>NC_132895.1:21549946-21879446 GCF_030463535.1 Salminus brasiliensis
CAGCACAACCTGGCACAACTAATGAACTCATGATTAAGTCCTTATTGAAGTAAAGTGGGTGAATCACAAAAGTGTGCTGGACCTTCAGGATCAGGGTTGGGGACCACTGGCCCTAAACATTTTTATCTTCTGGAGTTTAATCAGTCATTCTAATATCAGTGTGAAGTGTCTGCCAATTCTAACATCTTATTTTAACATCAAAAAACACTCCAATTATAATCAATAAACCTGTCTGCACAAGCCACAAGTGGTTTCTATTTCTGACGTGTTGCATCACGCTGAACTCAACAAAAAATAGTGATGCTAAGGCAGCTGCCTTTCATTAAAACATGGTTTAAAAAGAGTGGAAGGTTCAGGTAGAGGTACCAGCACTTTTTGCAATCTGCTGCAAGCTCCAGATATTGCATTCATAATTCATAACGCAAATGTAAATTGCACAGCCAACATATCTAGATTTTTACTGAAGAGACTCCCAAACTTGACATTAACACCTATATTACTTTAATATTAAGCACCAGTATGTAGCATTTATACCTTACAATATACACTGACTTAAAATCTCCCATAACAGGGAGAACAGTGTCTCTGTCATTGTCACACTGTGTTCGGCATGCTACTAACTGCACCATGTTACTCTGGAGAAACGGGAGGGACAACTCTTAAAAGAAATGTGTAACGTTGCTTTACCCAAGTCATATTTGTGTAAAATCCAGTAGTATTACTCTACCATGTCAGAGTTCACGTATTTCTTTTACTTTCAGATGCCGGTTCTGTATCTCTCAGCTTGTCCAGAAATGCATGTGTTAATGGGTGGCTTTAAGCACAAATTCCACTTCTCAACTGTAGGGGAGCCAGGAGAAAGAAATACCAATGCTCACATTATGCTGCTTTCAGAAATTTTCTGTCAAATATGATTCCAATATGAAAGTCATTTACGCCAAGAAACACCACTGCTGTAAATACAAATTGTGCCTTGAGCGCCCCCTTATTGACAGCTGTACACATGCATCTGTTCATGCAAGCCAAAACGTTCAGAACTCATAAAAATGCTTGATAAGGCATGAGTATTTTACACACATTTGACTTGAGCTCCTCCAAAGGTACATAGTGCAGTCGTCGCCATTCTCCTTATTGCACATCAGGGTACCATTTAATGATTTTGAAGGTGTTATTTTTAGGCGAAATAGGTCCAAATGCTACGTAAACGATGCTACCAAAAATAGCTCTTCTGTCATTGCCCCAAGAACCCTTTTTCAACACCAGATAGCCGTTCTTAGAGAATACCAAGGCTTCAATGTAGATTACTCCCACTTGCTCAAAGAGGCTATCTGAACTATTCTCTTTCTCCAGAGCTACATTAGAGAAACTCAGTTCGTAGCTGGTGAGAGTATGATGATTCCTGCTCACTCGGACACGGCACTAATCCTGTTAAATCACCCTTTGTCATCCTCAACACAAAGAGCAAAGCTGAAAAGAGCCCTCAATGGCAGATCACAGCTTGAGCCAACAGCCCGTTTCTCTCCATCGCTCTTATCATGAAGTAAATCGCAAACAACTTCAGCTTTCAGAGGAGACACCAGGGATACCAGGAAATCTCAACAAATATTTGATCTAATCTAACTAATCTACCTAACTTTTATCTCCTTTATCTACACCCCGTTACTGTGCAGTGTTAGTGACTGAACAACAGCCATAGCATTCACAACTGTCCACATACACAGCATACTGGTTTTGATATTGGGTCGATATCAGCAGAAAATGCAGGGTCAGATATCCGAAGAACTAATGAACAAATGCGATGCCACAACCAACCTGAAATAGCACATGAATCACACTGTGTGGTGTGTTCTAGCTGTGGCTCTTCCTGTAAGGTAGTCCAGTGGTCTGAACACAATAGTATTCTTTTAGATGTTCATCTTTAACTGCTGTGATTCGATTAGAAATTCATTTAAAACAGCAGTGCGTGAGAATTGGTATTTTCCACTCCTGGGCTCCCCCTACAGTCAGGAAGTGTAAATCACTTTTACACCACTACAGCAAATACAAATCATGCTTTGAGCTTCCCAGCATTTTACAAACTAAGAGATATAGAACCAGCATTAAAAGTGACCGAAGCATGTGAACGGTTGTGGTAGAGTAATATTACAGGATTTTACACAAATATGACCAAAGTTACATAGTGAGGTTCGCAGCACACCAAGCCTAAAGTAGCAATGACACAGGCACTTAATGTTGCATCATGATGTTGCTGTAAATGGTTTGTGGTTTGTAAAGAAAAAATACTGGATCAGTACTTAAGATTTTCTTGAGTACTTGGTTCGGGAATTCGTTAACATTTAATCATGGGAAGACTTAACACGAGTGCCTTGACATGATGGGCATATTGCAAAAGACTTGTTGGAGCAAATTGTGGCAGAAACTATTACAACTATAATACTATAATAAAGTTTAATACTACTATAAGAAACTATAAGCAATGTATTAATGAATAAATGTATTTCTCTGATAAATAAGTTGGCACATCATCACCTGAGAAAAAAATACCTGGAAGACGCTCTCATCAGCCTCCAACACTTTACTGGATTGAGTTTCCCAAAGGCTAGTACTTCTTAACTAGTTCCTAAGGAATAATTAACTAAACAACATGCTGGTCGATGAATCAGAGCCGGGTACGTGCTGCTTTCCTCCACGTGCACTGGTTGCCTGATGACACTACATCAATGGCAGTTCGGAAAAAGAGGCGACGGCTGGCTATGCACGTCTCAGAGACGGCATGTGTCGGCCTTCACCCTCCCAGTGTCAGGAGCATTGCATTGCATGTGACAAGGTTACAGATCACATGAACACAGAGTATTGAGTCTTACCCTCCACAACTAAAGCACTACTTGAACTACTTGCAGGCAAATGAACAACTAACCAACATCTCCATTATTCACAAAGTCCTCATGGAAGTGTCTGTTTTCCTGCAGTTCAGAAACTAAAAGCCAGAGGCCGCTAATTCTGGAGGACGGAGCCACTTGTTCTATTGGTGAAAAACTTAATAATAATGTAATAATAATAAAAAAATAAATATCATCTGTCTTTCTGAAAGAAATATAAAATTCTATATCATACAAAATAACAACAGTTTTTTCAGTTTATTTGTTCAGTTGCGGTTTTCAAAGCCCGTCGTTCTGTTCTCACGACCTTCATTACTTTGTTCGTTACTTGCTAGGACCGAGTTTTTGGGAAACTCACCTCTGAGTAGTAGTGTTGGCTCTTTACCTCATCTAAAGAGGAAAGCTCGGTTACTCATTCAACACGACAACCTGCTGTTTTCCCTCAGCTGTTTATGATTAATGATATTTTTCATGTTCTGTCTCTGCATGCCGCTGAACTGCTATGCTCCTTGAATGTACTGTCACCTAAAAGCATGCCTACAAGTCTTAACACCAAAGGTGCCGGAAAGGACTCTTTACAGCAGTGCCACTGAAGAAGCACTTCTGGCTCCCTAAAGAGTCATTCAGTAGACGGTTCTTCAAAAGAACCCCTTTTTGAGAAGGAGATGTGTGAGTCTAACCAATCCGTGTTTTCCAGAGGGAGAGGATTTCCCTGCAGAGACCAGAACGCTGGCATATCACAACTGTCTTCCGAATATGTTTATACGAAACAGGTGGGCTGTTTCTATAGTGGGAGTACGAGAGCGTTTCCATGAGAACCGTGCCTTGTAGGAGCTTGGAGCCAGTCTGAAAGTGGCACAAGCTCAGAGAGTGGGAAACATACATATTGCAGTAGCTGAAGGCTCATTATTAAACATACATCAAAGACTCGCCAGCTCCTTTCGCAGAAATTCCACCAGTTTAGGATTCATTGTGTTGTGCATTAGCAGTCAGTCATGTGCTTTCTAAGCCTGGGTTGTTTTGGCTGATGGTGTGAGGATGGGCATACCTGCTTGTGAGCCACCTGAAGGAAGAGAGAGCGACAGAGAGAGAGAGAGAGAGAGAGAGAGAGAGAGAGAGAGGGAGAGAGAACCAAGTTGGGTGTTGTTTTAGTCAGCAGAGATTCATCTCGGTAATTCTGGACTGGACTGGGCTGGGATGGAACTTTTCTCCTGCAAAGATGAAATAACAGGTGTAAATGAAGGGATGTGCACTATTCTACTGCGCAGTCTCCAGGGTTTACTATGAGAAGCATGCAGCAATGTCTTCTCCACACAGAGGAGCTCATTGGGTTCACTCTATTTAAAAAAAAAAAAGACCTTCTTGAGGCTCTCCACTCTTTTGCTATTCGGTTGTACTCACTGTGAGAAGATGCTCTCTCCTGGGTAGCTGCTGTGTAGATGTGCCGTGAGGGAATTTCTAGTGGCTCCTCAGCGCGGCTCACCACAGCATGTCTGATCTGCAGGATCTTCTGAACGTCGGTTATCTGCTTTTAACAGTTCTTCAGAAACACACCAAGAACGAAGCCTTATCTACCAAACTCAACTAAGCCGGAAGAGCTAGACTGTCAAAAAAACTCGACATGTCAAAGATATGACGGTAAAATAGCCTTCCTTGCAGTCCAGACAAACAAACCCCCCAAAAAAACTCTTTCAGCAAACGCCAGTACAGAGAGACCTAGCCCTCCTTCAACCCACTACCTCCTCATTAAGTCTAGAAAAGAAGAAGTGACCACTGAGGTATTTGGAAACGCCAACTGGAGTCGACTCCAAAGAAGACAAAAAACCTAAACACGGCTCCTTTGCGAAGGCTTGTTTTTTAAACAGAGAACCGCGGGCGAAAAACGAGCTCTCCACACGGAGGTGGACACCAGCGGGAAGACGAAGGCTCTGCCGGGGAGCATGGTGAGGAGCGGCGGCTGAATGAGAGCTGACTGACTGAGAGAGCAACCGCCGATGAGGCGCAGCGTTCGTAGTAATGATTCACTTTAGCCAAACGATTCTTTTGTCCACGAACCGAGCGTCTGATTCAACGGTTCATGGAGTCACTAGGACAGCCGACTCAGCCCTCTCGTCTCTGCATACAAGACATACACGACAGCGAGACTCGATTCAGTGGGTCCTGATGCAATGGGCGTCTAGTCATGGGTCTGTTGTCTTGCACTACTTCTACTGTTGAATAAAACACAGAACCAAATGACCAAAAGAGGAAGCGCAAGCTCAAACTCAGAAAGGTTGCTTACTACGTGATTTTTGTTTTTTTGTATGCGGATAAAATCTTTACAACTTCAGCAGAGATCCAGCAGATCTGACACGGAGACAAGCTTCGCATTTAAGATGCTACGAATTCAACTGATTCAATTGATTCAACTGGACCTGTGAATCGGTTAGAATGTGTGATTGAAGAAGAGTCGGTTCAAAAGGACGATTCGTTTACGAGTCAGGCATCGCTAATTATTCGCCTGGAGAAACAAGAAAGGCATGTAAATGGGAGCTCTAGTTTCCCCCTTTTCCTTCAGTCTGTAAGTGTTGGGAAGGTACCAGAGCCAAGGAAAAAGAAAACGACAGTTTATTTATTCAGCAGAGGGACTGCAGAGGAGGAAGGGGGTGGGGGTGGGGGGACAGTCTCGTTTACAGACTGGAAGTGAAACACAGCAGGATTGATCAGGGATTGGGCAGGGAGGGAAAAGCCCCATTTCCAGGGATGTTAGCTTGGCACATTTGAGCAGTTTAGAAACTGTAAACAGACACAAATATAACCTCTGTGATGACACACAGGGTTTTGAGGTAGTGTTATGTGACAGTATTCGTACTGTCCGAGTATTTTAGTCAAACCCAAGTCCACAAAAAACTATGGCCACTTTTTTTGGACTATTGAATCATTTGTCTTCATTAATTTCAGGTCCAAATAAGGACAACCAAGAGCGTTTTGTTCCGCAATGCAATGCATCTGTTTTAAAACATTTGAATACATAATATTAAAAAATAATGCTATAATAATAATAAAGTAATGTTTAAGATTATTCCCACCCTGGTACCATATATAACAATGTAGATCTAAAAAGGTTGGTGGGTAAAAACACTGCCTTCCCCGTGGCAGACTGGGGTTCAGTTCCACACAGTTTTAATTAGCACACCAAGCTACACCAATAAGAGTCCTTGGGGGAAAAACTCCCAGCACTACATTCACCTACATGTGTAACATGATTCAAATGGAAGTCGCAGAGCATCAGCCAAACCCCATACCTGAGACAAATTATGCCCTTTTCCACAAGGGAACACAGTTCCCTGCGGTCTCAATGAAATGTCAGTGGCGTGACAAGTATCCAGCACCCATTTCACGCTGTCTAAACAGCTCTGCTCAGAAAGGCCTGTTCCTGTAAATGATAAGAAACCACTGTTCTAACTAATGTTTACTTCACCTTGAGTTCACATCCCTCTCACTCCTGCACCACATAGGTACACACAGACTCTCTCGCTCTCTCCGTGTCCACGCCACATACACACAGATGTCCCCTCTGCTGTACCGTCTTTTCTGTTTTTAGGTATCCAGCACCACATTAAACTTTGCCTTATAACACTCAGGTAAAGGGTGCAGCTACTCAGATGAGGGTGGTGTAAAATTTTACCCCTGCTCAATGGGCTGCTCCATTCGGCAGAATACATGATCGCCAATCAGAATAGTGATCTTTAGCATATATCCTTCTTACAGGTGCAAAAGAAAAATGCAAGGGATAAAGCGAGGTTGGAAAGTAGTCATAGAGCAATCATTTAGGACTGGATTGAGTATATAAATCTACACAAACTATGTGTGTCTGAACAGATGGATCACTGCTGAATTTTATAGCTTGTTATGGAATGCCTCATGATTTCTGGATCCTCAGCAAAAAGCTGTAGTTCGATGCTGACACTGTTGGAAAATTTACCACAACAAAATTGAGATAAAACTTTGGAAAACTCTTAGTCATAATAGATTCTTTTACCTTTCAGACACAACAAAAGAAGATATCATGAGTACGTATCATAGCATACAGTGCATTTCTATACACATTTACAACGAAAAGAGAGAAAGGGAGTGATAGTGGGAGAAAAAGTGAGAGAAAAAAGCAAAAGTCCCATTCAGTGTCATGACAGGGTCATGTATATTAAAGGCAAAGAGATCCAGACTTCTATGATTGGCCTTTAAAGCATGTCAGAGTTTAATACTAATAACTAATGATGACCATGAAAGACTCCACTCTGGTGGCTCCAACAGTTCAAAAATGAGCATAACAACAACATTCTTATCTAATCTCACTGCATCCTTCTCCAGGAACAGTCAGTCTCCATACGCCAGAATCTGTAATTGTCTTAAAAAAAAAGGACTAAGAAGAAATGAATGGAAATGTGTCTTCTGGCCTGTTTGCGTTTTGATGATGCATAGAACAGGCGTGCATACCGAGAAGTTACGAGCACGTCACTCAGCTGGCTGGTTGTGCCATAGTTCATGCCTTGGCAGTCGAGCTCACTTCTTTCAGTTCTGCCCAGCACAGCAAAAGCATCCTGATAACAGCCTTCAGCAGAACATCTCAGTCCCCTGAAAAATATAAACACCATCCTCCAAACAATCTCCAAGGCCTGAGCAGTGCTTGTGAATCAGCTAAGGATATGAAGATTATAAAGACCATGTGTTCCCAATAAAAAGAATCACGCCAATCAATAATATCTCTCGCTCCACACAGACAGGTTCACGGTTCACTGAACTTAATTAACACATTACTCTGACACTCAGGAAGTCGGAGGACAGTCACTGAAAAAATTAGGGAAAATTCTCTAAAGAATAAGACATAATAAAAATGTTACTTTGTATTTATTTGCTACTTTTTTCTCCTTAAATTTTGTCAGATTTTTCCCTTTTTTATCCAAATTTGGTACAGCCAATTAACCCACTCTTTTGTAGCTCCCCCTGGGACTAGCAACGCTCCCAATAGAAGAGGGTAGGAACTTAAGACATGTCTCCTATGATACATGCAAAGCCAGACACCGCCTCTTTCCAAAGTGCAAGCTCCCCTGCTTCACAATATCAGTTAACAGTAGTCTGTGTCAGCCATCATTGCTTATGAGTGATGGGGGAGAGAGAGAGAACACCATCTACTCACCTGGAGAGAGAAAGGCCAATTGTGCTCTCTCCGACAGGCCGCTGATGGCAAAGCAACATGGCTCGGGATTTAAACTTAAAGATTCCTGGGCCATAGTGGCAGCACTGGGTCTCCTTGTTTCTACACTCATTGTTCATTATATCAGCTCCACTTCCCATAAAGTAGGTATTATTTGGGTGGTGGGCCGTTCTCAGCACTGCAGTGACACTGATGTGGTGGTGGTGTGTTAGTATGGGTTGTGCTGGTGGTACGAGTGGATCAGACACAGCAGTGCTGCTAGAGTTGCTAAACACCTCAGTGTCACTCCTGGACTGAGAACAGTCCACCAACCAGAAATATCTAGTCAACAGTGTCCTGTGGGCAGCATGCTGTGACCACTGATGAAAGACTAGAGGATGACCAATACAAACTGTGCAGGAACAGATGAGCTTCTGTCTCTGACTTTACATCTACAAGGTGGAACTAGGTATGGTGTGTCTAATAGAGTGGACAGTGAGGGGACACAGTGTTCAAATACTTCAGCAGCACTGCTGTGTCTGATCTACTCATACCACCAGCACAACATACACTAACATGCCAAAATGAAGTCAATGTCACTACAGTGCTGAGAACAACCCACCACCCAAATACTACCTGCTCCGTGGTGGTCCTGTTGGGTCCTGACCACTGAAAAACAGGGTGAAAGGGGGGTAATAAAGTATGCAGAGAAAGAGATGGACTACAGTCTGGAAGTATAGCATAAGTCTATAACTATAACATGCTGATATATGGTAAGTGAAGCTGATGGAATGATCAATAAGTGTAAAGAGAACTGTAGATAGAGTCTGTGTTAATGAAGTGCTCGGTCATGTGAGTACCTATTTGTCCACATTAGAGGAAGGCTCTGACTACGCCATAGTCACTTTAGCAGTATGCTCTGTGTACCTGCTCTGTGGTTGTCATGTGAGGTCCTGGCCATTAAAGAACAAAGTATGCAGAGGAACAGATGGACTACAGTCTGGAATTATGGAACTGCGAGGTGCTCCTATATAGTCAGAGAAGCTGAGTTCATTTCAAACCAGGGGTGGTCATAATATTCTGATATGACAGTGTATTTCCTGAATTCGGGGGACACTACGTATTTAATTGGACAATTTCAAAGAAAAGTCAGGCTTACTTGATGACAGATCCTTCGCTTGTGTTGACTTCACCAGATGTCCCAGGATACATTAGCTGCTGATACTCTATCAGGCCTGGGCCTTTTTTTTCTTTCCTACTGTACTGTACTGTCTTCAGTAAGTGAAATGCAATTACCTAATGACTGCACTGTAGAAAGCCAAAGAACTGTTACATTATAGGAGACAAATTGCTGTTAAATTACACACTGCTGGTAATGGGTACCCAAAAATATGTTAACACTCAAACGGAACTTCTAAACCACTGCTGCGTCAGCGATCAAAATATTTTTTACATCTGTTGTCCCCACACAGTGAGAAAGATATTCTTTTAGGTTGGTGCCCACTGTGCAAAAGAAGAGAGCTAGGACTAATCGGGATCTGCACTGGGGGAAAAATGACTATTCTGGGGAGAAAAGACAGAGAAAGGCTTGAGCTAAAACAAAAACCCCAAAAAACATTAAAGAACTGTAGATTTCAGGTGCATTTGCAGATTGCTGTAATGTATTGTAGATACAGTACATGGCCAAAAGTGTGTTGATACCCCTTCTAATTACTGAGCTCAAGAGTTCCAGCCAAATGCTTGCTAACCGACCTGTAAGCTATAAAAACAGTGCCTGAAGAATGGGTCCTACTGAAGAGCTCATTGATTTTAAAACATGACACAATCATAGTGTGCCATCTCTACCACTACTCAGTTTCTGCTTTGGGCAAATGCATATTATGAGTGAAATGCCATTGTTAGGAAATGGAAGCATCTAGGAGCTACAACCTCAGCCTCAAAGTGCCTTGCCCTTCTTGAAATGAATAAACTCGTCTGAATCTGAGAACTGTGCTTTAGGAACTTGATGACATGGATTTGCATGGCCACCTAGCTGCACCTAACATCATTGTGTGCAACTCCAAGTGTGGTTGGTCTAAGGCATTTCACTGCCACTGGAACAGTGGAAACGTGTTCTCTTGCAACAAGCCATTTGGTAGGGAACTCTGGATTTGGTGAAAGTCAAGCAAGGTGGCTACCAAAGCGTGGTCCAAGGAGGAGATCAGCTACTCATCATCAGTGGTTTGCAAACAGCCCTGACCTCAACTCTACTATACACCTTTGGAATGAACTGGAATGAAGGTCTTTTCATCCTGATCTTACAAATTGAGTCTCCTCCTCTTCTCCTCTCCTCTCCTCGACTCCTAGAGGCAAAGGGAAGGAGGGCAACTGCATATTAATACGCATGCTTTTCCAATCCATGGAATTTTCAACAAGCTTATGCAGATATATACCTTACTGAAGAGTGTCATAAGAGTAATACATACAAGGAAAAGTAAGACCCAGTGTGAACACAGGACCATGACGATAAACACTACATTTTCAGTGCTAAAAGAAAGTTTATGCTTTTAATTTTAACTGAGGGTCAGCCCATTTTCCACACGAGCACCCTGTTGAAGCACTGTTTTGAATTAAAGAGTGTTTCTCTAAAGAAGAGAAGAGCTTAAAAAGCATTCTGCATGAGAGAATGCTCTACCACGCTACATATATATTCTTGTGAGAATACACATGGGCGTAATGCCAGTATTCTTGCCAGGGAAGATTACAGAAGAGTGCAGCGTATTGCAGTAATAGGACCCAAAAGCCTGGAGGTGTTTCAAGAAGTTCAAGAATGCAGGAATCCCGGGGGTATCTTTAGGGTTTCCTCCTGGCCCCCTAAAGGCTTTCCTAAGCATTGCATTTTACGGACTAGCCAAGAATTGTTGAATCTTCAGAATGTAGATTCTGTGCTTTTACTTTTAAGACCTGTCTGAGCTCGATTCAAATATGCTCTGTGCAGCCTCTTGACATTCATAAGCAACATTTTACATGATATTACATGCTAATATAATATTATGTTATATAATGTACCATCAAAATAGTGTGTGTGTGTTTGTGGACACCCCTTCTAATAAACTTCTCATTCAGCAACTTTAAGTTGCACCTGTGCTGACTGACAGATGTGCAAATGCACGCAACCCCCCCCCCCCCCCCGACATGCTTGTCTAGTCTTGAGAATAGGACTCTCTGGAGCAGATGAACATGATCCTATTGGCACCATGCCTAATGCTATGTCTGGTCTAGAGGGGTATAAAGCATTGAGCTGTGGAGCAGTGGAACTGTGTTCTCTAAAAAGATGGTTGGTGCTCCAACCAATACTTTTGGGATGAGTTAGGGAGTTGGGGATGACATCACTAGCGCTCTTGTTGCTGAATGCTATAAAATCCTCACAGCAATACTCCAAAATCTAGTAAAAGCCTTCCCTGGACAGTTGAGACAGTTGCTCTAACAAAAGGATAAACTCTTTTTGAAGTGCCTTGATCTTGAAAGGAACAATGAAAGAGCAGGTGTCCCAATACTTATACTCTATATAGTGTATATATACAGTGCATACAAACAATGGGCACTTTAAAAAGGGCCTAAAGGCCTGAGATCCACTTTTATGATTTTAGTGTAGTGGCCATTTTCTTTTTTAGAATTAGGCTGTTTTGTTACTGAATAAGACTGTGAAGTTACATATGTAAATGATCTCTGCTGTGATTGGATGCTCTGTATTGTGCCTCATTTGAAAATCTGTTATTACTTCAATGATTTCACTTTTAATTTAGGGCCATTTCTATGATATCTGCCCTCTAAAGACACTGAAGTGCAAGCCACATTTGCTTATTATCCACTGCATACTAAGAGTAAGAGTAAGATAATCCTTTATTAGTCCCACAGCAGGGAAATTCTCAGTGTCACAGCAGAAAAAGGATAGCAAGACACTCAGATGTAAAAACGTAGATAAATTACCACTATATACACAATATAAACAATAGTTTTAGTAGTTTAAGTGTGTGTGTATGTGGTTTGCTGGGAGCAGTGCTGGTTGTGGAGTCTGAGCAGGAAGGAAGGACCTGCGATACCGCTCCTTCACACACTTGGGGTGAAGCAGCTTGTCACTAAAAGAGCTGCCCAGTGCTGCCAGAGTCTCATGCATGGGGTGGGAGCTGTTCTCCAGCATTGATGCCAGCTTGGCTGTCTCCTGTCTCCCACCACCTACAAAGAAGCACCCCAGGACAGAGCCGGCCCTCTTTATGAGTTTATTCAGTCTCTTCTTGTCTGCTGTCAAGATGCTACTGCCCCAGCAGACCACTCCATAAAAGATGGCAGATGCCACCACTGTGTCGAAGAAAGTCCTCAGGAGTGCTCCCTGCACTCCAAAGCACCTCAATCTCCTCAGTAGATAGAGTCTGCTCTGGCTTTTTTTTAAAGAAGGGTTACTAAGAAACCCCTATAGGACCTGCTGTTTGGGGAGTGTTCTACACAGTTGTCTAGCCATTACACAGGTCCTTGGGCTTGCCCATTTCCCTGCTTTTCACACATCACCTTCAAGAACTGACTGTTCACTTGCTGCCTAATATATCCCACCCCTTGACAGATGCCATTGTAACCAGGTAGTCAATATTATTCACTTTACCTGTCAGTGGTTTTAATATTATGGCTGATCGGTGTATTTAACCTAGTGAGTTAACCTAGCCTAATCAAGTGAATGATTACTTTCTCTTACTGAGTTTCTCCAGCAGGCTTCAGGGTCAGCCTGCTTATTAAACACAGTCATTTGTCGCCACCTACTGGACAAACCGAGGAAACGCTACAATAGCATTTCAGCCCAAATTCCTGGACAGGCTACCTCTATCAAAATAAGCTGGGGTGTATTTATAGTTATTAGAATATACAATTCTAATAAACAGATACACAGATAGATATATACTGGATGTAAATAAGACATGGACACCTTCAGTCTTTGTGAACACGGGGCTATTAAAGGTCTCTCGTGTTTTACAGCGCGCGACTGCAGTTCAAGAGCCTTCCCAGAACGTTCCATTAAGCGTTCGACCCAACGCCTGTGTTTAGAGCGCGCGCGCTCCTCCGCTTCACGCAGCAAGTAAACAAGTCACGAGACGGCGCGAGCTTGAGAAACCCTATCGCAACAGTGACGTACCACCAGAGAGCCGCGCCAAACACCCTAGCAGCGGGTTTTGATTGGCTGGTGCGTTCGGCACGCCGGCCCCTGATTGGACGAGAGGAGAAGCCGCTGCTGTAAACGACGACGGCCAACAACAATAATAATATCGGGGCTGATATGAGATCATCCACGCTGTTGCGAGAGCCGCGGTCGATGGGAAAGTGAGGCAGCGGCGGGCTTTTATTCAAAGCGAAGACAATCACTTCGACTAAATGTCGCGGAAAGTGCTCCACTTTGTTCTTTATTTTGAATCGCCGATGGCAGCGTTGCAAGGCAGGGTAACGTCGTTATATTTGAAACTTGTCAATTAGCCATGTTGGCTTTTGTTGTTTGGGTGTGTCGCCTGCCATGAGCAATCAGTATTTGCTGAAACTGAGGAGAGCTCGTTTTCATTGCGAAGAGGGGGGGTTTAAGAAAGTGCTTAACACCAGAACATCGACTGAAGGAGGAGGGGGTACGCTTTTGAGACCATTGTGCTGGAATCCATCTGGTAGCACAGGTACCTTTCTCCCAATCCTAATTACCTTTAATTCAGTGAACTGATATGGCATCGAGCGCTGTGTGCACTGACCTGAATGACACACTTCTAATATTTCCTCCTCACCAGCTTTCACAATGGAGAAGTCACCACGCAGTGAAGAAGATGACATCACTCCCATAGAGGAGCAAGATGAATCAAGGTGGTCAGAGGCAGTCAAGAGCGTTGACTCCCCACGGCTGGACAGTGGGCCCGGCATCCCCAGCGACACATCATCAGGTACAAATCTGCCACACTCTCACAGCATTCCTCAGCCAGGAATTTCAATAAGAGACATTGAAGAAATACTAAGGAGAGAGAAACAACACGTAGGTTTAGTAGTGAAGAGCATGACGGGAATGACTCTGAACCATGTACTGCAATCACTGTTGCTCTCCCAGACGAGCTGTTGGAGGTGGGAGGTCGAGTGCGGCTCTACTCCGAGTCCCAGGTGTACACCATCAGCCGCTGGGAGGACAGCGAGTCCCAGGAAGGGGCTTCGGCAGAGGACGGTGGAGTGGGTGACGGAGCTCCATTCCGAGGCCGATCCCAGTCAGCTCCCGCCGCACTTTGGAAAGCCAAGAAATACGGGCGTCAGCTAAGGAGGATGAGCGATGAGTTTGACACCTGGCTGGACAAAGGGGTGAGTTTTAGGATGGTGAGGCTAGCAATTGGGAAAATCATCCGTGCCTAACATTCCAGTATGAGGCACCATTAATACTCAAATAGCTGCTGGTGTCTTGTTTTTTTTTTAAATATATATATATATATATATTTTATCTCTTGATGTTTCCAGGACTTAAGAAGAACGACTGGCCCTGGGAAGCAGACCAACCGCGGATGGTTCTCTTTCCTCTGGGGTTCCAAAGAAGAGGAGGGAAGAGAGTGAAACTGATCCACCACACCAGCGAGACAGAGAAGAACGAAGTAACAATCAGCAAGATGGAGGCTGGTCATGTTTGTCACCAGTATGGCCTTTTCATCGAAGTGCTCAACCAAACTATCCCTTACAACAGACACAGCTTGTAAATGTGAACACAAGAAGAAGGTGCTACACCACTTTTGACCACTGCAATAATCAATAACGTTTAGTGTTACTTCAATTTGACAATCTTAAGCGACAATCTGTCATTCAGTCTTGGACGACACTGGACAATCTCCAATAATTCTAAATTAAAATTCAGATTTAAGGCTGATTTATTGATCTGTACCCTTTAAATGACTTATTTGGTAAGAAATGTGATATATTGTTCTATGATGTCCTTTATAAATGAACATATAGATGTTGACCTTAAACCCTTTGTGTATTTCTGAACGTTTGAGGAATTTGGCGGCGAAATGTAAATATATTTGAATAAGTCCCAAACCAGATGAAGCAACCTGTGAATGAAGTAATGAGTAGCGGTGGTTAACAATGATGCGGGTATTGTTCTCATTCACTGAGGTCCGTCTCAGGGTTGTTCTTTCATTTTTTATTTATTTGAATATTTACTTATTTATTTAAATCGTTGACGTCAATCACTCATGCTGACCACATTTTATTAAAACATCAACAGGAGCCCTGTGTGAGAAGGTCATGTTGATGATAGTTTATGCTCTTAGTTTTGTATTCCACCTCCCTCCCGTCATGTATATATTGCCTGATAGCAGAACCGTATGTCGCCCATAGCCTTTTATACCTGGAGCACTGGCTTTTAGCAGTCTGGTAAATTGCCTTGTATGCAAAAGGAGATACAGTTCCTGCCAAATCTGCAGTTAAGCAGATCTCTGCAGATGGACAAACGCTGTGTGCCGTAGTCTTACAGCTATCGGGCATTTTGCTAATACCTTACTTGAAAGGTGTTTATATGAGTATGTTTTTATTCATAAGCTCTTTCTATACATTTATACTTCTTTACACATATTGTGCATCAGATGAAATGTTTGTACAATACTTTGTTGAATGCTCATTTATTATTTGTTGTCAAAAATAAATGGATTTTTGGCTATTGAGGTTTTATGAATTGTCTGCCTCTGCGGAAGGTATCAGACAAAGCACCACACGACTAGGGCGTTTTCACATCTACTCTTTTTAATCCGGTTTAAATCTGATGCTGGTTCGTTTTCACCCTTGGTGCGATTCATTTGAGCAGGAGTGACTACAGTATTCATACTCAGATGCCAACCAGAACTGCACCGAGACTCTTGAGAGGAGGTGATCTTGGTCTGGTACCAAGCTAACTCTGGAGCGGTTCATCAGTAGCAAGCGAACGCGATCTGGCCTCAATCCTACCCAACTCTCAGGTGTATTCGCAAGTTTTCCAAATGCCGCCTCTGCCGTTGCTTCATGTGAAACTGCACAGAAATGTGCAGCACTAGTCCAGAACACAAGACCTGCTTCCTGTATCGACTTACTTTCTCCTGTCCCAGACAGGTCTGACCAATAATGAGCAAGGAGAACGTCCTCACACAAACTAACTAAACCAAGGGGAAAACGCTCCAACTGATTGGGACCGGAGTAAACTACTATATATGTGAAAATGGCCATAACAATAAAGGCGCTTCCAATGGTTCTTTAAATGACTCCACTAAAGAACCACTTCTCTGTAGTAGAGACATCCGAGTGTGAAGAACTAGTGTTGCACTGATACTGGTACTTATCACAGTATCAGCATCAGCAATGGAGAGCACCGATACCATGAAGCTTACTGGCGCCCTACTTTTTTTTTTTTTTTTCTCATAGAAAACGTTTGTCTACATACTTTGTTTAAACAACCAGTAAAGGCCAGTCATTAACAGTTATCCCCATTAAATATACCTTTAATAGAACTTTCATATTTACAGGACTTTATTACAGGTTTTATTAGTTCTGAAACCTAAAGTTGAGTCTCAGCAGCTTGTTTAAAGACCACACACTGAAGTTTAGTAGCTTTTTACACAGAGACGTGTACCTGAATGTGATATTGCTGCAGAAACACTTTATTTCTGAAATGCTGTTTTTTTTGCTGCTCTGAAATGTGAACTTTACACCAATTAATCATTTTTCATAGCACTGAAATCTTCCAATGTGCAGTTCCTTAACCAGTAAATGTTGTTCTTTCAAGCTTATTATATCGTATTTGGGATAAGATATTAAAAAAAGTAAGTGGAACACTATAAATATGAGGATTCATAGTCATCTATCCAGTATTTAAGTCCAAGAGTTGGTATCAGTACTCAGCAAGTCATTCACACTTACACTGACCGATGTGCTGTACATAAAAAAAGAATTTGCCTACAGTTCTCATATCTCCATTAATTAGCTACATTTTATTACGACTACCCTAGAATTGGAACAGTATCTTAAACATATTCAGTAAAAAGATGGTATCTCTATCCATACTAAAAAATATCTGCCGAATTTCTTTTGCAAAACCTGGTTTCATTGTTTAGGGAATCCAACCTGTCCATTTCTTTTCCGCTCAGCTCAAAGTCAAATACTCTGGCGTTCTCCTGCACCCTTTGAGGCTGTGAGGAGCGGGGCAGGACAGAGATACCCTGCTGAACTGCCCACCTCAGCAGCACCTGGGCTGGCGTTCGTCCACAGACCTCAGCCACCTCCTTCACCACTGGCTCGTCCAGGAGAGCACCCTTTCCAAGAGAGGAATAGGCCTGGAAGTGAATGCCTGCCTGTTTGCACACATCCCTCAGTTCTCTTTGAACAAGCCTAGGGTGACACTCCATCTGCAGGACTGCTGGAGGCACAGTGCAACCTCTGAGCAGCTCCTGGAGGTGTACTGCAGAGAAGTTGGAGACTCCTATGGCCTTAAACTGTCCACACGCATAGAATTCCTCCAGCACAGTCCAACTTTGTGCTCGATGCTCCGCATTTAGGGGATCCCTTGGCTCTAAACCCGCAGTCCCAGGCCAGTGCACCAAGTACAGGTCTATGTATTTGCAACCCAACTGTTCCAGACTCTTCAAGCAGCCCTCTCTGGCCCTGGGACCCTGGTCTGTTGGTGCAAGCTTGCTGATGAGGAACACATCTGAACGCGAGAGTCCATGCTTGGGCAACAGTTCCCTGACGACTTGCCCGAGATGACCTTCATTGCCATACACCGCAGCAGTGTCGAAGGTGCGGTACCCTGCATCAAGGGCACTGCTGAGAGACCGGTACAGAGGGTCATGGCCCTGCAGCTTGTATGTGCCCAAACCCAAGAGTGGAATCTCTGTTCCAGAGTTGAGAGCAGCGGAGTTGACAGGGCTGTGCACCTGAAAAACATGAAAGGCCTTGTTCATTAACATGCCTGCATATGTGCAACAATGTCTAGACGCCTACTAGTCCAACGTCCGTTCTGAAAACAATGACAGGATTAAGGAGTCTGTTAATGAAAAAGTTTCATTAAGCTCAATTACTCCAGAAAATGCCGGTCCACTGCTCCAACTGAAATCCTAAATAATCTGCATTAATAATCTAATATAATTCACAGTTAAGGCCTAAAATATACACACACACCTAGGCTTTCAAACTCACTTTTTTCCATCACACATTTCATGTCACTTTTCGTTTATTTATGGCATTTTCAACCACTGCTTAGACAGAACTCGGCTATGAACTGGCGCCCAGTTCATAGCCGGGAGTATTCCTCAATGATTCCATGTAGGCTCCGGACCCACCGCGACCCTGGCCAAGGCACATGGAGAAGACAATGAATGAATTACGATGAATGATTAGGGGACTTATCCTAACGTTTGGGCCAAATTAACACAACAAGCTGTCTTTTGAATCAGCCCAACAGATACAATGGCAGGACAGTGGTGGCTCAGCAGTTAAAGCTCCAGACTACTGATGACAGGGTTGTGGGTTCAATACCCAGGCCTGGTAGGCTTGAGCAAGGCCATTCACTCTCTCTGCTCCCCGAGCGTCACAGCTATGGCTCCCCACCGCTCCAGGCACATCAATCTATGTCCAACACTAATGGTGAATTCTGTCTTTTAGAAGATTCTGGTCGGCCAACAGCTAAACTGCTGCACTTGTGACTGTATTTGAGAGCCCACCATTACAACCTGGGCTTTTCCCACCCAAGCAACAGGGGTCAAGACCTCAGACCCCTGAGGGGACATGAAATGTGTGGTTCTGAAAACCCGAATCTGAAAGCTCATCCTCAGCTGTAACTACAACTATAACGTTAATATTTCTGTCAACAGCACAACCCCGGTGCTGCATATGCCTCCATCCCACGCTTGAAATTAGGCCACGTGGGTTCTCTCCCTTTACAGATACACAGAGACAACATCAGCTACTGCGTTAGCTGGCTAGCATAGCTTCACAGGTGCTAGCTAGCCAAGTGGCTCAAATGCTGCGAACTACTCACACTAGACATTATATGCGGATTGCCTTACGCTGAACACAGAGGTCGTGTAAGATGTGGCATTACACTACACTTACTAACACCCAGAACCTACATGAGAAGCCATTCTGTTGAATTTCCCGCTTCTGCCTGAAGACACGTGGCGCCACTGGTTCCTGTCACTGACCCGCAGCGGGTCTCTGCGCTGAAGGAGGGGCACGTCGACCTTCCCCTGTGAACTTCAGCGGTTTTAGAAGCGCTGGATATAAGGACTTTAGGAGTGGACTGGAGTGATGGGCGTCTCTCTCCTTCACTAGCTCTATGGTGGATGAGATGTAGTCAGAATAAGAGGGCTGTATATTTTGGGTACCGGCGTGCTGTGGAACCAAAAGCATTTGGGTAATTTATTTGAGAGCAGCTCTCATACACTGGGTTTTATACCGTCCTGTTTTCTCCTCACCCTCCCTCGACATAAATTAATTTATAATTTTATAATTATTATTATAATTATAATTAATTTATTATTAATAATAAAAAAAAAATTCTTTATTAGCAAACGGTCTCATGAACCCCCTCTGCGGGGAGCGAGCGAGCCCATGTGCAGAGCTGTGAGCTATGCGGCACCAAACGGTACAAAATTAGCCCACAGAAAACGAGAGGAAAGGTCTGTCAGCTTTTACATTTTAATATAGGCTACAGCATAATATTTTATTGTGGGTGTAAGGATATCCCTAAAGTACGTTTCCTTAAAAATAAAAAAAGAAATAAAATAAAAAAGAAATACCAGAGGTTGTTTTTATTTTTATAAATGTGCATTGATTTAGGTGAAATCAGCCTTGGAAAATGATCTCCCAGGCTTCCACAGAGCATACTACTATCCAGCTTTGGGCTCACCCGTGGTCTAATATGCTACTTTTAGCATAAAGGCAGTTGTGTAAATTATTAATGCTGTTTTTCCCATGTTTACCCCCCCCCAAAAAAAAAAAAAATAAAGAAAGAAAATTATAAATAAAAATAAAATAATAATTGTGCACAAACCCTTGTTCATATACTAGTCTAAAAGCTATATATTAGCCTTCAGGTACCTAAGCTTCTAAAAAAAAATTTAAAGTAGGCATAAACATAACACAACTCAATGCATTCAAGGAGTACAGCATTGCAAGTCCCTTTTGAGTTCTGATATTACCACCCTTCATGTATGTGTGTTCTGATTAAATTTACATTGAAGGCATTTAGAAGACCCTCTTCTCTTCTCCAGAGCGACTTACATAAGTGCTTCACCGTTTACTCAGAAAATACCCTTAGTTAGTTTATAAAGACTAGGATCCAAAAGATCAAAAGTCACTATACGTGGTACTACACTTTGCCAAAGCACTTTTGGAAGAGGTGGGTCTTAAGTCTGCGTTTGAAGACAGCGAGCAAATCTGCTGTTCAGACACCCAGGAGAAGTTTGTTCCATCACTTTAGTGCCAGGACAGAAAGAGAGTCTAGCTGCTTGTCTTCCATGGTTATATTTCTATTATGGTTTCTGAATACCAGAAGTTTATAAACATTGTACTACCGAGCAGTGCTTCATGCTTTTATAAAAAAGATCAAATAAAAAAAGTCCAGAACAAAAGACATCCAACACACATGGTAATGGAGTTTTTATTTATGTTCCACACAAACACGCACACTATATACAATAGACAGTTGGCATAATAAGCATGGAAACATTCATACTGAGGTAGTGAACAGAAGTTTACATGTTTTTCCCTCTAAACCCACAAGCTGAGTGCAATGATAAAAGCACCATTTTAACATACAGTACCTTTCTTTAAGCTGAAATACAGTAAATACATTGGCAATGTAAGAGAGACAATCTGGCAAAAATGTAACAGTCACTACATGTACTGTAAACTTATCACAAGATTTACCACCACACCGTACAAAGGGAAAGTCCAAGGAGCTCAGTGCAGACCAGCGAAGGATCATCATAGATTGAGTCAGGAATGTCTCGTGGAGCCATTTCTAAACAACTGCAGATTTAAGATCATCAGTTCAAACAACTGTGGGTAAGTAGGCAAGTTATTGGGAAGGGTAGACCCTTTGCCAAAGTCCGGAAGAAGACACACACTAGGTACATTTACACGCAGCCTAATGATCTTTTAATAATATGACTAATGACTCGTAATAGCATAGCTCCATGTATATGCCTCAATCTGATTAGACCAGTCCTAATACAATTTCTCTCTGATTAAACAAGGTGGGTAATCCTTTAAATAATCTGTTAAATAGAAGAATTCGCCAAACAAAGAGTGTTGTGTTGAATAGTGTATTATATAATAATTATAGCATGATTAGCCAGTATGGTCAATTTAACTAAATACATCTAGCTTTAATTGTAGCTAAGGTTTAAATTCTTCTCAACTAATATGTTCATCACGTTGGGTGAGGAATCTTTATTGATCTATATAAGATCAATATTACTTTTTAAAAACTAAACACTAGATAGGACTCAACATTAGCCTGTGATAAGCAAAAACAATAGAACACGATCTCCTTAATTTCCCATTTAGAAACTTCCAGTTCCCACCCACTGGTTAGGACTCCACCAACACACAATGCTACCAGCACTGGGAGGCTGAATGTGACCATGTGCTTCCTCAGTCACATCAAGCCAGTTTTTCAAACTGCTACGGACATGTCACTGGACGGCTGAATTAAACTTTGACATCACCAACCACGTCTGCGCTCTGGCTAGCACCTGGCTGAATAAAGAGAGCAAGGCCTATTAGGCACTCCAGCCCACTGATGGCTGTGGCATCACTGGGGATTGAACCGGCAAGCTCCCCATGACTGAGCAGACACTGCACCTCGCTGCAGCACCCAGACCTTTTTTTAAATAGAAGCGTACAATACCAGAAAAGCTGTCAAGTCATGGCTATAGCAAAAAGACTATTTCTACAGCACTGAAACTCATTAATTAGGCATTAGTTAGTAAAGCAACGCCTTTAGGATTTTCTTTCACTTTTATTAAATGTATTATTGTGGTCATCAGCTACAGGAGCTCTGCTGGGAGTTTAAACACAGCAGCGTCACTACTGACTTACCCAGCACACAGTTGTGCTGTGTTCAGAAACTGGCCACTGACAAAACCGCATAACTACGAGTAGTATCAACAAGCACCAACTAGGCTTTTATAATAAAGTGGCCAGTAAATGTACAAGAGGGTGGACCCTCTTGTTTAAAAGGGCCAAAGTGTATTTATTGTACTGGAAAGTATTGCTTTAGTTGTTTATTAGTTTAGATTAGCATTTGTACAGTACTTTACTGAAACCACTGTTGGTGGGTACTTCTCAACCAAGCCATGACATGGAAATAAATGCCCACCAACACTACACAAAAGATGGACTACAGTCAGCAACTGTAAACCTACAAAACTGCACCCACTTTGGTAGGTGCACCTGATTAAGCAGTAACTGAGGATAGTTAAAGTAGCTCAATCTATTAAATGCCAACTCACTGTGTTACTACCATCTTGTAGAGAATGTGCTCCTGCTGTTGCATTCATTGTCTGTAGGTATGTAGAAACTGATCCTGGCAAGGTGTCTGAACTGTAGCTACCAGGCAACTGGGTCTCTTTCTCAAGGGAAATGTACAGGTACTGCAAAACCAAAAAGCAACAGCAGATGTCAAAAATGTATTACACAAGCTTAATTACAAATGTAATATTAAGATGAACCATTTCAATTACAAATGAAAAGCTTCACACTTATCAGTCATAACATTAATACCACCTGCCTAATATTGAGTAGGTCCCTCTTGTGCTGGCACAACAGATCTGAGCATTCAAGGAATGAACTAAGACCTCTGAATGCATCCTGTGACATCTGGCACCAAGACATTAGCAGCAAAACCTTCATGTCCTGTAAATTGTGAGGTTGGGCCTCCACGAATCGCATCAATGTGCCTACACATAGGTACCAACTACTGCATACCAGAAAAAAATCCAACAAGACCTGCCTGATGTTTGGAGATGTTCTGACCCAGTCGTCTAGCCATCACAATTTAGGCCTAGTCAAAGAGGCTCAGATTACACTTCACTTACTGCCCAATATATCCACCCTCTTACAGATGAAGAGAATCAGTGTTTTCTGCTTCACTTGTCAGCGATGTTACAGCAGTTCATTGGATGTCCATTCACTGATCACCCAGAGCATTAAACCAACCAATGGTTAAGAGATTTGTTGATCTGTTGCAAGCAGGAAAAATGGATGGGGGAAACTTTGCAAGACCTCCAAAAAGGCATGTATTATGGAGTGATCCCAGCACGCAGCGGTCAAGACCTACCAAGAGTCAAGAACAACAGGGAACAGGTTTGTGGGCACCCAAGCTTCATTGACGCAACTGACAACGGACCACCTTGCAACACAGGTCTAAGTATAACCCAAGTATATCAGGTCTTGGTTACGTATACTAAAGAACACTTACAAAGATCTCCTGGGGTCAATGTCTCAACAGGTCAGAGCTTTTTTTTTTTTTGGTGGCACAAGGGGGAACAGCTGCTGAGTGACTGACTTGAAAGCTGGACCACTAACTTAAACATCATTTCTCAGCTCCGAACAGTGTCAATGATAACCTCCAGGGTTAACAGTGCTGGATTAGGACCTTTATTGGTCCGGTTCCAACCTGCGGGCCTTGTTTGACAGCCCTATACTAGAGGGATTGAAACAAGGATAATACACAAACTTCAGGCATCTGCCATATTTCCATCGTTGTTGCCTCTGACAGTGTGACGACTTGGATGGGTTGGGACAAAAACAAAAGGAAGAAAAAGAAAAAAAACTCAAAGGAGATTGGTATAAATGTTCCACAAAGACAACAAATTTGTCAACAAGACTGATATATATATATCATTTTCAATTTTACTTACCTGTGCATTTAACTCACCTGCATGTTGAGTGTGGCAACACTGTCAGCTACAGTACAAGCTATATACAACAGCACGAGCATACATTGTATTTACCTTGGCCAGGGCGTAGGGCAGGACAGTTATAATAAGTCTTCGAGGGCTTATAAGAGGTCCAGTGATGGGAACTTGCTGTGGTTACATCTGGCCAGGCTTTTAACCTTCAAGCACCCTCTACGTACTGGGGTATCAGCATATAAGGAACATTTCATATTACAAGCCCGCCATTTGATTTTCTTTACAAGAGAAGTCTCAAGTCAAGAGGTCATTTACAGTAACGATTGTGGGGCAAAGGCAGCAGGTAGGTGTGTGTGTGAGAGAAACTCAGGAAAAAAAAAAAGGCAGTGCAATAAAACGTTACGGAATGAGTCAGATCAGTCGATGTTTTATTTAAGCGGCTGGATGGAGACAGCGACTGCTAGCACATAACTAAATTTATTTTGTGAAGTATTCAAAACAAGCACAGAAAACGACTCACGTCCGAACAACCGTTAAAGATAGTGTGTGTGGGGAACAATTTATCAAGATCTCGGTTCGCATTCAACAGTCGAGACGTAGTTTTTTAAGAGGTACATATTGAGAAGAACTTTGTTTGAACAATAAGAACGTGGGGAAACAATAGTACAAGTAGGACAGGCTACAATATATAGGGGTTTCAATCACACGTCCATTGTATGGTTATGCTAAAATGTCTTGAGAGTCAAGAGAGGCTACAATTTTCAAAGTCTGCGGTAACGCTTAGTCGTCAAAACACAGTTTTTTATCTAGTAGTACAGAGTAGCAATCTAAGAATCAGCCTGAGTTTTTTGGTTTATTTAGACGGTCAGCGGGTGGTCGCTTGTTTTCCGAGTTTCCTTTAGTTCATGGTGCTTTATCCTAGGAGATGACGTCGTTTCCAAGCGTTGGGCGGCCAGTGGACGTCATGCTCGGTCGGTAAGATGTGATTTGCTGATCAGTCGGTGTGCGCCCAGCTCCGCCCACTACCGCATATTTACCCACATCCTCCCTCTTCCCCCTCCTTTTTACACTGGTCCAACTCATTCCAAATAGCTCCATTCAAACCACTCCATCAAATCCTCAAACCCATCCATACGAAAGTATCAAAGCACAAAATTCCAAAAATGCAAAATAAATAATTAAAAACAAACTTAACCGTAGCTACGCAGGACAGTGACAGCATCTTTGGAGCCAGGGTAAGATTTCTGATATCAAATTAACGCCTTATCTTTCTTTACCATGCAAGTTATATGCCATGCTTCAAGACAAATATTAATAATAAAAAAAAAATCTAAATACTAACAATCAAAAAAAAAATCTAAATGAACAATGCAGAGGATGGTTACGTTTCAGTTCAATTAAAACCCAAAAACACATCTATCCAATAATAAATCAATAATTAGAGGAGGCATCCATGACAACGCATTAGCTTTTCCTCCCTTAACACTAAGGATAAGGCAGTCCCTCACACTCCCTTTAGTATCTAAACTAACACGCATGCAAGACACATCACTTATTTAAAAAGACGACCTGACAGAAAAACAAAGCCTCAGATTTAAACATGAAAAAATAATCAAAATCTGATATGGTATACAACTACCTTACTATACCACTATAAAAAATCTGTCTAAATGCAAATCAGTATTTCATGATCTTGAATAAGCTGGATTGAATCTAAAGTTAAACCAATGAATACAGTATCTACCCGTTGTCAGAATTAGCTACAACCTTCATAGAATATAACTCCCTGCAGATACGTCCCACTTCAATTACTTCCCTCCTGCGATACAAAACGGGACTCGCACACTTTCTGGCCAAAGTACGCTTTAGTAGCCACGGCCAAAGCCGTTGCTGTACTTGTCCTCCAAGTAATCATCTTTATCAAAGCCTGAGCCGAGTGAATAGCGCTGATAATGGGAGGACGAGGCGGCGGAGGAGGGGGGAGGAGGAGCGGCGCCTGCGCCACTGCGGGCGTAGTTGCGGGCGTAGCCTGCAGAGGAAGGTGGTGGCGGCGGCGGCGGCAGGAGAGAGCGACGGCTGCCCAAAGGGCTGCGCTCGCGGTAGTAGCGCGAGGCGAGAGGAGGAGAGAGCGGTCGCTGCGGAGGCGGAAGACGTCGGTCGTAGGGATCCCGTTCATAATAACGCGAGGAGGCGGCGGCATATGGGTCGGGCCGAACGCTCCTCTCGTACGCCTCGCGTTCGTAGTAGGCGCGGGGAGGCGGTGGAGGGAGAGGAGGAGGTGGAAGTCGGCCTCGGGGCGCATAGTAGTCGCCGGGCGGAGGGCGTGGGGGAAGGTAGTGAGGGTGGTGGTGTGGGTGTGGTGGATAGTGATGGGGAGGAGGGGGGAGATAGTCTTCCCCACGGCCATTTTTGGCTTGGTTACTGCGAGACAGGGACACAAAGATCTTTTGACCCTCCACTTTAGAATGATTAAGTTCCCTGATGGCCTCCAAGGCCTCATTTTCCCTCTGCATATGAACAAACGCAAAATTCTTCACAATATCACATTCCACCACCTTGCCAAATGGCTGGAAGAGCTCCTTGATTTTGGCGGCTGTGACACCCTCAGGCACGTTGCCAACGTAGATCTTGGTGGCGTTGCGCACTTTGGTGGTGGCGTACTCCACTGTGATGCGGGAGCCGTTGAGCACGAATTTGTGCAAAGCGGCGACGGCCTTCTGGGCCGCATCCTCCTCGTCCATGTGCACAAAGCCATAGTTCTTCAGGATGTCACAGTCTGACACCGTGCCATGCTGCTCAAACAACGCACGAAGCTCTGCTTCTGTGGTTGCTGAAGCTACATTGCCAACAAATATCTTCACCATTGTTGACTTTTCGAATGAGGCGTTTTCGGATGGATCCTGCGTTCCTAGGTAACCAGAGACACTGCCTAGAAGCAAAAACATTTTTTTTTAAGAAACTTCTTGACCAAGAAAAGTTGATTCCTAATTGCTCTTCTTTGGACTAAAGTGAGTGTTAAAGCTAAAATGCAACCAATTACGAGTTAAATAAGCAGCCCACTATATTAAATGGGCTGTACTTCTACATTACTCTGCAAAACTTTAGGAAAAAATAGAAAAGGAAAGGATAGACAAGAAAGCAATTCACAAGAAGTGCCTAAAAACACTCGATCATGGGCAACCGTGACGCCCAGTCGCGTGAATAACATGTTACGTGGTATGCGTCAAGGCATGTGATACACTGTGCAAAAAAAAAAAAATGGAATTAGGAAAGGGCATGTCACAGTCTGATTGAAGTGTGATTGAAGTGGGCACTACTGCATAATAGTAATAAGTAAGGGGCACTGAGCTATTGATAACAGGGTTGTGGGTTCAATGCCCGGACTCTGCAACTGGCCACCTCTGTGCCCTTGTGCAAGGCCCTCCACCCTCTCTGTTGTCCCGTCTTCTTAACTTGTAATCTTCACAGTACATGATTTATCTTTGGCAAGCCATTTTAGACAGAAGCGTCACAGGTCGCTTTAAGCGCTACTGTTCCTAGTAGAAAAGTTTCAGATAAACAACGTTTCTACTACTAATCAGATCTACAAACCTATTGGGACATTTTGTACAATACACACAGGACATTTATTCAACATTTAGACACACTGCCGGTTACTAAATCGAGTTAAACGGGATTATTCATGGTCTTTTTGTACTGAACCACGCAGTTGATCAGTAGTCTACGACCCCTGGGGAGACTCATGAAAGACACTGGGATGCTGTCCTGTCCTGTCCTGTCTCTCTCTCTCTCTCTCTGATGATAACGAGCTCTTTTGTAGAGTCCCTGATCACCGGGACCAGTTTAAGTAGCCGGAAACCTCGTAACTCATTTTGATAAAGTTGAACAGGTTTCCCCCCTCTTTCCTGCATCGCCGTCGTTCAAAGCGAAAGCGAAACATCGCTGCTGGGCAGACGGACTGCTGCAGACAGGACGAGGCACTCCCACTAGTAGCCTAGCCTAGTTTACCCGGCCAAATTCTCTGGCTTTCTCACACCCAGCAAACAAGTACTGGCAATCACACAACCTCTGTAGAGTAAAACTGATTAAAAAGTACATCCCACCTTCCTCTGAAAGTGTGAGGCTACAGGGCCAGTGCAGATGGCGGGCGCAGCACGGAAACGCTTCAACAGTGGATTTAAAAACAGCTGAAATGATCAACTCGCTGCACACCGACCCTAAACCCTGCTGCTAATTTAGGAGATTTGTGGCCAGGCTTCAGTTTGTCGTGTTTACTGGGTGCACACTTCCCCAGTTCAGTCTTTAAAAAGGTTCACGTTACATAAAGTAACTACAACCAAACAAAAGAGGGGGGAGTGAAGCGCCCTGGCAGCACGTCCGCCATGTTCAGGGCTAGCTACTGTGCCATCAGCTGCCGAGCTAGCTAGCTAAAGTAGCCGACACTAAAAACACACAGCTAGTCTCACTAATGTGAACCACATTATATGTAGTTAGACAACACGAAAAACACATCGATAAACTGCTTTATAACACAGTTGGCTACAAAAGTCAGAAACTCTCTCTGCCTAACAGACTGCTAACGTTAGCCAGCTAGCGCTAGCACTGCTGACTGTGCATGGCTAGCGTTAGCAGTGTAGCTACAGTTAGCTACTATTATTACTGCGTATGCGGCTATAAATATATACAAAAATAAATCCTAGCCACGATAAAACTATCCGAATATTCTCTATTCGATACTCACAATAAAAATACTTACCGTGAAGCAAGTCTCGGAGACTTCCACGACAGCTCGGACTCGCGGACTGCTAGTTTCGCTGCTAGCCCGTTTTGTTTGGCTAGCTGGCTCTAACCGAGACACTGAGGACAGCAGCAGAACTCTGGGTAGGAGGTCTGCCCTCACTGAAATGGCGCCATCTAACGAGTGGGCTCTGAGTTGTCCCCAATATGTCCCTCAACCCCGATTTTACCACCGTTTCTGCGATTATATTAAACCAGACATCGAATATAACTGGATGATTGGAGACGGAGAAGGAAAAAGCACGTGCAAAAAATGGGAAATTATTTTGACAGCTAGCACTACGTTTCTTCTCACATGCTAGTAGACGGCAACGTTAACCCTGCCAGAACCACTAGCTAGCTACTTCAATAACGTAGCTATGGCTAGGCAGCTACACAGCGCTAAAAATAATACCGATAGTCTCTCTGAATACGTTGATTAATGTAGCGTTAGCCTTAGTTAGCTATCTAGCTATCCTAACTATGTTCGGTCAGCCGACGTTAACTTAGCTACTGTTATCTGTCTATCTATGCGATTTGTATGCCCGTGTCGACCTTTTTCACTTCTCACAGAAGAGCAACTCATTAAAGAAAAGTTTTTAGACATGTTCACATCATACGCTAAACTAAATAGACGATTATTCATATGAACAACGACGTTGAAAGAGTATAAAGGGGAAACCGGACAACCCTCTCCCACCGAAGTTTCCGTAGTGTAGTGGTTATCACGTTCGCCTCACACGCGAAAGGTCCCCGGTTCGAAACCGGGCGGAAACACATGGTAACCTTTTCCTCATATTTACAGTAATTTACGTCTCCCCCAAAAGTGTCGTCGTCATATTTCGTTTTCTTCCGAACCAAAGTAAGTGTTATACTTTTGATAATATATTTATATATAATATAAATATGCCCTAGCATATGCTACCTATCAATGACGAGTGTAGTGAATGAGGCCTTTTCTCTTTCTCTTCATTCTTAAATGAGGCAGGAAGCTCCACACTGGGAAACTGGGCCCTGGTTATAGTTTAGTTAGGTTGTGTACCTTATTTTAGCACATTTAGGATTGGTGCATAGCATTATATTCAAGACTATATAGTTCAAGTAGCTGATGACTTTGGACTGTTGTCACATACAGTATATCTGTGGAAAATGGAATCTCCTTTTCCACCCAGAAATCTCACTTCAGTGCGTTAGCATTTTGTTTTGGACAAAAAGAATAAAAAAAAAAAAAAAGAAAGCATTTTTAAATACCTAAACTTCAAAAAAAAAAAAAAGTTCCTTCGCTGGTAGGTCCTTGCACTGATGTATTATTAAGCTCCACTGCAGTCTTACAATAGTAACAGTGTTTATTTTTTTTAAGGATACTTAAACCACCCCTGAAGACAACTAGACAAACCTGGCATTTATGGCAGGGCTGCCCTTTGGAAAACACTTGTATCCAAGGTAAAAGAGCACCTGGAGCCCTAATAAACAGACTAGCGGGACGTCCGCCCAAAGCTGTTAATTCCACAATGAAGAGGATAATGGCCACAAAGTCTCAAGCCAATTTCATGAACACAGGATCAAAATTGCTCTTGAGGTTCCCAGTCATCAGATCTTACATACTCCTTCTTGCACAGTTTAATGATTGTAATTGTAAACTATTAGTATATTCTAACTAGCTAAGGTTTTTCTTGGGTAAATAGCAAAGCACTTTTGTAAGTCGCTCTGGATAAGAGCGTCTGCTAAATGCCGTAAATGTAATGATGAGACACGTGATTTAACCCCTCAGTTAACTGCCAGCTTTAGTAAGTGTACTAAAGCAGGGCCCTCAGTTTCCCCACTATTGCTTGGGGAGATGCTGTTTAGTGCTGAGTAAAGCAGATATCCATTTCCCTCATCTTCACAGAACTTCATGGTTCAGCATCCCCCTACACACAGCCTAAACTCTTGTCTAACACAGTTGCCTGAGGGGCTAAATATGTTCTGTAGGTGGTCCTGTAACTTGTGACATCTTGACATGGCCTTGACATTTCCCAACTTCTCATCTCTTAGAATCAAACAGGCTGGTTTTACAAAACCAACAGTTACTAAGTACATGACTTTCATTCAAAAAGCAGCCAAGGCTAAAACATCCATTAATACTTTAACATAAATGGGCGGAGCTAAACTGAAGACAGAAGAGACTGATACTGTATGTCTAAATGTTTGTGGACACCCCTTGAAATGAATGCATTCAGTTACTTAACAAAAAAAAAAAAAAAAAAAAAAAAAAAACAAAAAAAACAGCTTGTCTAGTCCCTATAGAGACCATGGCTAATGCCAGGCTTGAGCTAGACGGGTGTAAAGGCCCCCAGCACTGAGCTGTGGAGCAGTGGAACTGTATTCTCTGGAATGGTGATGATGCTCTATCCAGCACTTTTGGGATGAGTTATGGATAAGGTAGGGTGGTGACCATTCAACATCCTGACCACACTAATGCTCTCGTCACAGAATGCAAACAACACCTCGCAGCAGTTCTCCAAAATCTAGTAAAAAGCCTTCCCTTTCAGGTGTCCCTATACTTATGTCCATTTGGCGTACATAATTTATTATCATTTTATTTCTTTTTTTGCATCATTAGTCACAGCATCATTGCCATGTTGGTACTGGGTGAACTGGGGGTCTAACTTCCTAATTCAGATTTACACATAAATGGCCCTTTTAATAGGTCTAGGTATACTCACTCCATATACATACCGGCCAAGTATTATTCCCAAGTTATAGGCACCAGGATGTGGTCCGGAAGTGCCGGCAGTTCAGTGGAGTTGAAGAGGTTAAACTGATCTAAACCCTTTTTTTTTTAATGGCTTGCATGTGTGCTCTAAAAGGCAGTATCCTGAATTAAGCACATTTCAACAAACAACTGCACGGTCACCAGATCTTAAACATCAGGAAGCCTTTAAGGCCAGGGTGGGGAACTCTGATCCTGGAGTGCCATTTTCCTGCAGTTTGTGTAGCTGATTTCCCCACTCAAACGAACATGATTGCTGCTTTGCACTCACATTCAATAAAACCACTGGTTGAAAGTAGAGAGAATCTGCCTTATCCACCAAAGACGACGACGGCAACAGCAAACCATTCAACTTTGTTTATTCTTATAATAATATTAATTATCTTCTCCAGAGAAAGGCAACAAAATACAGACTCATTCCAGTGCAGCACATTGAAACCAACCAGCAACTCTTAATTACACTACAATTCACCAATAATTACTTAATTGGCCCTTAATTAGCTTCTGATATATGACCCCTGCAGCAGGAAAAAAAAACAAAAAAACTAATTGTCTGGGCTTAGAGTGCATAGAGGTGATTCACCTCTAGAGCACTGAGGGTTCAAGTCCGCACTTCCATTACAGATTGGATAAGACACATTGTTGATGTTACTGTGGGATAGAGAATTAGAACCAATCAGAGCACGATGAGTGAATATTCCTGTTCAGCTTTGGCTCGACTGAATGTGCCTTGCACTTCAGCCTCAAATACCCATCACTAACTGTGTTGTACATTCAGAGTGTCAAACCAGCAATCTCTTGCTCGCTCGCTCGCTCGCTCTCTCTTTCTGTTCAACAGGTGACCTGGAATTGGAAGTAAGAAAATCAAGTAATGTGGAGCTTTACCATAGTCGGTATTTGGGGTTAGGGAGCAGGATATGGGGATTTACAGCGTGTCGAGACAGTAGCTGGTTTGAGTTTGTAATACAAGAACCACCAGCAAACAGTTTTCCGTAGTTACATCAACTTTCTTTCTCCGTCGATATACTCTTTGAACAAATGTCGACTGAAGATCAAGAAGAAAACACAAAACAGGAAACAAAAAAATTGCCACAAATCAAAAGACAACAAAGTAGGTGAGGGATGATGTGGGGACAGAAAACCCAAACCGAGAAACAAAAAAAACAAAACAAAACAAAAAAAAACAAAAAAACAACAAAAAGAAGGCCCTCAAAATGTCTATACACACAAACCTCCCCCACCAAACTGTCCCAACCCTCCAGTATCATTTACAGTCTCTAAACTTGCCACTGCTCGGTCTCTGTTATCATCACTGTTGTCCGCTGTCCCATGCAAAGTTCGTTCCGTCTCCTCAAACCCTACCACATCTGGGCCGGAGCTCCTCATCACTCACAGTTCGATCGTATCCTCTTCCGCAGATCGGGTAAAACAAGCTCACAGTTTCAGCTCGTTGGCAATCTTGGAGGCGATGTTCTTGAAGGCAATGGAGGTGCCCGAGATCCGTTTGAAGCGCACCCCGTTGAGGGAGAGGCGGGGCAGCTTGCACACCTCCATCTCCCACTGGACGAAGTCATCGCGAGAAGGTTTTCCTGACATGCAGAGGAGCATGAAGCGCTCGCGGAGCTCATACTCGCAACTGTTGGAGTCCAGAACTTTGCGGATCTCCTTCATCATCTCGTTGGGCTCCATGGAGGAGGTGGTCTTCATGCTCCAGGTGAAGCGCAGCGAGCGTGGCTTGGTGTCCTTCGCGGACTGGGTGGACGAAGGGGTGCTGGACACGGGGGAGGAGGAAGACACAGAGTCCTTGTTATCGTCACCCGCCGAACCCTGGGTACCTTTCTCCATCTTGTCCGCAGTGCTCAACATGGGTCTTAGGTGGTGGCCACGAAGAGGAGACATGGAAAAAGACAACGTCAAAAAAAGGAAGCATAGCGTGTTCATGATTACAGACAATCTGAGACCGGCTTGACTCATCCACTGACGATTCGACTGAGCAAAGCTGTGGCATGTAGGGAGGTATGGGGCTGAACTGGGCAAGCACAGACTAAATCAAAACACATTAACCTCTTTCCCACGCAACAAAAAGGTACACTTTAATCTTCCTATATGGAAACATGGCTAATCTTCAAAAAACAAACACTGGGTAGGAGGGGAGGGGGCGTTATGATGCAGAACTACAATGCAGTCAATCTCAGCCCTAACATCCTTTAACAATCTGTACAAAACCTACACAAAAAAAATCCCTAAACATGTTTAGTGGGGGGGGGGGGGGTCCATTCTTGCACACAGTTTTGTGACTTTCCTGCTGAAAATACACCGGATTCAAATCTCCTGGTAATACCGGGTTAAGCTGGTGCATTTAAGCAGGGAAATTACCAAACTGTGCTGCACTGCGGCATTCCCTTACCTGAACAGACCAACCCTGTTGTACATTTATGGGAACTTGACAAACAGCTTAACATTCATCATTATGGATGTAGTACTACGGATGTAGTGGTGGTAATTAGTGGTAATTCAGAGCAAATCAAGCAAAATTAGAGTTAAAACTGGTCAGGACTTGATTTTCTTTTTATTAAAACTGTTAAAAAATTAAAAGAACATCCACTTTTAGGGAGCAAATTAAATAATTAGGCTACGTTAACACAGCAGGTAAAATGGCCCAAATGCAAGGTGTTTTTTGTTTGTTTTTTTAGGCTGTTCACAATATCTTTCAAAACGTGAATTCTATCTGACACCCATCTGAACAGTTAAAACTCCCAAACTGACGCTCATGCGCAAAAGAGCCATGCTCCAGGCACATTATGCACCCTAGGCCACTTCTTTGGTTTGTGTCCTTGGATTGTTTCAACTTTGCTTATTAAGCTTTCTATTTTTTTTGATGCTGTGAGATGACGTGCCTTTTAATTTGGACAGAGACATCATCCCAAATATCTATGTCTGCAGTCTGTTGCCTCGCTATCCCGCCACTGAAAACCTTCCTCGCTGCAGTCGTGCATTTTATGAAGAATGTCGTATTGGACTGACGTAAAAGTCAAGCGTGAATTCCGATCTGGCTGTTCAGACTGTGTCGCTTTGGTAAATATCTGATATGCATCAAATTTCAGCATCACATATGAAAGTGGCTCAAGTAGGAATTAAAGATTCAGTTTGTTTTCTATTGTTCACACTTTCACACAGATAACACACCTGTCACGGATATGGGCCATTTTTACCTGCTGTGTGAGCGTAGCCTTAGATCCAAAGTACTGATTGAGTAAAAGGTATGATTTCTTTTTATGTAGATCACTGATTATTACTTAATTGATGTCCTCACCTGCTGGCCTCATCTCGACCCTCTCCCTCATACGGACTCCTCAAAGAAAATCGGCACAAGTTTAGTCTCTTATTTATGTTCAATGTTCTTTGCACTAGCTAATTACAGGATATTTACATACGTGTGGCTACAAGCCTCTGAGCTGAGAGCATGCTCTTTTGGTATGGTTGTCTACCTTCTTTAAAGATTTTGCATTTTTAAGCATTCAACATGTTCTTACATTAGCTGTCGGCTATCAAGCTGAACTGAACAACTTGAAGCTCATGTATTGAAGCTGATTTTACTGTAGCCATACCCTTGACATTTGCCTTAACAGCATTAAAAAACAGACATGAACAGCTTTTAAAATGAAGAGAATTAAAGGACAAACATCTGCATACGAAAGATTAAGAGTGGCAAACCGCTTCCATGTTCTTAAGATGCAACTGCACAGAACGGAGGAAGCAGAAGACAGAAAGCAGTTGTCTTTTAGTCCCTCCACCAAACTTCACGTAGAACTGCCTCCAAACCATCCAAACCTCAGGGCTTAGCACACACGCTGACAAACTCTCTCACGCACACACAAAATGTAAAAACCTTGGACTTGTTTATACTTCCTATTTTTTAGCTACATAGGGAACCAACGTGATCAGTGTGTACAATAACCTCAGAGGTGGAGGGCAAGTACCCAGGGCCACAGCCCCCTCAAAGAAAAACCCAGCACACAGACAAAAGCAGCAGACCAGCGCCCCACAGGTGGTTTAGTTGCAGCCATTAGACTGTAAGTAATAGACCATTCACAAAAGCTTTGGAATTTAGGAGTGTACACCTACCCAGTCACCCCCTGTTCATTTCAGATGGACTTACAGATGGAATTATACCAAAATAAATAAATAAAAAAAATTTAACATAAATAGACGTGACTATTTTAAGGCCTTTTAAGATTGACTCAACGACTGCACTTGCTCCTTCGACACAAAGCATGCCAGTAGGATTTCTCACAAACGTAACACAAAATGGATTATACATTATAAATACACTACATGTCCAAAAGTGTAATGAAATCCCGTCTAATAAGTGATGCTTAGGACTTTAACAATTCATGTATTTGTACCGCATCATCATTAAAAGTTCAGTACATGCAGTCATACTGCAAATATGCCTCAACATTAAGGGGAACCAGATTTCGCAAGCGCAACTTCCACTCAGAACCTTAAGCTGAAAGTCATTAGCAAGTTATCAACATGCCATGATGGGCCTGGTTCAAGCTAACTGGCATTTGATTTGGGTGAGTGCAAATGTCACACCAGAGCTTTCAAATCAAGCATGGTATGAATCGAACCATGACTTTGGTGCACCATTACAGCTCTAGTCCCACTATCATCATGTTCATCAAGTAGGACGCTCCATTAGGAGGGCCTATAAGTTTCACCATGTACAAGGTTAAGAATCAGTTACAGGACTATACAGCATTAGGGTGTGGAGCAATTTCAGTATTGAGCACTATCCTTTAGTGGTTGCGGTTTGCACGCTACACGACTGATCAGCGACGCGGGAACTTTCACCACGAGGAACAACTCGCAACAAGTCCGTCTGCTCTCCAAAAACGTTTTGATAAGAAAACACACAAGAACAGATGCGATGTCCAGCGATACAAGTATTAGGATTTCGAGTCGCTGATTATTAAACCCGCTAGATATCTTGGCAAGCTCTCGGATCGTGCCTTTCAGCAGTTCACACATACCAAGTGACCTAGCACCAATCAATTATCCCCCCAACCTGAGGCTTTTGCCAGCGATCTCCAAAAAAAACAGTCAGCGAAACGAAAATCGCAGCTAAACCTGTGTAGTGTGAACCTGGCATTATACGCTTGTGCCTGAACATAATCAAATCCTCAGAGCAACCTTCAAACATCTCAATGCTTTGTAAAGCTTTTCCAGTAGAGTAGAGGCTTTTACTGCAGCAAAAGGACTGACAGACCCTATTATTAACACCCCTGCTTTGATGAGCAAGTGCCTACAAACCTACGGACGTATAGTGCAAGTTCATCAGATTTTGTAGTGTATTTGAATCCGAGGCATTTACAACCTTGAGAAGTTAATCATAGAACAGCTTCTTAACTGCATTGTAGTAGTAAGAGTTGCATGAACACAGCACAGACTGCGGCACAAGGAAACCTTTCACAGGGTCAAACAAACACTGACCAGAGACCACAGGCCGAGACAAAAGGAAAAGGGGGATGAGATGTGAGTGGAAAGGGATTGGAGTTATTCACTGAGGAAGGAGCAGGAGGAAATGGCGGAGACGTGGGCTGGTGACGAAGCGAGCTGGGCAATGAAAGCAGCGCATTAGTAAAAAGCAAAACCATGGAAAGAACGGTGTACAGTGTAATATCTGCAAAAAAATCCCATCTGACCAAGACACAAAAGATCACAGAAGGAAGGAGGATAGAGCACAAAAAAAATAATGTCTTTGGGATGACCCAAGGGCAGTGTTATTGCCTACCTTCTGGGGAATCTGAATGAGAGATTTCTACAAGAAAAAAGGTGGGGAAGAAAAAAGGGGGGAAAAGTATGTTCTCAAATGTGTGGGAAAAAAACAGAGCAAATTTGTAAAAAAGTATAGAGATTAAATACTCCCAGGTGGCCTGTCAGGAAAACAAGTTACAGAGGGACAGCATGACCTGAGCAGTGTGGAGAGCACTTAAGTGTTAGCTGGAGGGCACAGAACAGCATAATGGAGTTATATTGGAGGATGGAGTTATGATATCTGAAGTTATGTAGAGCCAATTAAGAATACGGAATAAACCGTAGATGCCTTTCTTTATTACAGGATTAATGAGATTAATCTTTAGGGGGAGAGGGGGGGGATTGGGGGTCCATGTTCATGGTTAGGTCCATTACAGTGTTTCTCACATTGAAACCCATCCCTGCTCCAACGGCCCTTCATTATGAGGGACCTGATCTTAGCCACAGATATCTGTGCCGCTCCAAACCAGCTCGTCCTGAAAAAGGGGAGTACTGCAAAGTCAAAAGGCCAAATGGGTGCGCTTTGAACATACATTCTCTCATGTTACACTTAATGTGAAATAATACATACTGTAACAAAACTATTTCAAAAGAGCACTGCACACAGACCTCACTGTTCGAACGTGATTAATTATTTACTGTGAAACTATCCTGGAGCAATTTAGCCAGCAACCCCTTTATAGCTGGACAAATTGAGCTAGTGGTGATTTACTGCTTGTGTGACTTTGAGGGTAAGGTGGAATAAGACCTCCTGTAGGGTCAGGCTGAAGGGAACCATAAAAGAGCTGTAGATAATTCAGAATATACAATTTCATTCCAGCACTGAACATTTACAACATCACATCAGAAGATTACGGGCTAAATTAGCTCCAGTGTCTTTAATGACAGTTATCTGGAATGCTCCTTCAAGTACAATAACCCCCCCCCAATCTAAAACTAACCATCACCTATTAACTGATTTCATTAGAACTTCATAGCTAAAGCAAAGCAGTCAGAGACTCTGCTTCAGTCCTGTGGTTTTAGACTCACCTGCGTACAAATTTGGAGGTGAATTTACTGAAGATGCCTGTACCGGGGCGGCGAACCTGGCTGTTCCCGTGGGAGAGGGAGGGGGATGCTGGGGGTCCATTGTAGGCCGAGGCATGCTGGTCTCGTGTGGCTCTTTGCTGGCCTGCGTGGAAAGTGCTTCTGCTCGTCACCCCTCTGGGGAAGTTGGTGCGGTCGGCTGCCGTGGAGCTGCTTATGTTGTGCGTTGAGGGAGATACCACTGGAACTCGTTGTGGGCCGGTGCTGTTTTTTTTTGTTGGGGTTTTTAAACAAATGTTTAGTAGACATAAAAATATACATATTAGAAGGCGTTGATGGGTGACTCATACAAAGTAATTATTCTTAATTTGTCTTTGATTAAAGATTAAGTTACACTGCCTTGATAAATGAAGAGGGATAACTGAACCAGAATGAGTGTCTTCATTAGACTATAAGTGGTACATCCTGAATAAAATTGTTAAATCTCTGTTCTCCACAGCAAAAAAAAATGTAAATTCACATGTAAGTAGTAAGCACTCTTGCTGCAGCAAGCAAAAACTAATTAAACACTTTTTGGCCTGTTTAGCACTTTCACTTGGGCAAAAGCATATGATCAATTAAAGCATTATTACATAATCAAAGTGCTGGGTAGCGATATAAGCTTATTCAGCTTTTCCAAATTTAAGTAAACGAAAGCAGGTGTCAAAGAAATCAGTTACTGTGCACCACAGACACGTCTAGATTTCAGACTGTACAACACCAATAGATTTTATTCTGGTCTCTGTTCAGTTATCCCTCTGAACTGTTTGAGGCATAAACAATAGTTCTGTGTCTTTATAAAAATGTTGTAATTACTACAAGCAAGTTAAACTCAGCAATACGACTATATCATACAGTATTTCTAGAACATTAAACACCTTCATGTTTCATTTAATATATATATACACACACACACACACACACACAAAATATATATACAGTGGGGAGAACAAGTATTTGATACACTGCTGATTTTTCAGGTTTTCCCACTTGCAAAGCATGTAGAAGACTGTAATTTTTATCATAGGTACTCTTCAACTGTGAGTGATGGAATCTAAAACAAAAATCCAGAAAAATACATTGTATGATTTTTAAATAATTAATTTCCATTTTATTGTGGGAAATAAGTATTTGATCATCTATCAACCAGTAAGAATTTTGGCTCTCACAGACATGTTACTTCTTCTTTAAGAAGCCCTCCTGTTCTCCACTCATTACCTGTATTAACTGCACCTGTTTGAACTCGTTACCTGTATAAAAGACACCTGTCCACACACTCAATCAGTCAGACTCCAGCATCTCCACAATGCCCAAGACCAGAGAGCTTTGTAAGGACATCAGGGATAAAATTGTAGACCTGCACAAGGCTGGGATGGGCTACAGGACAATAGGCAAGCAGCTTGGTGAGAAGGCAACAACTGTTGGTGCAATTATTAGAAAATGGAAGAAATGCAAAATAACGGATAATCTCCCTCGGTCTGGGGCGCCATGCAAGATCTCACCTCGTGGAGCATCAATGATCTTGAGGAAGGTGAGGAATGAGCCCAGAATTACACGGCAGGACCTGGTCAATGACCTGAATAGAGCTGGGACCACAGTCTCAAAGAAAACAATCAGTAATACTCTACGCCGTCAAGGATTAAAATCCTGCAGTGCACGCAAGGTGCCCTTCCTCAAGCCAACGCATGTCAAAGCCCGTCTGAAGTTTGCAAATGACCATCTGAATGATCCAGAGGAGGAATGGGAGAAGGTCATGTGGTCTGATGGGACAAAAATAGAACTTTTTGGTTTAAACTCCACTCATCATGTTTGGAGGAAGAAGAATGATGAGTACAACCCCAAGAACACCATCCCAACCGTGAAGCATGGCGGTGGAAACATCATTCTTTGGGGATGCTTTTCTGCAAAGGGGACAGGACGACTGCACCGTATTGTGGGAAGGATGGATGGGGCCATGTATCGTGAGATTTTGGCCAACAACCTCCTTCCCTCAGTAAGAGCACTGAAGATGGGTCGTGGCTGGGTCTTCCAGCATGATAACGACCCAAAACACACAGCCAGGGCAACTAAAGAGTGGCTCCGTAGGAAACATCTTAAGGTCCTGGAGTGGCCTAGCCAGTCTCCAGACCTGAATCCAATAGAAAATCTTTGGAGGGAGCTTAAAGTCCGTGTGGCCCAGCGACAGCCACGAAACCTGAAGGCTCTGGAGGAGATCTGTATGGAGGAGTGGGCCAAAATCCCTGCTGCAGTGTGTGCAAACCTTGTCAAGAACTACAGGAAACGTCTCATCTCTGTAATTGCAAACAAAGGTTTCTGTACCAAATATTAAGTTTCTTTTTCTGGTGTATCAAATACTTATTTCCCACAATAAAATGGAAATTAATTATTTAAAAATCATACAATGTATTTTTCTGGATTTTTGTTTTAGATTCCATCACTCACAGTTGAAGAGTACCTATGATAAAAATTACAGTCTTCTACATGCTTTGCAAGTGGGAAAACCTGAAAAATCAGCAGTGTATCAAATACTTGTTCTCCCCACTGTATATATATATATATATATATATATATATATATATATATATATATATATATATATATATATATATATATAAAAAAATACTGAAGTCTCATTTGTTCCCAGATAGGTGATAGATGATAACATTTCTTAAAAATGACAACACTGGTTCTTTTTCACCCATCCCAAATGAACAGATGTCAGAATAAAATATACACTCACCAAGCACTTTTTAGGCACACCTGTACAAGTGTAATACAGCGCAGAATGTTTTCTTGGCACACTTTGGGCTCATTACTACCAATCCATCATCACTTGGCTGCCGCAAACTATTTATATTGTTGGACTATGTTTGCCATGTCAACCTTTGTGGGCACTATATATATACTTAAGGAAGTTGACTCTTCTCCTAATGCCTACTTCCAGTATAACAACGCATGAGCCATGTCATAAACCTAAGTGCTTTCATGAACATAAATTCAATTGGCATTCCCAGTCACCAGATCTGGATCCAATAAAAAAAATCTTGGGCATGTGTCATAATGGGAGATTCACAAAATTAAAGTAAAAAATAACCCGCATGACTCAACATGTGAACATGGACAAGCAATTCTAAAAAAATTAAACAGACCACTAAGAAAAATTTCCAACATCTTGCAGAAGACAGGCTGTTTGAAAAGCGAAAGGAGGCACAGTTAAAGTATTCCTTATAAAGTGCTCAGTGAGTGTTTACAGTGAATATATTTCTTTGTGCATCATGGTGTAAAATCGCCTACTTACACTTTCCATACATAATTATATATGTATGTATATATAATTTACGACTGATTTGCCAATGCTTTGGCGAATTCTCATTTTAAAGAGAATTATTACTGCATATATTTTTACCATAAAGGTCAAAACCCAATTTCAGATACCTATTGAGGAAAAGTGCAGAAACAGTGCTATCTCTGGAGAAGTGCTTTGGATGTGTTCGGAAGCAGTCATTTTCACAGTGTAGGGAGGATGAAGTTTCTCATCTCAAACAAAATAGCTAAATTTTTCAAAAAATGAATTCTCTAAATACTGTTCTTTTAAATCTAACTTACAATCTAGAACTTCTTGATCTCCAGTGTCTTAAAGAGCAGCCATGATTTACATACAAACCAGCCTTATTTGGATTTTAATTTAATGTTAATTCTGACAATGAATTCATGCATGCAATCTGGGGCATACTCTCAAATCCACTGGAATTGAAGTGTAATCCCGGGAGACAGGGTTTCGGAAACATAGCTTTGTATGCCAGGCCAGCGATTTAATGCCATGTGATCAGCCATGGGCATAAACTCCACTCACCATGTTTAAACCCCTCACAATCTTCACTAGTTTATTCTCGTAAGAGTTCATCACATCACCTTCATCACTTGCAAAGAGTTTTTTTTTTTTTTACATAGGCATGCATTTAAGTCAACGCAAAAAAGAAGAAAGAAAAATGCACACAAATGAAACACTCAAGCCACCTTAGAACAATGATTAGAGAAAACCTGTTGGTTAGCATGCACAGCTGTGACATAACCTGGCTGTTAGCACATAAACACAATGGCCTTGGAAACTTGAGTTAACTGTGGTGCGCGCTGCAGCAAGACAGGTTTGGGTAGCTTAAAATAAGTGAGTATGGATGGGGTTAACCGTATATTTGGCATTTCTGTACTGAGGCAGGTTTCTCGTGGGAAAGAAACTGTGGCAAGATTGACTTACACCAGGAGAAAAGTGTAATGAGGCAGCCTCATCCAACACACAGCAGGCTGCAGTCTCATATCTGAAGCTGAGGCAGGCGATGAGGAGTGTGTGAAATGGGAGCTAAATCATGCCCTAGAGTGGTGCTGTTTGAGGATATACCAGCCTTCACACCACACATGCACAACACATTATGAGCAATGTTAGGGATTAGTGGAATGGAATATGTGCTTTTACACTGATTTAAGACCATTACTCCCTTTTCCCTTACTGTTATGAGTAGGAATGCCCCAGTCTAACTTTTTAAAAATTTTCTTTTTCAGTATCAGAGACTTTTGATATTGAGCTCTGGCCCATAGACAGCCCGATCCAATTAGCACTTTTGGAGAAGGTACAGCCATAAGCTTCATGTAAACTACAGGAATGCTTCTGTGGAAAATCCAATGAACATGATTCATCACATCCCAGATAGCCCAGCTGATCAGCCAAGACATGCTTTATATCTAAAACTGTCAAAAATCTTTCAGTCACAGTGGATGAAGCCAGGATAACGTTGTTTAACAAAACCGTTTTCACGGTAAACACATGCTCAAAAACCTTTTTAGAACCACCCAGAATTCTTTGACATCTGTTTTGCACAGTCATACAAGTGTACTTTAAAACACTGTGACATTTATTCTATAAAACTATTAATAAACTAGTCCACACTGCTGAACAATGAACAACATCCAACATCCTTTATAGGCAAGTCTGTTCACACTGTGGCCATCTTTGCAATGGCGCCAGGGAGTTCTTTCAAGTCACACAAGACCAGGCTGCCATCTCTATGAACGGAGAGAGACCAAAACACTGGAAACTAAGGGTCAGATTACTGTTTCAAAAACATTTAAAAATCACTGATAAAATATGGCAGGTTGTTTTTTTGTTTTTTTTGCTTGTTCCGGATACTGCACTTTTTGAGTTACTGGAGTTACTTAACCACTTCTACCTCAGCACAGTACATGTAATTTTGTATTCTGTGGTCCAGTTTAAAAGATGAACTGTACTCTAAAGCGGGATGTTCTGTGGATGTAGCTCCAATTCAGCTTAAATATTTGTAAATAAGGTCTGTCCAAGCAGTTTAATACATAGTTCATAGTTTTCTCGACTTGATTATGTAGATTTTTGGATTTTACATGCATTTCCTGAACTGATATAAGGAACAGCCCAGTGTTTGTTAGCAACGTTAGCCTACCATCTCCTGTTTTACAATAAAGAAGCAGATTCAAATATCAAACATGTCTGGGCAAACAACTACATATATGAAGGTAATATGATTCTTTGCCAAACTATTTCTTTAGAGCTGGTAAAGCATAGTGAGCAACACCACCATTTGACTACCTGACTGGGCAAAGACACCATACTACCTCATGTAGTATGGCCTACTACCACTGTCTCTGCCTGGAATACAGGTAAGTACAGTGAAGCGTTCTTTTTTAGGAGTGGGATAACGTATTCAATACTAGCATATTTTCTATCATTTAAAACATAATTTCACACTCATTTTAAACAAATCCACACTTGAGGCAACTCATGTTAACTTCTGAAAACGTGCCTCACTGCCACAAGCTGTAGAGAAGATCTGTTTTTAGCACGTCTATGACGTAAATAGGAGGCAAAAAATAAAACCAATAGGATCAGAATTGGACCAAGCTAAATATATCTGCTACCTGATCCCTTAAAATATGCATGGATTGGCTGCAATTCACGGATCAAATCGGGACATCCCTAGTTCATCGAATCTAGGTAGGGAAATAATAGTTTGGGATTAGTGTAAAAGCTCTAAAACATCAAATTGGGTTGGTGTGGGTTAGGATGGATATCCAATCAGGTCAGGTCAGGTCAGTTAGTTTGCATGGAGAAAAAAAAATGATGGGAAGTGGAAAATGCATGGAAGGGGGTCTCTGAGGCACTGATGGGATCAGTGGCACACCAGGGACCGAAGCTCCAGTCTAGACAGCATTGGCCTATTCAGAGCTACTCAGGCAGCATTTCAACCATACACTAAATCGAAACACTGGACAATGAGGGGGGGCATAAACACCGGCTGAGAAAGATCAGCTCCTTCACCAGATCAGCATCTTGCCCCTGGCCCAAAGGGTGGGCTGAGCTGCCACTTGCCTGGGCCGATGTGCATGGAGGTCTGGGGGGTTGGGGTGGGCCGAGGTGGACAGGGACTTGTGGTGGCGGGGGCGGGAGGTGGATGAGGAAGTTAGGACAGCTGCTGCCGAGGCGGTAGAAGTGCGGGAGCCCGGGGTGCTCAAGCTAGGGGAGAAACATCCACAACAACCCTCTCCTGAAACCCCCTCAGGTAGAGGGGGTGGGAGTAGGGTGTGAAGTGCACAGGTTAGAGAGGGCTCTGATGAGAAATGGTCGCTGGTCGAGGGGAGGGATGGATGGGGTGCAGGAACAAAAACTATAATAACACCAACATTTATTGCACAAAACAGCACTAATAATGCAGGCTGGTCTTCACAGATTGCCAGTATGGTTGGGAATAAATGCATACATTGAGGAGCCAAAACATTAAAACCAAATATGCTGACAGTCATCTGAGTGCTACCAAAACTGCTATGTTAACCCTACCAAACCTATGAAAGTGTCCGGTGGTATCTGGAACAAAGATGTTAATCCTCAGATTCTCATCCGACCATTCAACCTTCTTGCAGACAGGTAGTAGCATGGGCACTCTGTGGTCTACAGCTACACAACAGGGTGTGATGTACTGTGTTCCTACCGTAATCATAAAAAATTCCTTTCTGACTATTCCACCTAGCTGGGATTGGCCTCACACACCGATGAGACTTGGCTGCCTAACATCCTGTTGCCCGTTTTTGTTTTGTCCCTCCTCAGACCAAGCAGACAATTAAACAAGGAAAACCCCATAAGCTTTGCCGTTTTGGAGATGCTCCAACCCCTAACAACATTTTGGACCTTGTTATTTGTCCTTCAGATCTTCACGCCTGACCATTTCTCCGACATCCAGCATGCTATGAGGACCAACTGTTCAGACTACAATTTGCGCAAAAGCACAACATACACTGCAGTTACGGGAAAATTAACATTCACTTCATTTACAAGTGGACTTAATGTTTTGGCTCATCAGTGTATATAAATTAAGCATCAAAATGAGGACAAACTTCCATTATCTTAGCATAGCAATTATACTAGGAAATGCAAAGCATTATCAAATCAAATCATGAGCTTAACAAGCTTATATTTTAAGTTTGGTTATTCATTAAATAGGTTAATCAGGTGAAATGGATGATAATGAAATCTCTGGTACAATCTGGAACAGCATGATTTACATAAGCAACAAAAGCAACAAGAAGCCTAAAAGCTGTTTTTAAAAACAAACAAACAATTTGAATATGCAGAATTTGTATATTAATGGAAATTAGTGAACATGTACGTGTTGTGGGTGCATGGACGAGTGCCCAGAGTGCGGACAGTGAAACAAAAGAGCGGTCTTGTTCAGGGCACTACTTTCAAAGCTTTCAGGGCACTACTTTCAAATTTTCCTTACAAATGTGCCACCTTGGAGCAAACATCTGTAGGGTGAGTATTAGACCAAACAGAACTGAAAAGCAGATGCAATGATCTCTCTTACATGTGTGCAACTGCATGTGGGACGTGACGAGTGTAGTCAGCACTATGCTACTAGACTTCTTTGCTGTTTTGTGTGACGTGACGTCTACCATTCAGCATTCTGCCAGCACTACAGATCTCGAGAACACCTACAGAGCCAAGCTGACATCGTGGCTCTTTCCTCTCTCTATCTCTGGCCTAGTTGCAGGAGGTGCCAGAATCTGTAAACCCAGATTAGGCAACGAAGTTGTGTATATCAGGGTTAATCTGTGTAATTCCTGAATGTGTGTCAATGTTTAAAGCACTTGCCACTTGCCTCAACACTTAGCCACTTTAAAGGAAGTGAGAGGTTACGGCAACTGGTGGCTAAACTCTTATCAGGTTCTCATGCAAGACTCATGTGAACTACTGACTCTCAAGATGAGGCAACTAAGCAATCACTAAATATTTTCATCTGTATGCCTGAGATTAAATAATATTAACCCATTAGGTGTTGCCTGAGATGTTCCAACAAAAAAGGTATTTTATTTCTTTTCCAGTACCAAAACGCCATCAACAACAGTACAGTGGACCATGTATTACCTCCAGCAGTGCATAACAGGCACAGAGATGACACTTGGTCTTTAGCATTTTAATACTACTAACACCCAAAGGTGCTGCAAATCCTGCAGTCCGGATTTTAGCCTCATGCTGCGCTAAAGCAGAAGGCCAAATGCGTGCGAGTGTGTGTACATAACGGGATTATGTTTCCCATGCTGGCACGATGGCAGCCAGACTGGGTCAAGAGCAGCTTGTCACTTCACTGCAAACACTGCAGTCCACACATACACACAGAGTCTCAAATATATGTTGCACATGCAATGAAACCCCTTCAGAAAATGAGTTAAATTTTCCATAGAAGCTCTGCACCAGATGCACTCACGCGACACCGTAAATCAGTGCATGTGCCATTCTTTCTCATTTGAATGTGTGTATGTGCATTGCATGTTTGCTTACCTGTCTTTGCCGTTCTGTACACCCAGAGTAGATCTCTCAGCAACAGGGGAGCTCCTTCCACGACTTGTACCAGTAGAGAGGATGCTGTTCTGTTCAGCACAGAAAAAAGAAATTATTGTTACTATTAAGGAGTGTAACAATAGATCGATACAACATTGTCAATGTGACCTAAGATCACAATAAATTTAACCTACAGCAGTCTTTCTCTATGAGATATGCATGTTCAGTAAAGATGCCGCAGATAGAATTTTATAGGCAATGAATTTTCCAAATGCATTTCCAAAGGAGTACCCAAATACCTGTTCTTTACAAACGTATAATAATTTGAATATATTAGTGTGCTTTTAGTAGAGAGAGAGTATGGAGCCTTGTTCAAGGGCCCAACAGTTGCAGCTTAGCAGACCCAGGTATCAAACAACCCTGTGATCAATAACCCAGAGCTCTAACCACTGAGCCACTGCTGCCCTACATGTCTGTTTTTATAGTGCACAGCACATAGTGGTGGACAGGCTACTCAGATGAGCTGTAACGTTTATATGAGATGAGTAACTGTAATTAACTGACCATTTAATCCAAGTGTGTGGTTTTTTTTTTATGTAATTTGTAATATGAACAAGCAGATTATTGTTCTTAATGTAAATTATTTCTGATTGTTTATCTATGGGAAATAAACAAAATACAGAAATTCTGCTAATTTTACAAAGGACTTTTAAAACAAATTTTATTTGTATTTTACATTTTTGACAAATAATTCCCAAATAAATGTGCTGTTTCAGATGAAGCTGGCTTTTTCAAAGGCAATTCCAGTTATTGGAAAAAACGTAAATATCAGCTCTGATCTTCAGCCCAGACAATAATCAGTTGATCTCTACACAATTGAGCTGTTTTTTTGTTTTTGTTTTTAAACAGATATATGGAAGTATATTCCATTGCCATTCCACATACTTCAGAGGTATTAATTAACATTCCAGTACAAAAAGTCTCTGCCTAACCCCAGCTCTGCAGGGGTTATGATTACGAGACTGTAGTCATGGTAAGCACATTGCTACGCAGTGGACAGTTGTCCTGCAGAAAATGTGAACTCACAGTGGAGGGGGTCGGGGTTTTCTTGCGGTCGCCTGTAGCCAGAGGGCTTGGGGGAACTTTAGCGGAGCTGCCTGAGCTTTTTCTCCCGTAGTCTTCAGCTGCATGCTTACTATCCCCCTGAGAGCGCTTGGAAGGGGCAGACGAACCTACAGCAATAAAAGCAGCAAAGACGCACAAAGAGGTACAAAAATAAGCACGACAGGACAGCCAAAGAATTCAAAAGCAAATGACAGCGTTGCTGGGGCAAGCTAAATTTGTCTTACTTTGCTCTGTAGATCTGCGGGACTTCTGATTGGAGGTACTGCGTTGTACCTTATGAGAAGGTGACTGGGCATTGTTTGTGAGGTCAATGCTTGGGCGGGGTTTTGTTGTGAGTTCGTCCAGCTGAGAGAAAAAGAAAAAATGTAAAAATAAGAGAAATAAAGAAAACCGAGGTTTACATGTCACTTTCCTGCCGAATATCTGCGACCTGCATTTTCTGCAACAACGGTCATGTGTTATCCAAAATACAAGAGAACCTCTTTTATACCTCCGAATTCCTATAGTCCAGTAATAGGTATGTTGCCATGACTTCATCATATTTCTGGTTGACAAGGGAGTCCTGTATCTTCTCTTGAGAGTATCCCATCTGCAGCATAATGTCTAGAAAGAGTAGGAACAGGTTGGTTACAATCAAAAGCAAGCATCTATAGACCTGATTAAGTCAAAATAAATGAATGGTTAGACAAGCAGAAATATAAATTAAAAGTGTTGCACATTTAAATAAATAAAAAAAATGCAAAATTGAGGCGACCAAACACTTAAGACAATGATACACAGACAGAGAAGACAACACACCAACATAAACATCAGCCAGTTAGTTCAACTCACAGACAATGATCTGCACCTGGAAGGATTAATCCCAGCACCAAGTCACTAAACCACCACCCATCTCTTTCTCTCCCCCCTCCCCATAGTCCCCCAGGCCACAGGCACCAGACGTCTGCCCCACCTCTCTTCCAACCCCCTGCACTGCTGGGGTGCTGACCTGTCCTCTTGGGGTCCTTGTAGTCGGGCTGGGGCTCAACGTAAGGCTTAAGCTCTTCCTCTTCATAGCCCACGTTCATCCACCGGTCCTTCATGATCTGCTGCTAGACATAAGCAGAGAGAGGAGCAAAGATAACAAGGACTAGGTTACAGGTTATGGTCGGCGGCTGGCCCACCCACCCACTCACCCACTCACTCACCCACTCACCCACTCACTCACTCACTCACTCACTCACTCACTCACTCACTCACTCACTCACTCACTGCCAGGATTGAGACCATCATGTAGGTACCAGTACTAACCTCAAGACTACCTCTTTTGGTTGGGTTGAGAATAAGGAATTTCTTCAGTAAGTTCTCACAGTCTGTGGACATGTAGAAAGGGATTCTGTACTTGCCTCTAAGAACACGTTCACGCAGCTCCTGCAAAACCAAGTGAAAAGGCTCTTTAGAAATAAAACAAGTCACAAGCCCAGTTAGAACTTCCTAGCTGTTCATCAGATCTCCATTAAAGACTTGAGCTCACCTTTAGGTTCTGCCCATCAAAGGGCAGTGACCCACTGACCAGTGTGTAAAGGATTACTCCCAAACTCCAGACATCCACTTCTGGGCCATCATACTTCTTTCCCTGGAAGAGTTCTGGTGCTGCATACGGAGGGCTGCCGCAAAACGTGTCCAGCTTGTTTCCCAGAGTGAACTCATTACTGAAGCCAAAGTCAGCAATCTTAATGTTCATGTCCGCATCCAGGAGCAGGTTTTCGGCCTAGGCACGCAAAGAAACCACTAAACATCTCAACCACCTTGCTTTGCTTGAATAAGGCTCGAGATAAAACAACCAGCCGTTCTGAAACTGAAAAAGGAAAAGAAAGCACTTACCTTAAGGTCTCTATGAACGATGCACTTCTGGTGACAGTACTGCACTGCTGAAACAATCTGTTTATAGAAACAAATTGTTAACATTTGATGGTTTTTCAAGAGAATCACACAGGTATCAAATTTTACAATCTAGGAGTCTGCTCAAACCTCCAACCATACACAGTCTCACCTGTCTGAATTTGGCTCTTGCTTCTTTCTCTTTCATTCTGCCATGGGCAACCAGGTAATCAAACACCTCTCCTAAAGAAGCAGAAACAAGCCAAAAGAGGAAGAGTTAGATGTGGACAATGGTTTAACACAGAGTCTATGGTGTAGCCTACGCAAATAGCCTACACTTATAGATGTGCAAGGATACGTCTGCATCACTCTACAGTCAAAACACTAGTCTGGCAGGAGTGGGAGGTTCTTAATGCCAACGTGTTGCCTGACTTGGCATATTACTAACAAAGACATCAGAAACTGAGGTTATTACGTGGTAGTTGAAACAAAATAACTGTTTAAAATGTACTAAAATTCCTTAGAGAAGACGGTGGAGCGTCTGTATGGCCGCTGGACGGAGACAGAAGAAAGGCGGGGGTTTTTTCTGTGCTTGTCCGACCGCTGAGACACACAGACGAGGAAATGCAGGTTGTTTGATCCTTTGGTTCGTCATGTGAAACCATTTATCTCAGTGTTTGCACAATCATGACCTATGTTCACCTAACTGAACTTAAAATGTGGTGCTGAAGGTGGAATAAAGACACAACCAAACAGACCAATCACAGTTGTTGCGTTCTGCATTTCTGATAAGGTGTGCATCAGTAGTCTACATGTAGGCTACAACTTACATTTGATGCAGAAGCATAAATTGGCCTTAAGTAAAGAGAGACCGAGAGCTAAAAAAAGCTTGCTTACTGTAGAGCACTGCAACAAAAGCCACCATCTGAGTATGTGGTCAGGAGGTCCACTAAACCTGGGCTAGACACTTAAAACCGTTTATCTCTGCTGAGGTATGCATTGTTGTGTGTAGAGTATTTCACCATGAGATGAGGTGATTTAGAAGGACAGATGAGGGAGAGCTCTGACCTCCACTGGCATACTCCATAACCAGGTAAAGAGTCTTCTCAGTCTCGATCACCTCAAATAGTTTCACTATATGGAAAAGAAGACAGACATGAGAAAAATAAAAAAATGAGAAAAAAAAAAAAAAAAAAAAAATCTTTATTTTATGAATGTTTTATTCTGATTCGAACACTGGACAAAGCAGACACTCAGAATAACAACATTAATGGAAAATACAATAAAACTATTCTAAATGAGCATGATGTCCATTTTATCGTGCAAGTAAACCTTACCAATATTTGGGTGATTCAACAGCTTCATGATCCTAACTTCCCGAAATAGCTGCAAACAAGATATAGAAGGGACTGTGCTTGATGTGCAGCAGATACATCATATCACATATTTATGTTTGAATGTACAGGGCAAGGAATTCACCCATCCCAAGTTCTAACCCAACCCCTCACCACAGGAAGCATTCGAGTCGAATTTCCTGTAATTAGCTGCCTCTCTGCAGAATAAAAGCGTTTCCAGGACGAGGCAGCTGGGAGGTTCTCATATGAGAATGTGGAGACGTTTACCACCAAAGCAACTGGAGTGCTGTAAGAAGTTCATTCTCTTCTGAAATTGAGTGTCAAAAAAAGCATCAAACATAAAACACTACCTCACCTTTTGGAGACTGGAGGAGTTGAGCTGAGTCTTGTCTATAATTTTCACAGCCACCTGAATAACAGAGTTTAAAGTTAGTCTTCTCAGTGGGTGCATTTCATTTGCCATGAAGTGAATTAAGTAGACAGAATAATTAGATCCAAAAGTCCACTACCAGCAACACTGGTCCACATTTTATTTCCCCTAATGCTTTTCAGCATATGAAGGGGGGAAAGAATGCTTCTCTTGCTCTACTGAATAAGGATCATATGAAACAAAGTGTAGATAAATGAAAGAACCAATGAAAATATATCATCTGAAGTGAAACCCTAAAACTGCAGTTTGACGTCAGCTCTGACTGATCCTCCTATAGATCACAATCTAAGGTCTTCAGGAAACAATTCACCATGCCAGCTGGAAATTACAGAGTAAGCCTCATTCAGTGCACATACACAATTATGCGCTCTGTTCCTCTAAAACCAGTTTATTGAAACACGTGGTCTGTTAGAGTGTCAGACACAATGTAGGCACGCGGTCACACATTACCAGGCCCAAGGGATCCAAAACAAGTTGAGTGGGGAGGAACTGAATGTTAAGTGTGTTCTGGTAAGTGGAGAAACCGTCATGATGCACTGTAATCCCACCGAACTGTGAGCAGGGCTACAGAGTATGGCTTAGTTTTCTGCCTTTCCGATGAATTTAGAGGACAGTGAATACTACTGGGGCAACCTTTTTTTTATATTTCTTTTGTTAATTTACTTCATCTGCCTCCAAGCATTAAGAAGGATGCTATGGGATTGCAATAGTGTTCATTTACAGGTGGGGCATCGGTCTGATGCTCTTATTCAGAGCAACTTACATCTGAATCATGTTACACACGTAGGCTAAGGATCTTGCCAAAGCACTCTAATTAGTGTTGCATGGTGAGCTCTCTCAGTCTGAAAACCAAACCACAGCCTGCCACAGGGAGGGCAACATTGTTACCCACTAGGCTACAGCAACCAGCAAACTACCAAAAACCTACTGATTTTTTTTTTTTCCACAAACATTATGTTGTTCCTAAGTCATGGATGTCCAATCTTTTCCACAAAGGGCCAGTTTGTCCAGCAGATAGTCCAACAGATTCCACTTGTTTAAATCAATTAGCCAGTCTTTAAACATCTGGTCATAAATGTGCTTCTACTAGGCTGGAATGAAAACCTGTAGCCATACTGGCCCTTTTGACCTCAAAATAGTCTTGTTGTTCAGACACAGTGAAATATCAGCAGGTACTACTTGGAGAAATGCAAGCCAGACATATTGATCCTCACCTCTTTCCCTGTGAGGACATGTCGAGCCAACTTGACCTTGGCAAAGTTGCCCTTTCCGATGGTCTTCAGAAGCCGGTAATTACCGATGTGTGGCTGGTCGTCTGATGTGGTGGCCTGTGGGTTGCGGCTATGGCTCATGTTGGAGCGCCCCCCGGACTTGGAGTCGGTGTGAGTCTGCAAAAACAAAAACAGAAGACTGGTTTAAATCTTTAATCCTAAAGCTTAATCTTTTTTCCTTCTTGCTTATGACTGTCTAAATACATTTTTCACAAGGCAAAAAAAAAACCCTGAGAGAAAAATGACTGGTAGTTTACTGGTTAATAAAATCCCCACAAAGTCTTATGTAATACCTACTGGATAGCGCTGTCGCCAGGCTAAGTCTGACTACATTAGCAAGCAGAAAGGATGGCAGAGGCAGGGATGGCAGATGAAGGGCAGAGAAATGGACAATTGAGAAGAAAAAAGGAAAAGTCAGGACAAGAGGAGAAAATTGGAATAAGCAAGTTCATACTGAAGGGGACAAACACATAAAATGTTTTCTTACACAAAGTGAGGGCAAAAAGACCAAAGAACAGGAGAATGGACAGAATAAGCTTGAGTGGAAACGGAGGATATCTGTTTACGTGTCAGCTCATTCTGTGCTCATTCCGAAACAGTATGTCAATTGTGGTCCTCTGCTCTCTGCGCTCTCACCCCTGCTCGCTATGACCACAGTGTGAGGACAGACTGTTAACCAGTGAGGTGAGCACATAAACGTGGACAGACATGCTATTGTTGTGATTAATGCAGAGTTAACAGAAGAAACTGCAACTGCTAACTCGCTCCATTACGACTGATGTAAGTACTGCAGTCTGAATCACTGTACCATCATTACTGCTGAAACTAAATCCCTCAACCCCAAAATGTTAAAGTTTAACCTTTTAAAATATCTGAAAACAAAGTATATGTCCAAACATTTGTGAAATAGGTTATAATGAGTGAATTCAACTATTTTAGGTTGCATTCATCACGGACACCCTGTAAAACAGGGGCGGGGAAACCCCTCCCAGTCTTGGAGGGATGGACTCTGGCACAGTTATTCCTTTTCCTGCTCAAGCACACCTGAATCAATTCACCCTTTAATTGCCAGGTGTAGTAGATGTGTTGGAGCAGGGAAATCAGCAACCTGTGCTGGACTCCAGCTCCCCAACCCTGCTGTATAAGCCTAAAATCACCATGTCCGGTGTCAAGCGTCAGAGGAGTATATCCTCTATTCCTGTCTGAATAGCGGGTCAAAAGTGTGTGGACACCCCCTAAATAAAAAATTAAAGATACTAAAAAGGTTTCTGACCGCTCCTACAATTTGTATTCAGTCTCAGAGTACATGTATGTCAGATCTTAAACGACCAGTGATCTTAACCATTTTCTGTACTGCAAAACAAAAATGTAATTGCTTCCAATTGCTCTAGTGATTCTTCAATCATTTGGACCCCACATTGTTAATATGGTTATGAGACCATATGGTGGAAACATCCAGGTACTAGAAACTCACTGGTCCTGTCGCGATTGTTTGTCGCCTGGATGAGAGTTTCCTCACTGAGGAGACATGTACAATGTTTATTACAGACATTCCCTAGATAAACAAATGTAATCTGAATGTAGCTAAAGGACAGCATTTGCAATGAAATCGTACTCAGTTTCAATCAAATTTCCAATAACAATTTGATATCATTTCCGCATCACAATTCGGGAAAGGTTTCCGTATTAGAAAGTTTGGGTTCTATGATTTAGAAAGTGCTCAAAAGGTACCAGAGGATTCAGATTAATGCCGTCTGAGACTAAAATACGAAAAAAAAAATGCTCCCCCCCCTCCCCTTGAACATTAGGTAACATTTGCCTGAAAAAAACACAAAAAAAACAGGTAAAGTTATTTGAATCTGGAGTAGACCACCACTGCATTCAACAAAAAACAATAGGTAATACTGCCTGTAATTTTCAGATGAGGGAGAAAACCAGTCATGGCCTATTTGGACAGAAATAAAATCACAGAGGAGCTCCTATGAAGCAGAAAGAATCACCCAGGGTCCCTGGGTGGGTTTAATGCTGTCTGAAAAGTTGTTTACTTAATGTATTTAAAATACAAATATTAATTTTTAGTAAGTAATGAGAAAGGAGTCAGAATTCAGGTAATTTTATTCAAACTGACAGTCCTAGTACGGCCCTTGTTGGGGAGGTACTTGAGTTAGTTTCACAGAGGTGTAGTTGAAACCGTGATATCGCAATGTAAAATCGTCACAATGTGTACTGTGGTAATTTTACATAGACTCAACAGTAGATTATACAAACTCTGGAAACTGGAAAAGTCTGGAAAGTCTTTTAAATGTTTTTTACTTTGAATTCTGTCTTTTTTTTCCAAATATTGTGCAAGTATTGAATCGTAAACCAGGTATCAAGAATGGAATCATTGTTACACCACTAATCGTGAACTTACTTGAACTTACACTCTGCAGCAATAAGCACTTAATTTATTTGTCAGCGGAGCTGTTAAAAAGGGGACAGATTATCCATGTCAGTTATCATTTTGCTGCTCACCGTTCCTTTTCCAGTCATGGACAGCCCAACAGATGCATGTGTCTGCATACTAATACAGTCTGTCTGATTAAAAGTGTTACCATTTACCATTGTTAATTCTTTTTCTAAGCATACATAAACAGCCATCCTGACTTCACCAATTGAATGAAGTTCTGAATGCAATCAAGTCCTTACAGAAACGCTCCAAAATCTAGTAGAAAGCCTTCCCTGGGCAGTACAGGAACGAAAGCAGGGTAAACCTGATTTCAGAAGAAACAATGAATGGGAGATCCTCCCAATATTCTCCCCATAGAGTGTACTTTGCAACCTGTTGGGAGTTAACAGTCCAGATTATACTGTTCCAGGGATGGTATGTGCAGATTGTAGTTTGAATGAATCATGCAGTCTTATTTCTTTATTTATTCATCATTTCATCTATTTATTAATATCTTTTAAGCACTGTTATTTAAAACATCAGACCCATCTGCTTTGTAGCAGACAAAAGGTGAAATGCAAGTTAGAGAGAGGCAATTCAGTGATTGACTGCAGTGGGGGAACCATACGCTCCGCAGGCATTTTCTAATACAACAGGGTTTTAAAAACCATCATAAAAGGACTGGATTCAAACATACCATGCTTGCACTGAAGAGATGAACCACCATTAGGTTCTGTTACACAAGTCTGTCTGCGTGCTGGTCTGCCTGTTCTGTTTGTCTAGTGATGGGTTTAAATTGCTGTAATTATCTGCTTGCAGCAAGCAAACTGCAAAGGGAAGTTTTTTTTTCTTTTGCCCTTACAAGGTTCACAGCAAGACACTTCTCAGAGCATTACACTTAGGCCTAACAATATCAGTTATTGCACAATGCCGTGGACCACCTCGAACAGGCGTGCATGCACACAGAACACACAGGAAACCAGTTGCTGAAAGGCTTTTCTTCACAGGTTAAAACACCATTTCAGCAATAACGCAAAAAGGGGTTAACAGGATAGTCTTGGAATCGTACAAAGCGAGCCCCTGTTTCCTTAAGGCACAGAAAAATCAGCAGCCCGTTTGAAAAGACAGCTCTAAACGCACAAAGCCTCGGACATTGCTACTCACGCAAACACAGAAGTGGCTCATCACTTCCCTTTCTCTTCAGCAATCTATAGAGGGAAACTGATCATAACACACTAAAGCCTCACGTCTCCCTGCGTGTAACAGACACACGGGGAGTATTTGCTGGCAGTACTGCAGGGTGGTGTGTAACTCGCAGCCTACTAAACTGTAGCGAGGACCCGCAGCGAGACAGCAATGCAGTCTTCATTCTCACACAGCTCTGACCTTCACCACAGCCTGCTCTGCTGGCTCATAATCCCTCGCTTAGAACCACACTGATCTAGACAACGCGCACACGAAATCTCGTCCATATTTGTAGCAGCCTTGACGATGTTCAGATTTCCTACATTTTAGCAGAATTTACAATGCTTTTGCATTTAACTGCAAGTATATCGTCACGGTCAGGCAAAATAAAATAAAAAATGTTTTAATTGTTTTGGACAATTTCAAATGTGGTTGTTCTTTACATTACATTTGAAGTTTTGTGAGTAAGAGCCCAATAGAAATGCTCCAAAATGACAATGTAATTATCATGTAATCATTTTACACTGACAAGTTTTTTTGACAAGGATTTCTTTCCCCTGTAAAGTTGCTGCTTTGGAGATATCAGGTTTGTCTAGTGTCACAACAGCAATAATAGTTTTGGTATTGTTTAAAATATGAGCATGTTGACAATTATAGTCATTACAAAGGCATAAATTCGGCTGTCAACCGTCAAAACATCAGAAAGACATTTCAACTGTACCTCAACAAACCAATACTGCGGCATATTATCTACTAGGGAAAAAAAAGCAGCGCAGCAACAGCAACAGAGCAGCAACAGTAAATTATGTAGCATTGGTGTATTCACTCATCTGAAGGGGAAGCCTCAAATATACCACAACAAAAATAAATAAATAAATAAATAAATAAATAATCATACAGCAGTGAAGCTTTGTGTACTCAGATTTTTGTCAGCTAGTGCTGCTAATGTTTAACTTTCTAATGCAGGCGATTTTTCAATTGAACAATACGCAAAGGTAGATTTAGGCCGATCAGTGTTTTCAGCTCGATTGGTCCATGTTCGGACCCTCACTGTGCTGAGCTAAGTGATGGACTCTCGAGAGGGGTATCCAGTTAGTGGTGTTAAGAGTCTGCACATTAGTTTTACCCATTGCATAAATATTTGGCAAATACAGTCCATTTCAGCTCAACATGAAGTACAACACTGGCTTTAACTGGTTTCTGCAGCTGTGTGAGATTTCCTTGTGAATTACCTTGCACAGAGCTGCTGTAATCCTTAACAAATGATTAGATAGTTCCTCGGGATCCGGTTAATTGGAGAGATATCAGACTATTGCATATTTTGGCTAGAAAAAGGCAGAATGACCTATACATAGCCAAACAACTCTACTATACACATAAGTGACATTTATCTTCAACAGTCTGGTTTATTGAACGGTGGGCAGCAGTAATGCTATTTACACTAATTATACATGCAGAGTTTAATTTATCATGGTTCTTAAGTCAAACGATTTAACAGGTTTTGATGCACTGGTCACTGCACTCTTTTCCTACACTCTAAATGTTGCTGCTTGATCACAGACTAGTCTTCCACCTCCGACAGGGAGGAGAGAGCACAGAACAGTGTGACTGGCTAAAACATTGATGTTCATTCTTACGTAAGCAAACACACAAGTAAAACACAATGGGCAACACCGAGGTCAGCAAAAATGACTGAGGTCATGTCCATATATTGTACGATAGGTCGATAACGTAATTATCGTGACAGGCCTAATCAGTTTGCTCAGCACCAATGCGAACAGAACAGCTTAGAAACACGAACATTAGGAACTACAACAGAGCATAATCTCCACACCTCGCAAATGACCGTTCCTTAACAACATAAGAGGAAGGAGAAAAAGCAGGCCGAATTACCCAGAGGGACAGGAAGCTTCTTTCACACCCTCATAAATCTCTTGTCATCAGCACTCAGCTAAAGCGAGATGAAGCTTAACATCACATGCTGGACATACTGCTCTCGTCTGGCTCACACTAAACCTGCCTCCACCTGGACAACATATAATTACAGAACACTGAGCAAACGGACATCAGCCACTTAAAGGAAACCACTGAATAGAGAACAGAAGCCTGAAAGAAAGACCAAGTCAACAATACATTCTTCATAAAGGCTTATTTAAAAAGTACAGAAGAACCATTTCTAGGCGGTCAACTACTTACAAACTCAATTTATATCAATTTATAATAAACATTCTTGAGATATAAAAACGGCTCACTGTTTGGTTTCTCTTAGAGGAAGAAACGTAGCCCGACTGAGACTAAACCTAAATGTATTTTTAAGGCACTTACACATAGTATCGGTATGGGCAAGAAAGCACCGATACCACGAAGCTTACTGGCGCTCTAATTTAAATGTTCTAGGTGGGTTAAAAAGAAATAAACAATGTTTACACAACTAGTAAAAGCCAATAATAAAGTTACCACAGACATTTAATGGAACTTTTACATTAGACTTTTTGTTTTGTTGAGTTTCAGCAGCTTGTTTAAAGGCCACACACTGAAATTTAGTACCTTTTTACACAGAGCCATGTACTTTAATGCGAAATTGCTGCATAAACCCTTCTGGTTTCTAAACTGGCATTTTCTTTACATTTTAAACACAGATTAAAGAGCTGTTGGTCAATCTTAGCAAGAGTAAGCTTCCCTACTTGCATGTGCTACGGCATTCTGACGATACCTGATACCATTCATGAATAAACCATATACCTGACCATCTGGGAATAAGTTACTTAAGGCATAAAGACTGACGTAATCATTACTTTCCTAACTTAAACTAACAAATTTACCCAATTTCTGTTTATTGGTCACTAAAATTAATAACTGTGCTGGACCTCTGTACAGTGTTGTCTGGGCTCAGGACCTTTATTCTGAAAGTCGAAGTCTGTGTGACTAAAGAGAAGCTAGCAGCTCCTCCTATCTCTGTTCTCCTTATATGGAAGACAAGCTAGATTACTTACTGATAGTTAATGACAGGTCAAGGGTACCATGCTGGTTAGATAGGGGAAGTCTTGCTGTTTGATATGATACGTGTAAGATGTATGCAAGTTATTCTAATCCTAGGTTATGAAGCATAGAATACAGTCAGTGCGAGAATCGGGTTCTGTCAATAGATCAGTCCGATGGATCAGACGAATTATCTGATAAGCTAATTTTCAGTCCAGCTAATTTTATTAGTATCGGGGCCTGATATCCGATCATAGTATCGGATCAGTGCATCCCTTTTTTTAGCCATTTATTGAGTATTTAAGTCAAAGTTGGTACTAAGTATAGGCAGATACTTGAAAATATGGTATTGGAATGGGGGGAAAAAATAGTACTGGTGTATCCCTTGCATTTTTGTGACAGTTTCGCAATCTAAAAAAAAAATTTAATTAATTAATTCATTCATTCATTCATTAATTAAAAAAAAAAGGTTGTCAATTGTTTCTTTAATAAACAGACTATTTATTCCACTGTCAAAACAATCAGCAGACCACTGGAGTACTAACACAACAGACACACAGCCCTAGAGCTTAAACACAGACGCTCATGATAAAGTTGAGGACGGACATGTTCTAAGCTGCAAAAGGTCTTTGTAGCATTTTTAACTGACGCCCACGTGTTGATAGCATGAATGGATGACCCAGAGGATGGTTACAGAGGCCAAGGGAGCTCAGCCTAAAATAGGACACATATGCTGGCCTGGCCTCTCTGGGGGTCCTAGCAGAGAGGAACAGCTTCCCCAAGCACACAGCACAACAGGAAGTTGGCGTAATTTGCGGAAGTACAGTAATAATTGGGGTGGGGGTGGGAATACAGGCAACATGGTGCAAAAACTGTGTTCGGCGAGTCCAGAATCAACGTGTCTGGGTTTGTCTGGAGGAGTGGCTGTGAGCGAGAGAAAGAGTGAGCGCCCTGCAAGAAGTCGACTTCAGACAAGATCTGACATGCCAAGACAGCTGCAAATAGACAATGGAACTGTGTGGGAGTGATCGTATGAAAGAGACTGAGCCATCCTAAAAGGTTTTCACCAGCCTGACAGCCTAAGGAGAGTACAGAGCCCTATTAAATGCTACATTAGCGCGTGTATCACACATGGACCCCATATCATTAATTGTCACTCAAACATATTTTAAAAAATATATATATAAAATAAAAAAAGGCTCTGAGATTCTTTTATGATTGATTTAAAAATTGCATTTTATGCACAGCCACAAAGTGATCATCTATTTCTCTGAAACACAGAACAACTACAGAATAAAATACAATACTTTACAAATGTACTCAAATAAAATCATATTACAACACCAAGATTAAATGCAAATAGAACAGAAAGAATTAATTTAAATGACGGGTTTAAATTAAGGCAAAACATGAAAGACTTTCAACAGGTAATTAAGATTATTAAGCAATTAACAGGATGGGCTGTGGTCCATGGATTCTTTTGAGGAATCACAAGGAAGAGTGATTTGATTGTGCTAGAAATGAGAATGTGACCATTCAAATTCTTAAAAGGTGCTCTAGTAAAACTGTTTCTCTCAATCAAAAAAAAAAAAAAAAAAACAACAAAAAAAAAAAAAACTGACATTGCAATTATACATTAATATTATATACACACACACACAGGAATTCTTGGCAGATGTCAGCGACCCAACATGATATTACAAAAGCACACTCTATATCCAAAATAGAGTAAAAAAAGAGTAAAAAACAATATTAGGCAGATAAAATCTGGAAGATCCGTTACAGAAAATGTGCATTTAGCTTTTCTATCAAATCACTGCTTGTCCTGCGATGTGACAATTGCACATGTGCACATTGCGACAGCGTAGCTGAAACGATGTATTGTGCAGCCCTGCTGTGAACCCCACACACTTTTCAATCAAAAGAAAACTTGGGGGGAAAAAAAACGGGGAAGCAAGTAAGTGCCAAGCTAATAGCTAAGACAGCTATTTCTTGAGCTAGCTAACCACATATTGTGCAAAGAGGACAGCAACACTCCTCTCAACATTTTGGTTCTTCAACCTATGCCATGTGGTTCCTGTGCGCCATAGTGGTGCCAAATAGACTTGCACAACCGCATGTAAACACTTACACAACACAAACAAAGAGACATACTTGCTTATTTATACATTAACGACCAACCTACGATACCCAATAAATGCGGTCTGTGGCATATGTCTTTGCATGGTGGACATGTGATGTGTCACTGAGAATGTGCATTTTATTAATTCTGCCAAACCATGCAACTGCATTGTCTGAATGCAAACATTTGCAATCAACAAACAGCACCTGTCAACAGCCCACTCAAACATGTGGGCTACATTAGTTAATTAATAATCATTTTTCCTTCTTTTTGTTCAAAATTTTGATATCAAATCATGAAAGCAGTGTTGTGAATTGAATCAAATGACTGATAATTATACTAACGATTCATGCATTCAGCTGGAGATAACAGTTTTATCATATAGTACAGTGCCAAAAAAGAAGCCACAAGCCCCATCTTTGCACTTCTTAAGGGCTATATGGTAAGAAAGTAAAATAAGCAGAATACGCAGGGAACCAAAAGCTACAAGCTTTTTTTTTTATTTTTTATTATTTTTTTTTTTTTAAAAGAGTGCATAGTTCATTAGGTTAACCTATCGTTAACAGCTTACAGAAATATCTAGCAACTGATCAAGAACTGAGAGACAGAGAACCAATTACAGTCATGCATGGTTTTTGAGATTGTGTAGAATGACATATTAATTTCACAACAAATGGAATAATGAACGAGACCGATTAGATCAACCCCCCCATACTGTACACACCAGCATGTTCCCTCAAATCCTGATGACAAACCCAGCAGCTTTCTGAGTGAAACAGAAATATTGAGATGGGTCTGCCATGGTTCTACATCTGCTCAAATCAGTGTACAGTAGTTCTATCTGAGCCACACCCATTCAGAAAACAGAGCCAAGCAACTTCTGCCAAAGATTAACCTGGTGGAATTCTCTCTCGGGCTATTCAGAGATATCTCACGCACACTCAGATTCCCATCGACAACAACCGTGAAAACGCTTACTGATTAAGCTACACCTTAGATTCCGTCAGAACAGTATAAATAACTTACTGCAGGACATAAGAACCGCCCCACTCATACTGTAGCAAGGTTTTAATGAGCCACAGATGAACTAGCTCTACCTGTCTCCTTGGAAAAACCAGTTTGCTTCAACACTTGTGCTTCCTTTTTTTCGCTCACATCATTGGGCTAACCACATGCAAGATCCACCCACTCTCTCATGTTAAATTTACTGCACAGGAATGGTCACATTGGTCCAAAACATCTACTACCACATAAGAGTTTGGAAGCACTTGCGATCTTTAAAGCTTTAACTGTATTAATAACCTACTGAATTAAAAAAGTATTAAAAATTCACCCTAAGGAAATTGGTCTTACTCTATTTCAAGTAATTAATGAACAATGGAATAATCATTTTCTGCAAACCCATCATACCTTGAGATTTTATCCCAATTTTATAGGCATTCAGAATATACATTTTTATTTGCTTCAAGTCTAAATGTGCAACTTGCAACCCCCGACCCTTGTAATACTGTATACTGTAGTGATTTGGTATGAAAAAGTGGCCACCATCCAACCCTAGTTTATCGTCTGCTGTTGTGTTTGTAAACAAACTAAATAACCTTTATTGATATTAATAATAGTCATTCAGGTGTGCATTATCCTTACTTGTTATTTGCACAGATGTGGTTTAGTTCACAGTTAGTGTGTTTTGAGTTTAGCCTGCTGTGATTGGCACTCAGCATTTTATGTTTCTAGAGCCCATTTAGCAGTCAACACTGAATGGACGGGTTTACAATGCTGCGTGTGATTTGCGGCTCACGTTAGTGAACGCTCATTGTTCACCACAGAGTTTACAGCCATTGGCTCTCACGCATGCATATGCGCCCCCATATTGACCCTTGTCTGACTGATCTGCTGCTCTGGCTGCTTTGAAGAGCTCTCCAGAGTGAACCCGACCTGTAATACAGCTCTGAAAAAGCTCCTCTACTATACTGATGCATTCACTATTGGTAGTAAGGTCGTTATTGTTTTCCAAACCTTTAGACATTTAATATTACTGTAGTTTTAAGGTTCAAAAAATAATACAATTAAAAATTAAACAATAGATATATGTTGTACATCTTGAGTTGTGTTAGCGTATCATATTGAGACATAGCCCACGCTTCTACATGGTTCAAGACAGCATCAATCTATTCACACTCTAAACAGAAATGTGCAAATGTATAGCAGATTCACAGACTAGACTCCCATCTGAATTGCTGGTCTCAAGACCCTCCTACGTTAGATTGGCTCTGAAACAAGGGGTTTTGGACAGATGAATCTAAACTGGCTGGCATGGGTCTGGTATAAGCCTAACCCTGCTTTTAAAATAGGAATTATGAATCTTAGTGGTTGTGGTGCAGTTTTGCTGCATCAGGACCTTGACTCCTTGCCATCATTGAGGGAATTAGGAATTCTGTGAATTCATAAATGTATGAATTATGTCAGGTCACCTGTGTCTGTGCTGAAGCTCAGCTGGATCATGCAACAAGACAATTCTCCAAAGCAGAAAAGATGATGTAAAGTATTTATTTATTTATTTATTTTAAGTGGCCCAGTTAAAGTCCCAAACGAAACCCTACAGAATCTTATGGCAGGATCTGAAATGCACAGTTCATTGTCAAGGGACTGAACAGGTCACTGAGCCGAAGCAATTCTACAATCAGCATTGAGAGATACTAATTACTACAGAAACTACAGACCATGTTTGGGGGGTATAACCTGCAATTAAAAGGAAAGGGTGCAATCACTTTATACAGGGGACTGGGTATCAATTTCTTTCCCTAATAAATACATGAAACAGCTCACATTGGGGTTTTTTTTCCCTCCGGGCCCCTTTTTATGCATTATTAGGTTTTAGATTAAGATGAAATATCATTCAGAGCTTGCACAAATCCAAGACTTCAGACAAGCACAAACACTTTCACAGCACTGTATAGCGTCCTGTATATTTAGCAGTATGGGATTCACTGCTCAGCTGACAAGCCAATATATCAAAGCTCAATGTTTGATCAATTTCATGTATGCACAAGAGGAGGGGCAGTTCTGAGGACCATGCATTTTATAGACTGAATGGTTATGGCAGCACTGCTGCAATCAGAAGAGCTGAATTTCACCTTCGCTTAGAAGCGGCGCTCTTAGAACTTTCCTGTTGCCATAGAGATCTGTTGCTCAAAACAGTTCCTCGCCCTCCCCGCACCCACCACACACTTCAGCCTCACTGCCGCCTCTTGTCTCACATTCTGCTTTTCCAAATAGACCACAGCAGTACGAGCAGGTCTCAATGACATATGACTTGTCACACACACACACACACACACACACACACACACACACACACACACACACACACACACACACACACACACACCTCTGCTAAGGCACAACTTTGGCACAGTGGTGCTAGGGACCCCTGCTTCTTTTAAGGAACCATTGAGCTGATTTCTGACCAGCAGTGCAGTCTCCAAGACACCGCTAACAGGTCCAAACTGTAAAATGGACAACACCACTTTCAACACAGCACCTTTAAGAATATTTCCTGTTCATTTCATTCAAATTGGCCGTATGCTTCAAGCTACTGGAAAGGGGCAGGAACTGAAATGGTAGAAAGCGAGCACAGGGGTGCACTAGCACAAGCAGAAGGGGTAAATAAAAGAGATGTGTGAGCCAGCTTGTCGTTTATCAGGGTATTAATATCACACCACGGCTATTTCCAGAGCTGGGCAGTGGCAGCCAGAACACAAATAGAGACCAGCTGAACCCTCCTCTTGGCTCCTTCCCCTCCTCCTCATCAGTGAAACACCACTGTGTCCCTGTTCCTAAGAAGCAGGGACCCCATGCAAGGTTCAGGCCTTATGCAGGTTGGCTTAATTGCTTCCTTCAGGTTTAGAAGTTTTATCCACAACAAGATTTTTTTTTTTAACCTTTTTGAGCATACTGTAAAAAGTGACAGTGTCCCCAACGTGTGTGTTCCCAATGTTCCCAAGCCTGGCCCTCGATGACCTCCTGCCCTGGAACAGGTGTGTTGTGAGCAGGTTAAACACTAAAACGCACAGGGCAGGGGATCCTCCAGGATCCGGGTTGGGAACCACTGCTCTATAACCATGTCCAAACGCATGTTTCCTTACAAAGAAAGCCTAATTTGTACCTGTTAATTGCAAATACTAAATTCACAGTTTGGTTAGTCTGTTATTTTTGCACTCTGCATTAATGGCATATTGCCCACCCCTAATTTACAACAGTAAGACAATTCTGATTTAAGATAATTTGTTATCCATAGCTAGATAAAAATGTGTGTGGTGGCACAGGCCTGTCTCGCGCTACAGACTGCCCATGTAAAAAAAAAAAACAAAAAAAAACATTGCAACAGACATCAGGGAGGACAGGTCTTAAACAAACCAGTCTCTATAGAACTCCTATAAACATTCACAATAAACACAGACTTCAGTGACAGCTCTTAATCCACACCCAGCTTAACTGGAAATGTTAGTCAGGACAGAAGAGGCTGAGCAGGGATGAGGACATCAAGAACTACCAAACTAGTCTCACAAGCCTAACTTCTATGGACAGTCAGAGACTCTGGTCAGGTGTAAACAAATTCCAGTATTTTTTCCCAAATTTCCTTCAGAATGGTTGATGTGAAACTGTGCATTCATGAATAACTAACATTAATGACCATACACCTCAGCCTAGAACCTGCCTGCCATGAGGGCTGGGGTAGCATGCTAAAGTAAGGCTTTACCATCAGTTGCAGGGCTGATCAAATTCAACTGTTAAAAGAACAAGAGGTGTGTGTTTGATTTTGGACGAGGTGATGCTCTGTTGAAAATGTTGTCTGTTTCCACAACAGGAAGACAAGTGTATGATCTTCGCTTGCTGTAACTTGCTTATAAAACAATATTTTAGTGCTGTAAGAGCAGTGATCTTCAGCGTTACCAGTAATGAAGCCACAGATGGAGGTGGGTCAGTATGACAATGATGGAAGATATTGTGCAACAGATCTCTCTTTCATCATTGGCTGGTTTTACTGGTATAATGAAAAGAAAGTGGAAAAAAAAGAATGAAGAAGTGGACACCGAGACTGGTTTTAGATACACAACTATGCTTGTTTATACACCAACATGTGTCTATAATTCTCTAAATAACGCTTGCTTGTGATTGAACAAACAGTCAAACATTAGGTATCCAGAGACCTATAAGCCTTCATCGTTTTATATTTTTAATACTGATCATGGCAAAAGTACTATTTTTTTAAATTAAACTAAAAGTTCAAGTTACCATTTAACTACTTCTGACCAACTCCAAACTGTTGTAAAACAACATCTCAGACACCAGACAACATTCTTAACCATTCACTGTAATAAAATGCTCCATGTTGTAGCATTTAGATGCATTAAACTCTTTAAACATTTGATTCCTATCACAAACACTGAATAGTTGTACTAGCCAGGCTTAACATTTCATCTTAAACCACAACATCATGATTTATTATACAGATTTATTATTAAATTTGAATTGCCTTTCAGGGCCGATACCGATCGGCCAATCACTGACACCGTTCAAGAGCAGGGCTTTCCAGATAAAACATGGTTATGCCTAATCATGTAGGGCTTCTGTATGGTTCTCTGTATTGTCTCGAAATGAAATGTACTTCACATCCGCATTTATCAGAATATTAACCTGGAATAACAGAGCCTGATAGAGGCATTAACTTCAATCATGGCAGCCATGTTTCATAAATTCTGTTATTTATCAAAAACAGAAATACTTTATTGATCCCAGGAGGGACATTTCAACTGTAACAACTGCAATATTTCTGATTCTGCTAAATAAGAATTCATGAAACATGAACTATGATCAAGGGAACTGCAATATACCGTGAATGAGGAGCCTCTCGCAGAGCTGCTGTAATTCTTAACTTGAAAATATGACCTAATCGTCTCTCAGGGCAGGCTAAATAAGACATGAGATACCAGCCAATCGCATAATTTGGCTGAAAATTACCCAAAGTTGATGTATAGCCAATGTATTTTTTTATCTCTAGAACTTAAAATAGAGCTACAACAAAAACAGACCCTCATGCAACAAAGTGGCATACAAACATCTTTTTTTGATTATTTACAAGTTGTTACTTGCTTCAAATATTACCCTGGAATAACTCCAAAATTATTTCTATTTTTTTGGTCTTTTATATATCCACTGCTATGCCACTGACTATTTCCTCTCATTTTACCAATCACAGCAGCGCCATCACGAAATGTTTCCATATATGTGACAATTAGGCTAGTTCGGTGTTTAAGCCATTTTTTGTAGTAGTAGTAGTAGTAGTAGCCTTATTTCTTTGTAAAAAAAAAAAAATCAGGAGAGGAACACTGTTAACCACAGCTATTTTCCACAAGACTATTCAAATGAGAGGATTGTTACCACCACAGCTCTAGTAACAAGCAGTTTCTCCTTTAGCAGTATAACTGAACAATAGACTGTTTCAGAAATACATGACTGGAATGATGTGCATACATTTTAGCAACAGAAGCAGCATCCACACTGCTGATCCTGGCTCTTTAACACTCAAGACAATCAATAAAGGACTGAATGAAAACATTGTATATGCAAGACAGAAACCAATATCCTCTTTACATCTCCTCTTTTGGAGGGGGTACTGAAACTATTGGAAGCTAAGAAAAGTTATCGGTATCTCTTCGAACCAGAGTGACATAAGGTTGTACTTAGACAACTTTCTGCTATTGCCTCATCCTTCTCTATACTTTGAGGGCCTAATAGAGACATTAACTTAAATTATGGCAGCCATGTAGGAGCATGTTTCATATTTCATCAATTCTGTTATTCATCATATAAACATCCCTTTTAACTGCTTTAACAATGCAATCATGAGGTTTGTCAATATCAAGCTAGCAGTAGTCATATTTAATGGTAGGTAGGACCTCAACTCTTACATTTCATGCTTGTGATTTGCATCTTCCAGTGCTGAACGATTCCTTGCAGAAGAACTAAAACAGCTCCAAACTTAATCTAAAGAGTGGACGGCATTAAACATTGCTGGAAAGCAAAACAGTGGACAAGAAATCACACAAATACCTCAGCATCAAACATCTAGTGTTCGATTAAAAGATCCATCCAGAGCTACCAACAGTGATAGCTGGCAAGCACAAAAAAAATATCTTTTTTTCATTCAATAATTACAAAAAAAAAAAAAAAAAAAAAAAAAAAAAAAAAGCCATGGGCCATTCAGGTTTTCTGAAAGTATCAGTTCGTTTTCATGAATCATGACACCGAACAAGTACTAGCACCTATTTGGCAACGAATGTATGCAACTCAACACAGACACTGGTAGCTGCCCAATGTGAGCCTCACTAATCAGACACAAGGGAATTTCCCTTTCTGAGCCCAAAGGTTTTTCCAAAACGAGCAGGGGAAACACTACATGCCCTGTCCCTGGAACATTTCAGCAACAGTAGCACAAAATCTCCACACATCCTTTTTATCTGTACTTTGGGTAAAGCTCAATTTCACAAACACCAGACAGTTAAGCTGTTCACTGTGATTTATCCCATGTGGCACCAAAAAGGGAACTGGTCATTAGCATTGGGACGACAACAGATCGCAGGGCATGAATATTGTAGTGTTAACTGAGTCCCAGTGAGTCAGATCACTTTAGACATGCATGTATGAAAGTAAATTAATGTCTACAACTCTTATAAAGTAGTTTTGCTATCTACAAGAACCCATAAACTTGCACATCTCCCGAGTTTTACATGTATAGCTTTCCATCAGAGTAAAATAGTGACACAGTACACGTTTTCTTTGGGAGCTATTTTGCCTATTTTGGTTGAAAAGCACCAGCAGCATCAGCACACCACTGTGAACAAATCCAACTTGGTCCCTTGGTTCTCAAAAACACTGAAATATCAATGCACGTTAATAATGAACATTTTTAACACTACAGTATTCTGCACCATTGGTTACAGAGAGCTGAACGGTGTCTACACATGTAGAGTCTGTAGGTTGTACTTTTATGACTGTATCAGGCTCATGGTGATGCTTTAAGCTGAACTATAATTATGTCACTTTTCAACCTCTTCCTGCTGGTGAGTAATCTATTTTTGGACGTTTTTCTTTCCAATAATCGCATTTGACACAGTCAGTAATTTTTCAAGATAATTTAATTTCAAGACATGGAAATCATGTCTTCCCATAGCAATAACAACAAAGTTTTAAACATTGATAAATTCTTCAATAATGCAAATTCTAGTAGCATTAGCTACATTTCTTGGTGAGTCTCTGTTGAAAACCATAATTCACAACAGATCACACATCTAGGATTAGGCAGAAATGAGATTTTTGGTTGTTTGCAAAGTTGCCATGCAAACTTTACTGTACTGGAAATGTCAACACTGCGTTTTTGCTTCAGTGGCCCCTGTTACTTCAAATGAAGTATAATGTTTATAATAAATAAAAGTAAAGGTGAAATAAAGTTACCTTTCAAACAATTCTGTTTATAATACAAACACAGATTCAGGCAAGATAATCCAACACGAACAAAACTAATATCCTGTAAGATTCAACATGTTTGACTATAGTTTTGCAGTGAAACGACAAGGGTGGAAAACCTCCATGACTTTTTAGCTTCGTTACTTCAACGGGAAATAGACACTTCATGAGAGCTGTAGGGACTTCACTGAAAGAGCAGATGATTGTCCAGTTTGTTTAAATCAATATCTCGGGGAAACTGTACTAGCTACTAGGTGGAAAACATTAGCTAACTAAATCACAACAGAGGCGAGAGAAATCACAAGCAGCCAGAAGAACCGGCTAACGTAGCACTAGCTAGCACTAGCTTAACTTGTAAACACCTAGCTTGCTAGCTAGACATATAGAAATAACGTTAGCTAGCTACCTTCACATTTACACAACCATACAGCAAACTCGGCTCACTGGTCAAAACGTCGACACGTCTCTTAAACAGTGGATGGGTTCTCAATTACTCGTTTAAGCAGAGGATAAAGCCCACTGTGGAGAACTGCACTGAGCACCGAGCAGAAAACAACTTGTTGGCTAACGTTAGTTCAGCGCTAGTTCGCCGCTAACGCGCTAGCTGGCTACTTGCGTCGGTTAGCCGTTCAGCTAACAGGCAGTTAAGGAAGTGTAGCAACTTCTGCGGTCGCCCAAAAATAATCAGAAAATGACCATTAAAAAACTCACCTGGCTACTTGAGTGTTCATTCACTGGAGTCCGCGTCGTCATTTTGAGCTTTTAGACTGGGGTTGAGTTCACGGCTCTCAAAATTCAATCAAATATGACATCGGTGACACAGTTCCCTGTGAGAACTGTCCGAAGTCCACCACAAGATCGGCTAACTTCTAGCAGCAGCGGCGGCGGCGGCGGCGGAGGCAGCGGCGGAGGCAGCGGCTGCGCTCTACAGTAACTAGCACACGGGCACAGCGGGGCTGGTGAATCCGGCTAGTCAAGTCATAGTTCGCTAGTTGGCTTGCTGTGTTAAATATCGGCGGAGGGTCGTTTGACACGTTAATAAAGTGTACAGGAACGCCAGGCTGCTTTCTGACTGAGTGCACCTCTAGCTAAGTTCTGTATCTACAATTCACCGTAGCTAGCAAGATAGCTTGCGCCCGTTTCTCAAGAAGCACCGGAGATCAAATTAGGCAAATGGCAAAATAACGGTGTGATTAGCTAGCTAAATAACAACTCGCTAATGAAAAAGTGTGGTTAATATAATAATCAGATTTTTCTCAGCCACTCCAGATGCTATAAATCGAGTCCGGGGATTCCAAGTTAGGCCAGGTAAGTATATCCAATAGGTCCCTGCTTAAATCAAGCCCATTGAGAGCTAATGAAAACGGCAGCTCATCAGCATAGACATCTGGCAGTCCTCCTCCACCGATCCAGTAGTTAGTTCTTCAAACGTCTGTGAAAAAGTTTAGAGCTGAATTAGTTGGGCTTGCGACGGGCGAGCTAGAACAGGATCATCCGTCTCAACTAAGCAAAGCTCACACCCTCGATTTCCCGACAAACGATCATCATCCGTATCGTTAATCTCAGCATCATTTATATGCACCAGTACTTGTTTTAATCGAGACTGTTTCCTGACAGTCCGGAAAGCAGCAGCTACGAGCCACCAACTTAGTAATCACCGAGCAAAACCGTCATACTGATGCCTCCTTTGGCACAGTACCCCCGACTGCGCTGCCTGAAGACCATACTAACCACCTGCTAACCAGCGTCGTTAGCTGACCGGCTGACTCCCAAAAGCTCGCTGGTGGTTTGGCTATAATGTCAGGAGCGGTGCGGGATATCCGCGGCACTAGAACCGCCGAATTTGTAAACCGAAATAAATACCAAATAGTATTGTATATGTGTGTGTAAAGAAGCGACTGTCGTGCTGGGCAGCCACTAATCTGACTGCAGCGACCGGACGGATAGCGCTGTTGTTTGCGTTCAAGAGAGGACCGTGAATCAGTCCAGCCACGGCTTCCTCTCGAAAACTCACGTTCAGCCTTTAAAATAAAAGCCCCCTCACGGATTTATCTTCAATTCAAAATACGGTTAAAAAATCAGATTCTCAGCTCACGGTTCCTGATGTGTTATCTTTATTAACTGCCCAGGTTTCATCTGAGATAATTAGTTTTAGTACACATCTGTACTCAACTGCACCTTCTCACTATACAGAGTTTTCTGATTTTCGCTTGTTTATAAAACCCTACAGAGACTTTTAACCTGAAAGCAGGCGTAGCAAGCTCGCTCAACAGTTTTATAGTTGAGCATAAGTTTGGGCACCCCGGTCAACACTTCTCTGACTGTAAATTTAGATGGATAGAAATTGGATTCCAAAAAGCATAAAATTAAAGCTGAAAAGAAGCACCATACAAAGGTTCGGGCACCTCAAGATAACTTTTACCAAAGCTTCAGAGCCCAAAGCCTGATTTGATCACAACAATTGTTATGAAATGTAAAACTTTTATAAATGACCCCTCAAACCATGTCCCAACAGCAGCTGCCCTCTAGCACACTATGAGAAATTAAAAAACGATGCTCACGAGGCAGGAGAAGGTGATAAAATGATAGCAAAGTGTTCACTCAGCTGTTTTCACAGTTTGTAATGTAATTAAGAAATGAACAGGAAGTTAACAGCAATGATGGAGGTCCAGCTGAGGTCTGGAACACCCAAAATACCTTCATAAAGAACTGCTGGTAGGGTTGCTGGAAAGGCAAAGGTTTTCAGGAAGACTCGGAAAGGGTGGTGCGACGTTCTGTGTGCAGCAACATCTGCACACATTTGCCTTTAATGGATGAAGAAAATCTGTTCTGCATCATCACCACAAAATTCAACATCAGGAGCATTTAGGAAACAAGTCCTGAGGACTGATGAAGTTAGAATTGAGCTTAAAGCTGAGTTTGTCTGTGGAGAAATGTACAGAACAAAAACAAAAAAACTTGAACGAAGGATAAGGATAAGGCCCAAAGAATGAATTATTAATTATTTCTATGTTTTCCCGGACATTAAATGGCTAATGAATAATTCACACATGCATAGATTAGGTGGAACAACACACACAAAATGTTAGCACACCATTTTGTTATATTGTTTTCAGAAGAATTAAATATTGGAGGAAGCAGTTAGCTACAGATTGAAACCCATAATTAATCCATACATATAGAGTGAATAGCCCAGATATAACAATCATCATAGTTCCTTTATATCACTTACTGTTGACTGGTTGTGATTTGGGAACGTAATACACTTTGCTGCCATCTATTGGTAAACAATAGAGAAAATGATTGACAATCCTGATGTATGTATTTTTGTTGTTGTTGTTGTTTAGAGAGCCCATTTTCTACAGTTTTCTTGTATTTATTAACACTTCAATTTGAGAGGGTGGAGCTAAACGACTGTAGACTGAATATGTGTAAATGATGTAAATGAATCAGTTGGTTTTCATGACATTACAAAAACAGTGAACTCAAAAAAGCTTTAGGTTCAATTAATGGGCTGCATAGACCGGGGAGTGAACTGTACCTTAAAACTATAACAGTGTTTACATACTCTGTTAAAACTCCTTCATTTAAAAAACAGTGAGGAATTAAATAATAGGGACATATGATCACACATGGAGGTAAATTATTTTTGAGTAGTTCTTAGTTCAAAGTGAATTATCACTTTAAACTAAGACAATTATCAGTTTCATCGGAGGCAAAATCATATTAGTTTGAATTTGAAATCCATACATACGTATTTTAAAATGACCATACCTGACTTTAGGTAGCAATATATAAGCCGATTAGTGTTTATTATTTAAATATCTGATCCTACTTAAATATCTGATCCTACTTAAATATCTGATCCTAATCCTATAGTGAGATATTTTTACATTTACATTACATTTATGGCATTTAGCAGACGCTCTTATCCAGAGCGACTTACAAAGTGCTTTGCTATTTACCCAAGAAAAACCTTAGCTAGTTAGAATAGACTAATAATTCAGAAGATACCTCTAAGCTTAGACATTACTAAACACAATACAATAAGGTGACCATAGTACTCTAATCGTCCAAGTCCTCTCGGAAGAGGTGGGTCTTCAGTCTGCGTTTGAAGACAGCGAGCGACTCGGCCATTCGGACACCCAGAGGAAGCTTGTTCCACCACTTTGGTGCCAGGACAGAAAAAAAGCCTGGACGCTTTTGTCAACTTACCTCTACCTGTGAATTAGTAATTAATAATTTTTTTTAAAGTTGTGAATCTAATGTAAATAATATGGAAATGAAGAGCAGAGAGTGAAGGAATGGAAGCTGCGTGATATTACCTGAGCACTGCCTATACAAGACTGTTCTTCAAAACTGAGCATCTGAGCAGGGGGACTTGTGAGACAAGCCACAAATAGAACAAAAAGTGGTTGTTCAGTGGTTGAGACTGGAGCAAAGACACAACAGAGATATTAAAAGCACTGCAAACATCAGTCCCATGAGGGAGAAACTGTCAGACGGACCCAGCTGAAATGTAGGAAACTGAGCTTTTGACCAAATGTAATGGTGAAAAATGGCATGGTGCAAACCTAGCACACCCAATCCCAACAGTGAAGTATAGGGATGCAGGGAGATTCTGTAAGACAACCAAAATCCACTCTGATCAGCAAAACAAAGCTTGAGAGAGACTATATCTTTCAGCAGGACAATGAACCCAAGCACTAGCCCACAGAAACACAAGAAGGGTTGAACAACAAAGGGTGAATGTTCTTCAGTGGTCAAGTCAAAGTCCAGATCTTAATCCAATCAAGAACTGGTGGCCTACCTTGAGCAAATTTTCCAAGAAGAATGGGCGGAAATCATTTCCACACAGTGAGAAAAACCAGTAGAAACTTACCTTGAAACTTGTTATGGCTGTAAAAGGTCTGAAGGGGTTGAATACCAAGTGAGGCAGGCAGTTGCCAAGTTGTATGTTGCTATGGTATTCCATGTGGTTTATATGGCGTTGCTAGCTGCTTTCTATGGTGTTGCTAAGTGGTGCTTTGATGGTACAAGATGGTTTCTATGGTATCCCAGGTGGTTGCTTAAATGTTGCTTGGTGTTTGCTGTGGTATTCCCGGGGGTTGCTATGAAGTAGCGGAGTGGTTGCTCGGTGGTAATAAAATACTGTCTGGAACAATCTGCATAAGTGGCTTCTGTAATGCAGATTTGTCTTTGAAGGGGGTTCAGTACCAGTTGCTAAGCAATGTATATGTGATCACATGTGATAATGTCCTGCGGTGGCATGTGATCATATGTAATTCGTACCACCACATATGATGACATTTTTTAAGGTCAACATGTAAAAATCATGTTACATACTGGAGGTACACATGCAAAATGAATAACCTATGATATGAGTGATATCAGAGGAAAAAAAAAGTAAAAAAAAAAATCAGTCCATCAGTCACTGGTTAAAAATCTACTAATGGAAAAACAAAAAGCCTTTACCAAAGCCATGTTGGAGCCCCCTCATAGAGCCCCTTCAACAATTCCAATATATATATGCTGGGTCCCTCTGACAGTTTCTCCCTCATGGGACTGATGTTTGCAGTGCTTTTAATATCTCTGTTGTGTCTTTGCTCCAGTTTCAACCACTGAACAACCACTTTTTGTTCTATTTCTGGCTTGTCTCACAAGTATATATATATATATATATATATATATATATATATGCAAATCAACCAATTAATATTTCCTACAGTCATTGGACATAAAATCACATAAATTCAGTTATTTCTGTACATAAATGATAATGTCTACAAAGTCCTGCGAAGAAGGGAGGTGCGGTGGGCAAATAGTTGCCAGATTCTTACTATGTGGTGTTTCTGTCTATGAATCTGTCAATCATGTGCATTTATGAAGAGATTACATTTATACTCTTAATAATAAGGGTGCATCAAAAAGCGATGAGTGATGCCATGAAAGAACCCTTTTCTGCTCTATTAAGAACCGTGATAGTTCTTTATGAGACCAAAAATGATTACTAATGGCTAATAATTATTTAAGATAGTCCATTATTAAATGATCACACTGATGTAGCAGCTTTAGAGGGTTAAAATGTGCTTTATATGAGCACAACCCCATTTGGTCGTCCTGAGAAGGTAAAACGTGACACAGCCCAACTTAACTATACATGATGGTTAGTTATGTAACAGATGGAACAGATGATCTCAGCCGAGCTCCAGAGTTCAGGTGATTTCCGCTGCTGGGATCCATCCTGTGTCTCGGCGAGGTTTACCAGGCTGTGTTTATCTGGGAGCTCTCAGCCTCTCGATAATTACACCTTTACAGCCTGGACCGCTGCTGAGCCTCCAACACATGTAGGCCACACATTCGGCCGTTTGTTTTGGTTACCATTGGACTGGGATGATGTCATGCATTTCCAAACCCCACCTTCCTCCCCGGCATCCTCCTCCTTCTCGCGTCCGCGCGCACGCGCACGCGCCACACACACCAAGGCGCACGTTCACGCGCGTCTACGGTCACACTGTGCTGCTCTCTGTCTCTCCCTCTCACACATACAAACACATACACACACACACACACACACACACACACTCACACACATACATACAGGCGACCGGTGACAAAAAAAAAAGAAGCTTGATGCCGGGGAGGAAACAGCGCGCGTGCATTAAACGGCCGGGAGGAGACGTTTTGCGAGGGAGCCCTAATTAAGAAAACCGATACTAATATATTATTATTATTATTATTATTATTATTGATAATAATAATAATAATAATAATAATAATAATCAACATGCAGGACATAAGCAAACGCAGCTAGCCATGTAATCATGCAGCCGAGCGGAACAGGCGCTGGAGAAGCACACGGGTGACAGCGGTTAGAGGGAATGACGATACAGCGGACCCACCGAGTGTAACGTGAGTATCCCCCCTTTATTCTCAAGCCTATTCTGGGTGATCGCGGTTATTATGGCTGCCTTTAACGTTACTTTAACGTTTAACCGATAAATAAACAGGTGCGATTTCTCTCAGGCCTGCGTGGCAGCACATAGAGCTAGCCACCTTTATTCCTGAAAGGACTGCTAGCCCATCACACCCCCATCACAGTCACACAGCTACAACCAACATGCCTATATGTATATGCATACGTGTGTGTGTGTGTGTGTGTGTGTGTGTGTTATTTTCTCCCACAGGTAGGCTAGTCTATTGGCTAGACGAGCCACACAACACCCACGAGATTGCGTGACAGCATGGCCTAACCAGTCGTTTTGTCAATACACAGCATTCCCGTTCACTAGCAGCCCGTTCATTATCGCGTTATTAGCAGCTTATGATGCCTCAGCACGACTCTGACTGCAGTGGTGCTTTTCTGAAGGGCAGAGCTGGTAGAGCTCAGAGCTCCGTGAACAAAGGCCTGCGAGCTGAGAGCAGGGAGCTCTGTGTCTCTCTCTCTCTCTGTGTCTCTCTGTGTCTCTCTCTGTCTCTCTCCCTCTCTCTGTCTCTCTCTCTTCTCCACTGATAGAAGGAAAGTGACGGAGACGCTGGAGCAGTGTGAGCGTAATGATGGGTGACGATGCGCGAAATCCTTCCCTACTCCTCCTTCCACCTTATTTATTATCGGCACACAGGGCTCGGCTGTGCGGAAATTAGCTGCATATTAAACGCAGGAGATGATGCTTAAAAAAAGGAGCACTGCTGTGACCGAGAGCTCCTGTGTGAATGGATGGAGTGGGGTGGATGTTGTGGAGCAGGCCTGCATCTGACGCAGGCTGTGTGTGGTCACTGATTTGTGGAGCATGTGGACACGGTGTGAAGTGTGTAGCGTGGAGGAGTGCAGGGAGAGACCTATGGGCTATGGGGGAAATTCTGAAGGCCACTGCAGCTGCATGTAGATGATGTTCTTCCTTTCTCAGCCTTTTTTTGGGCAACAACAGCTGATGGTGTAGCCCACTGCACACATTTTGCAAATTTAAGGTGCCGAAAAGGGTTCTGCTACAGAAGAACCAGTTTTGGTTCCACGAAGAACGTTTTATGAGTGAAAACTCAAGGACATGCTTTGCTTTGGTGAGGTCACCTAGGTTAGCTTTGACGGACAGTAGGTCAGGTAGCTGGAATATCATGGCCTGTCTTTCTTTCTCTCTTCATCAGTAGCTAACAGTGTGTCTACTCTGTTAAGTAAAAGTGCCAGGAAGGGTTCTACTATAGAGGAACCACGTTTGGTTCCCTGAAGAACCTTCTGTGTAACAAAAAAAGTGAAAAACTAGTTACTAATTTCAATAACCATCTGATTCTGCAAATAATGTAGGCTACTCTGTGAAATAAATGTGACAGGAAGGGTTCTGCTACGGAACCTTTTAGGTTTTAGGCGAGTTTTAATGTGGGCAGTTGATATTGCAGCTGGAATACGATGTTCCTCCTTGTGTTCTGTTTTCAGTAGTAGCTCATAGTGTAGCCTACTCTGTAAAATAAAGGTTCCAAACAGGGGTCCGCTGTAGAAGAACCACCTTTGGTTCTGCAAAAAAAATCTTTTATGAGTAAAAATGAAATGAAAGGCTTAGATTAGATTTTAGAAGGTAACCCAGGCTAGGTAACCCAGGCTGGGTAATCTAGGGTAGTTTTGATGGGCAGTTGTTATTGCAGCTGGAATATAACGTTCTCTCTTCCTTTCTACCTTCATTAATAGCTAATGATGTTGGATACTGTGTAAAATAAAAGTGCAGAAAGAGGTTTGTCCAAAAGAAGAACCACACCTTTCAAAGCATGGTTCTTAAAATAACTATTTTGGTAAATGAAATATCCAGGTGTGCAGGACCTGCTTAAAATACAAAGATCCTCCACATGATGGAGACGTTCTACACAAAACGAATAGTTTTCCTAAAGCTGTACATCCAAGCAACGTTTATATCTAAGAGGTCCAGGTCCAGGTCTCCTCATTTCTGGTCCAGCAGAATCAGAGTCAAGCAGTGTTAAGAGATGGTTTTCCTGCTCAAACACACCCAATAATCTTGGGAGTTAACAGAAGAGTAGGAGATATGGAAAAAATACAACTTACAGACATTCACAGTGCATTAGTAGTAGCATATTTTAACAACTGCTATTAAACACTTTGATTCAGAATGGGTCAAGTATTCCAGTATTTCAAGTACTTCAATATTTTGATATGCTCATATGTGACGATATTTATCATCACACTGTCCACCTCTAACATGAACTAGGTATGCCTGAGCAGTGAAATCACCAACCTGTGCCCTCCAGAGTTGCTGGTGTAGATGGCTTTGACATATGTAATCACCAGTAAAGGCCATGTAAAACACACATTTCCATCTAAGATTGCTGTTTATTTCACGTCTGACTACCTACAACACCAACAACAGCGTTACTCTTTATGTAGTGTGTGAAATTTGATAAGTGTTTGTGGCAGTTGTGCTCAGACGGTAAGTAAAGCAAGCAAGCAAGCAGCCGATGCAGAGGCCACTGCAAGAGTGCGCTGTTCTGGCTTCAGTGTGCTGTACAGAAAACTCATTACTGATGTATTTTTTTATTATTATTTTTTTTCGTGGGACAGTGCTGATGAGGTGTTTGGCGTGTGAGCAAAAGTGATCAAAGTGATGTTGACTTGCACCATGACAAATCTGGGTCATATGTAACCACCACCCCCTTCACCACAGGCTACAAAAGGCAAGGCTGAAAAAAGAAAGAGGATGAGGAGACCGTCACCAGGCTCTGTGCGTGGATGTATGCATGTGGGATTAAAGGCATGGTGTGTGATGGCGTGTCCTGGAGTGGAGTGTCTGTGTGTGTCTGAAGTGCAGTTTTGCATGCGTGTCCCTCCCATGAGGTCTATGGCTGATTCAGCCATGTCACATCTTGTATTTGTTCGTCCAGTCCTCCCTTTCCCTCCTCGCTTCCTCCCTCCCTTTCCCTCTCTCTCAGTCTCTCTCTCTTTCTCTCTCTCTCTCTCTCCTTTATCTACAGACTTTCCTTTGACATTCCATAATGCTCATTGCTAATGTTACTAACTGTCACTTTTGTAAAAAATTAGCTGTTGAATTCTATAAATTCATCTTTGCACACATAGAATAGTGGATTTGTATTTTTATTATGACGCGCTGGTCATTATAAATTCAGTGCAAAATCCTACTTATGTAAAAGCTCCCGTTTTGTCCTTGCATAACCCACATATTGCCATATTGCTTATTTTCTCTGACTTTGTGCTTCTACAATTTGACGCCAGGAGACTTCTGTTTTTGTTAGGCATAACATTAGTGCACAAGGGCTGTTTACTTTACTTAACTGTGTTATGGGGACTGTCTTTTTACTGAGAAGTCTGTGATTTTATCCTGTGTATTGTTCTCTGTTGTTTTCGGTGTTCTCTTAACAGGAAGGTTGTGTATGACAGACAGAAACTATGATTAGCTTCTGTGCATTACTCATCACAATTGTTTGTGTGATTGTGCTTGCTGTGACTAATACTAAACAGTCTAAATACGTGTGCCAACTATGTATACTTCAAAAATTACTGAAATAACTTCAGGAACTGTTTGACTAATTCAGTGTATTCTTTTCTTTCTGATTCCTAAACACACAGCTCTGCTTAGCCCCAGATGCCTCCTCTCCCTCTTGACGAGCGCATAGTGGTTATTCAGCGGCCTAAAAGCTTGGCTTTGCGTGTGGCCTCCCCACCGACCACCTCCCAGTCTTCCTCGCAACGCCTTTCCACCCGCAACGAACCCCCACCCCACTCACCACAGCCCCAACCTCCTCCACCCCGTCCCTATCCACCCTCAAACTCTCTGTCCCTGGAATGCAGGCACAGGCATTTATCCCGTGTGCAGAGAGCAAAGGGCGAGCGAGGTGCCACCACAGAGGACAGCACCCGAATCCCTAGTCACTGTCACAGCAATGGGACTGTGACTCTGGGTCCCAGACCTCACAAGCACACACATACCATTGACATTAAAGTATCTGTGGACAAAGGAGGGACACATCCAGACAAAGGGCGCAGTAGCAGCTTGACCCGAGGTGGGAGCGTCAGAGAGAGCAGAAGTAAAAGAGTCTCTCTGCACGTGGAACCAGGGCAAGGTGACAGAAAACCCAGAGGGAAGTCTTCCGAACCACCTGAGAGGCACCAGAGTCAGAACAAGACCCAGCCCAGTAGCCACTATCAGAACCACCTAGCTGTATCACCAGGTGGGGTCTTGGAATTTGTTCCAGCCCAAAGACAGCAATCAAAACCTAGGCGGACAAGAGAAGAAGACCTGCCATCGAAGTCTCAGTCTGCGATTGCCAACTACAGGGACGTGCCTACCGCGGGTAACAAAGAGAACTCCAAACTGGGACCTGTCCAACAGCCTCCCAACCCCCACAGTCTGCCCCGTCACCACAGCTCTGCCCCATCACCCCATGTCTCCATCCTAAACACCCACTACCCAGCTGCCCAACCCTCTGCTCCCTTCCGGGCCCCATCTTCTTTCCAACACATCAGTCAGACTCGTCCCTCCCGTGCCAGGGAGCAACGCCCCCAGATCCTTCACAGTTTGCCTCTCTCTCCCATCTCCTCCCGTGGAGGCTTTCCTAGCCCAGACCACACCTGCACAATTGACTTTTCCCGCCCATTCAACTGTGGCTGTTGGAGGCTGGTGCGCTGTAGAGGAGCGAGAGGCCACTCTGCTGGCTGTCAAGGTGGCACTGGAAGCCCATCCTCTTCATTTTCTCAAGCCCAAGGAGCAACTCCAAACAAGAGAGGTGACAGCACCATGGGACTGAAGACCTTAGGAGGATGTCTGTCCACCGCCTCTACCACCAACACCTCCTCATCCAACAGCACTGTGTCAGACTGCCGCACAGGGCTTCTAAGACCCTTGGGCTGTGCATCCTGTTCGGGGGAAGGAAGAGGTTTTGAGAGTCCTGCCGCATTCCGTAAGAAACTGGTTGGTGGCTGCTTACCCTGTGCCCCGCTCTCTTCTTCTGCTCCCCTGCGTGCACTGCAGAGTTGTGTCAGTGGCTGCAACCCCAAAGCAAGTCAGACTGGTAGCTCCACCTGCAGCTACTGCAGCAGTGATCCCATAGTCGTAACTTTTAACCCTCACAGAGCCAAACCTCCCAACGTGGGCCACAGCATTGGGGCACATACCATGGGAGGGTACCAACCCGATGACGATGATTACAGCGTGCGCACAATTTGGCCTGAGGAGCTTGCAAAGAAGATGACTCGCTCTAAAACCCAACCCAACCACCACAGTACAGGTGTGGGGATGGGAACGGGAAGGGCGTGCATGGGCCATGACCAGAATGGAAGCAATGGAACCAGTCCAGTTATTTTGGACTGTCGGAACCTGCTCGAGTTCACTCGATCCCAGCTGACTGACCACGCAGGACGACGGAGGCTCCAGCAAGGCAAGATGGCTGTTTTGGACTTCATGGGGTCAGGAAGCAGCAGAGACCAAGGCCGAGACTCCCTGAAGAGGCTCTGGAACAAGGGAGGAGATGCTGGCATGGGGGATGGTGATGGGCTAGATGATGATATGCTTCCACGCTCCCCTTCCCCTCGTTCTCCCACTCCTGAGTCTCCCCTCTCCTTTTCTCCTCCACCTTCTGCCCCTGGCACCCTCATCAAGTCCAAACCCAGAGGAAGAGAGCGCGAGGGTGGGCACTCCTTGCCTTCGGCTCAGTCACTTCATTTGGTCCTCAACTCACTCAACAGGGAGCAAGACGAGGAGGAGAATGGAAGAGGTAGGCATGCTTTTAGCTATTCCTGGAAAACAACCCATAACAAATATAGTCAATCTTCCAGTTCCTTGAAGATACTTGATGGACAAACGGTTATTTTCAGGTCCATTGCTAATCATTCATGCCTTTCCTTTTGACTTTAACAATCCCAGTGTCCTCTTGATACACTATTTGAGTTCTGTAACCAAACTGAAGCTCATAAACACTAGGCTTTCCTGACTTGTGTGAGCAATGTCTTCAAGACTGCAGTAGTTGGAACATTGAGCTAAAGCTATCAATAATGTGCTAGAGCCAGGCCTGCCCTATGCCATGTAATTTCAGCAGCAGTCTCAGAGTCAAATCTGCAATTAGCCAAGTCTATGACCAACTCTTATCTCCATAGGCATCTTGGTACAATGCATACACATAACACTGCTCAATCTGTGCTGCACCGTTTCACTCTCTTAATGTATCTTTCTGCTTTAACCCTGATTTGTGCTCTAATTTGTAAAGTTCCCTCGCCTGAATGGCTTTGTCTAATGTACGGCTTCATTGTCCCAGCCTAACTGTTCTGCGTTATTGTAATGTGTTGCTTTTTTGTTAAAGAACCGCAGGATAATGGCTGTTAATTATAGCTGTGGTTTAGAGCAATACCAGAGCAGGGTAAGGAGCAGAATGATAATGTGAAGGCAAACAGGAGAAGAGAAGGAAGGATTAAAACATGTGAAATAATTAGATTTTTCTTGCAGAAATGGGGTCACTGACACCAAGCCCCTCCTGGCAGGCGATTAAGCATTTCTCTCATTTGCATCAATGAAGTCTGCCTGACATTTTGTAATTTCCCTGACATATTGTATACACTACCTTCCTCATAAAGTCTTCTAAAAACAAATTTATGACAAAAATGGTTGAGAAATAAATAAATAAATAAATAAAAATTCATGTTACTCTGCACCGCCTTCCCCATGGTGTAATGCATTTTGATGTCTGCATGTTGTTGCAATTATGTAAGCATTAAAAGAGCGCTCAGAGCCATGTTCAGAATGAATGCAGTTTTAATATGATGTGCAAATCCGGTCCCCTGCTCCATGGATGAAAGTAATAATATGTATAACACAGCTGTTTTGGCACGACGCTCTCTCCTCAACACCAGCCCTCCCCCAGCACTTTCTTCCCTAATTACTAGCTCACTTGTACAACAGGTACATTTATTGCACCCAGTGGACAAGATAATGAAAAGGTCTCTGTTTTTCTATGACAGTGCACCTCTCCCTCCCACTCTCCTCCTCCCTCCCCGCTTCCCTGTCGGACGAGAGTGTGATGACCCCAGATGTGGAGAATGCCGTGGTCAGCCCCATCCTGCCGTTCCTGTTCCTGGGAAACGAGAGGGACGCGCAGGACCTGGACCTGCTGCTGCGACTGAACATTGGCTACGTGGTCAACGTGACCACCCACCTGCCCCTTTACCACGTGGACACGGGTCTGGTGCGCTACAAGAGGCTCCCCGCCACCGACAACAGCAAGCAGAACCTCCGGCAGTATTTTGAGGAGGTCTTTGAGTTCATAGGTGAGCTTTACTGTCATTCCTTGCTCAAAATATGCGGACATAGTGCTGGGTAATGCGGGATGGGCATGCTCTATTTTTTGGCTTTTAGCATCTTTTCAGCACTCTTCATTCCGCCTCTTGTCGGATGTAAGAAAAGCACACAAAGGCTTTTCGTTTTTCTTGACAGGCTGATGAGTGCAAATGCATTTCCTCTGTTCCTGTTCCTGTCCTTGAAAGAGCAATCATATTAGAAGAGCTATAAATAAAACAAGAAATGGATTTCAAAAATAGCAATGGAAATAGAAGGGAGTCAGCTTGAGGAGCTTGACTGTTGATGTGTGGCGTATTTGTCTTGTCTCGTCTTCACTTTGTTTTTTTTTTTCTGCAGAGGAGGCTCATCAGAGTGGGCGGGGTGTGCTGGTGCACTGCCAAGCAGGCGTGTCCCGCTCGGCAACCATTGTCATCGCTTACTTGATGAAGCACACCCTTATGACCATGACGGATGCCTATAAGTATGTGCGGGGCCGACGGCCAGTGGTGTCTCCAAACCTCAACTTCATGGGGCAGCTGCTGGAGTTCGAGAGAGATCTCAACTCTGGGGTTACCCCTCGAATCCTCATCCCCAAACTGAGCGGCCTGGAGACGCAAGTCTGAGAGTAGAGAGCGAAAATAGCAGGAGAGCGGAAGCGGAGAAGAGGCCGAGGAGGTGGAGGAAGAAATAGCAGGGGGCTCCTCAAAAATAGATTTACATCTACATGTTTATGTGGGTTGTCTTCTGTGATGAGGTGTTTAAAAATAGATCAGATAAAAAAAAAAAAAGTATTCCAGGAAGGGTGCAAGTAGAGACGACCGGGGAGAGAGGAAACTGTTCAAAGGAAGAAATGGGAAAAAAATATTTCTATGAGATAATTATAGCGCTTTAACAGAAGTAGGAAAAATGTGTTTGTATAACCAACCTCAACAGTGATACATAAGGAGTTCATAATTATGTGCCAAGTTTTATAACGCTTACAATCCTACATACTAATGCATTACTGCTCAAATTATTGTATTTAAATATTATAACAATTATTATTATTGATATTATCTAGCAGCCCTCGTTGACACATACTTTGTGTGAAAGCTGTGAGGGTGGGGCTTAAATGCAATGCGGGGGGGGGGGGGCATTCAAACTGGCCGTCAAGCACAGAAAAAGATACCTGAAGGGAGGGGTGGGATGTGGGGAAGATGGGTTGACAGGGTGGGGCGGGTGGGGGGCATATTGAGACCCAACAAACTGTAGCAAATTTCTCACACCTTCTCCACTGTGCACAGAACTTTTCTAGACAGATTATTCAGTAGAGAGTTCAAATGCACTTTATTTTTTTATCCCAACTGTCTGTTTTACAGTCAAGACACAAAGCTGGCTGCCGACAGAGTTGAGAAAGCTCAACATAGCCATGAACCTTTATTTTGTCTTTTTATTTATTCTGATTTTAATTTACTGCTACTTTTGTTCTACTTGACTCACTTTCACATTTTCTTTATCTGCAATCCCTTGTGTGGGAGACGTGCAATAGGAGTGAACAACGATGGTGACGAAGGGCAGCCCAGTCAAAGACATCCCGAATTCGAGTGTTGGCGTTGGGATGCTGTTTCATGTCTGGACATTTCAGATGAATTTCAGTCTCCAAAGACGGCACAGTTTGAAGAGCAAAAAAATTCAGAAGGTCACGGTGGCCTGAAGAACAGCAGTTTTTCTTTCTTACTGAACCTATGGAAGCATTTACAGAGCTCTGCTGGCATGGCAGCGCAAGTACAGATTATATTTGCATTAGATTTTTTGATTTGATTACGTTTTTTATTGTTTTTTTTTCATTTGTAATCAACCGATACACTGAGATGAGCAACACATGAAGGAAATCATCTCCTTGGATCATGGAGGAGGATGATGTGAACTTCACTGCAATGTTAATTCACTAGCTTGTACATGTGCTTTTGGTGAAGTCACCACCTTTCGTATCACTCTAAATCTCTCTGCCCACAGCCCTGCATTGAACGGGTTTGCTCGGTTCCATTTCTTTTGTCGTAATACCTTTTTGAGATTTTGAGAGTGTGTTTCTGGGTTTGTTTGGTTTTTTTTTTTAGTCACACTTAAGTGAAAATGAGCTGAAAGCTATGGCTGACTGAGGTTGCAGTGGAATTGAATCAATGCAACTGTAATTGTACCAGTCCATTCCTATCAGAGGCAAAATGAGGAGGCTTACTGCATATGCTTGTGACTTCTTTAGTTTAGCAAGTACGTACATTAGCCTAACCCCATAGCAATCTACCACGTATACTAATTTGCTTATTTCCACTCATTTTCATGGCGGCCTTTTGAATAAACCAGACGTATTAAGCTCTCAGGACAGAAGGCAAATCATCTCCGTTTAACGATCGACTGTGGAAAACTTCCACCCTTTTGCTTCTTCCTCACTGTTCCTACCCGTCGGTCCATAGTTTACATTCTCTCCTCTTAGTTCACAGATTCCGGAGAGCGCCCCGGCTCTTTTTCTTTTATATATACTATGCACCATTCTAACTGTTCTTTTCTTTTTAAAATGGGAGTGTAATCTGTGACAAAAGACCAGGCTTTGTTCAGTTCACTGTGATAAGCTTTCTTCTTCCTGCATATTGTGAAGTTCTTAGCCTTAGTCCTTGAAGTCTCCCTTCATCAGTCTTGACTTGCAGGAGGTTTGTCTGCTCTCTCAGAGCCCTTATCTAGCTCGTTGAGGCAGTGGGCTTTCACCCACCACTTCCATGTCTCTACTAATCGCCTCCCTGCAGAACTGCGTCGCCGCTTTGCATTTCGGTGCAAATGAGCTGGGTCAGGATGTGGAGGCGTTTATTGAATTAGGGGGAAAAAAATAATAAGACGATTATGTGTTGTGATGCACTCTTAAAAAGAAATGGCTCTTGACTTGGACGTGCAGTTCTAAGAGAAAACATGGTCCCACTTTATCAATGGATCAATCAGTGGATGGGCCAGTTGACTGTCAACAGCATTAGGTCTTAGGGGTTAGGTTTAGAACAAGGAATAAAATTTGGATTAAGGTTTGGGGTTAGAATATGGGCCAGGGTGAGATTTGAGAAAATTAAGAAGTTAGGTTTAAGGTAAGGGTCGACATAGCCGACATAGAGGGGGTCATCGCGAATAACCTAGACCTCGAATGTTTTATTGCTTTTATGCAACAGTTTATACAAAATAAAAAAAAATAAATAAATAATCAAAGATGCTCAGAATTTTATACAGAATATCGTTGCTGTCCAATGAAAAACATGTATTTCCAAAATGGTGATTTTACAGGAGAAAGCAAAAATGGTCTTAACTTTGAGTGAAAGTCAATGTACTTTGTTTTTAAGTAAGTAATTTAGAGCATTTCTATTGGTCTGTTCATCTAGAATAAGTCACACAGTGTACAGAACAACTACAGGGTTCAAACTGTGGAGAAAACTAAAAATGAAGATGTATGACAGCAGCAATATGCTTCAATGCTTCAATATGCTTCAGTAACAATTCCAAAACACCAGGTCAGACTAAGTGGAGGTTCATTAAGGAAACTGTTGAGCCCTGTATGCAGTCCACCTTTTGTGGTATGGATGGAGCCATAGAACTGTCGAAGTAACAAGTTCAGCCAGAGACGTTATAATTGAAAAGACTGGTGACTTGTTGAAATATGAATGGGAGTTCTCCTAACGCTCAACATGACATCTGTTTACAGATTAAGTCCCGTCCTTCAACAACAAGAGCCAATCAGCTTGCTGGTTCTGCCATTAGCAGAGGAGGGTTGATGTGCTAGTGGGGAAAGCCCCTCTTGATATGCCAGAACAGGCTAAAAAATCACTTTTTTGTGCAAAACGCTACAAACTACTTTTAATGTTTCGAATATTTCGACCTGTCGTCATTCATAGAAATGGGAGCCTTTATTTGTGTGACTGGAAATTACTGCACGGACTTGCCTACAAGGAGTTGAGTGGTTCAGCTCAGCCTGTTCAGTTGGTGCCAATGCATTAGCAGAGTGATACAGTTTTGGTGTGAAAAGGCTTACTGTTTTTTGTTTGTTTTTTTAGAAATATCAGCACTCTTGACCTTTCTGACTGTATTTGACTTTGAAAGCCAACTGAATTGAGGTCACAGTTTTGCTCATTACCAAATTACTGAATTGTTCATATGCACAAGGCCTCTTGGACACAGCAGTGGGTTAACTTTGCTCTGAGAGACCAGACCAATCTCTGCAGTCTGTCCAGAGATGGATGCTGCTGATCAGTTCGAATATTAACAACTAAAGTACTTAAACTTGAATATTTGTACTTGTGGTAATGGTTTAAAGACTACTGACTATATTGCCATTATTTCTTTACATATTTACATCTAGCATTTATTACGACGAGCTGTTAAATTGTGGATCCCTACTTTGCTCCACTTTGCTTTTTTGTCTTTACCTTTTTTTTTATTTATCTGAAACTGCCAGTTGCTCCTGCTTACTTGGATGGACACATACAACACATGTTTAAGGAGTGAAAATGAAATTCCATGAATGCCTTTAGGTATAGTAACGGTCTTCCAAAGTCAGTGTAGCACCTAACGATGGAGAGGAAATTTACGTTGTGACTTCTCGGAGATCTTGACGTTGTTTGGATTTGTTTGTGCAATGTGCATTGTGTGTATGTGTGTGTGTGTGTGTGTATGTATATATGAGAGTGAGATGTACAAAGTGGGGAAGGAAGGTCAACATCTAGCGTGAACCTTTCTTACCATTTCTATTAGAAATCCCAACCTCAGGCCTTGCGTATGAATCATTGACAAAACTCTTAACCTCGATGGAAGCCTGCATCTGTCAATGCCACAGTCAACGATGCCTTCTTTTCCCATAGGTTTGCTCTTCCAGTCATTAGGAAATGATTACCTCTCTGTTCATTCAATCATACCTTCCATCCCAGACGTGAAAAGGACGAGATTTGCTACGAGGAAAATTAGTCAAGGGACTAAGTGACTTTTGACATTACCACTCTCTGTGAACTACACGTGAAGCCGATTGTTTTTCAGAGGCGCACTGAATCCATTTGGGAAGTGTGTGTTAATCTCTTAAGAATGAGAAGAGTTGGAGAGTGTCTTTTAGTTTCTTTTATGTGATATGTTGCGAGATCTCTTGAGCTATGTGTCTTTTTGCACAGGATATTGAACATCTAAATGTAAATTTTGGTGTATAATTTGCTCAGACATGTAAATCTACGTCTATTCCAGTGACTTTATATTTATTCATGTATGTTATGCCTGTTTTTTTTCCAGTTCCTTCTTTTTTAAAATTCTGATCTAAGTTATTGTGCCAAACCGAGGGGTGACTTTCGTGAGCTGGTGATCGCGGCGTCAGTCTGCGGAGGATAAAAGAAGTGCCCTGGAGGGTAACGTGTGATGAGTGCTGTCCCATTATCAGTGTCTTGCCTTTACTCCCCTGCCTCCCTGGGTGACACCGAGTTAGACCCGACGACGATGTTGTACTCCGTTGCTGTATCTTTATACTTTCTGTGCAGGTTTTTTCTCCGCTGAACTGCTGAACAACGATTCTCATGAGATGATGCTATATTTTCATATGTTGACAATGTTTTTGTCTGATCATTACGATTTTATCAGTGACTCTTTTGATAGACGTGTATAGAAGTATTAGGTTACCGCCCCTTACGAAAGGCAGGAGGAACTGGTATGCATGTTGTACCCCAATCTCCACCGAACTGAGATTTTTGATGTCCACGCTTCACTGTATAGAGCGCAGCTGGACGTATCAGTCTTTTCTTACATGTGTTCATTTTGTCTTCTTTGTGCTCTTAAAAGTAAAGGTTCCTAAAGGGTTCTCGACTTAGACCCAAGGTTCTAGGAAGAACCTATAATTGGTATAGAATTGACTAGTATGTGAAGGACTAAAAAGGTTCTTCCCATGCAAATCTCTAATCTCAAGCACCATCTACTGAAAGATTCCTTAGGAAACCCGAAGCGTTCCAGAAAACTCTTTTTGGCACTTTTATTTTTAAGGGCTTCATTGTCTTTATCATTGTGAATCGATAGGAGGGCTTTTGTTGCTTTCTTTTTTCCTAAAAACCTACTGTGATTGAGCGACTGTGATATATTGCTCTACAGCAACAATGATGATCAGTATTAGACACTGATTATTACCAGTGCTGACTAGGAGATTGATTTACCTCTTTAAGAAAGAGCAGAAGGACAACGGTTGGCTGTATTACCGGAGAACTGTCCACCATTGATGTACTTGGAGACTTCTGGAAAACTAAAACGATTTGTTGAAATACATTTTTTACATCAAATCACCAATACACAGTGTCTGGGTTTCTTTGCTACAGAGGTTCGCGGACCAGGCATCGGTACGATTGCATTCTACACTTCGGTACTAATCCATTCTATAAAGGGTTCTATGAAGAACCAGCTACGAGGTGGTTTTCCACCAATGTGCAGAACCCCTCCAGCATGAAAGTGGTCCTTTGAGTTGTTAGCGTTCTATATGGATTCATTGTCTTTTCTGAAGATCTCTTGAAGATCCCCCTTTTTCTTTAAAAGTGTAGTACAGGGTACAGTCAAAAAAGACCACTACCAACTACTGGCACGATTCCGAAGCAGGGGCATCAGTTTGGAAATTATTGGCCTCTCGTGGTATAGTCAATGAGCTTTGTTAGATTGCCATTGACAATTCAGCATTTTACCCTGCCCACTTCAACCTGCTGTAGTTACATAAGTGTTAGCCGTTGTGCTGTGTGATTGCTGTGTGCCGTGATTTAGTGCCCTCAGGGGGTTAAATCAATAGGATGCTGAGCTATGGCTTTACACAGGGCACAGACAGTAACACAATCAAACCCAGGTCCCGTTCTCTTAGGGCCTTCGTCAGTCCAAAGTCCTGGCTCTGCTGATGACAGTCCAATCATATCAGTTGCAAAGGAAGAGGCTGGGACAGGGGTGGTAGGGAGGGAGGGTGTGTGTGTGGGAGGCACTGCCTGTTCTGGACGCTGAAGCACAGGCCACTTCAACGTTAAAGTTAGACTGATAGAACAATGCTAGAATGGTGGTGTGCCTGAGAGGGATGAAAAAACTGGGGCAAGGGCTTTTAGGATGCGTGTGAGGGAGTGAGTGTGTGTGTAGAGATATAGAGGGTGAGTGTGTATGGCTTGTGCCCAGCATTTTGGAGCTGTGACTTTCCCAGAATAATAACTTGTACTATGTAGATTCAGGCCTAAAGCTTGTAAGAGTAAGAGTGTACTGTAGGATGCAAACACCAGTCCATGTAGTTATATAGGAAAACTAAGCCAAACCAATGCACCTGCATAAATCTACAGCAGTTTAGCCCCGCCCATTCAGACTGAAGTTATAAGACGTGTTGCAGCCTTAAATATTCGAACTGTGACATAATTTGTGTAATTTTGTCTTTTGAGGGTATGCACGTGAAGTCACAGTTGATGGGAGTCACTGTGGCTCCGCCCATTGAGCGGCAATAAGACTGACTGAGTGGCAGTGTTAGCAGTGTGTAACATCAAAAATAGGAAGGCTGTCTTGCGATTGACAGTACAAGCAGATTCAGCAAGCATTTAGAGCTATCCTTTCACAGACTGAAAGCTAAAGAAAAGAAAAGCCGATGCAAATGCGGAGTTCACTGATTGGTGATGTCATGCTCTGAAAACAGCCGGAAAAAAAAACACGCAGTTTAGTTGCAGGCTCAATGAAAAGCCTGAGCAAGGAAGCCTGGATGAACCAGTCTACTAAATGTTCCTGAAAACAGTTGAAAACTCTCTTTAGACCATGTTCTTTTCTTTGTGCTTTCAGATATGAAGCTTTTACTTCTAAATGTGTGTTTTGTTGAGCCCCTGGATATCAATGTGCATGGACCATTGGTTCTTTGTTCATTTGGAAGGATTGTTATCATATCCAACTGCTAACTTGAGCAGATAATCGCTTGTTGCATTCCGGGTTTGGCCATTTCCTCTAATGAACTCTAATCAGCCATGCTGTAAAATATGTTGCCACTGTGTCTGACTAAAGGAGGCGTATTCCAGCGGGATGTGACATCAGTGCAGTGTTTCTCAACCCTGGTACTGGAGGCACCCTGCCTTGCACATTTTAGTGGACTGCTAAAATAGTGGACCTGCTTTAACACCCCCTGCAACTCTGGGAGGGCTTGTTAATGAGCTGATTAGTTGAATTAGGTGTGTTGAGAACAAGAAGAGCACTTAAATGTGCAGGGCAGGGTGCCTCCAGAACCATGGTCGAGAAACACTGCTCTATACCCTATACCACCTCAGTGAATTTGAAAGGAAGCAATCAAGATGTGGTCAAGTCTTAAAAAATATAATGCACTGCCAAGCAAGCTCTAAACACTGAAAGGCCTGAAGGACCATGCTAGAACTGTTTCCTTGGTGAAAAACCCTTTCACAACACCTGTTCAAGTCAAGAACATTCTCAAAGTGGTCAGCACATTATTTTCAAAGTCAACAATCATAAGATCATCAATGTAAATAAAGTGCAAACCACTGGTGACACTTAAGAACAGAAAGGTCAGATTAGACTACTATACCACAAGAAATTAGCCTGAGTATGGAGAACAATAAAAGATGGATCTGTCAGACATGATGATGGCACTATTATGGCTTGGGCATGTATAGCTACCAGGAACTGAGTCAGGTAAAGGTAAAGGTGCACGTATTTGTCACTGTACAGTGTGCACTGTACAGCGAAATGGGTCCTCCGCATTTAACCCATCTGTGGTAGTGAACACACACTCACACACACACTAGTGAGCTAGGGGCAGTGAGTACACACACACACCCAGAGCGGTGGGCAGCCAACTCCAGCGCCCGGGGAGCAGAGAGGGTAAAGGGCCTTGCTCAAGGGCCCAACAGTGGCAGCTTGCCAAGCCCGGGAATCGAACCCACAACCCTGTTATCAATAACCCAGTGCTCTAACCGAACAGGTTGATGTTAGGACTGTTGATAGATGTAGCAGGAGGATTTCTGATGTGTATACAGCTATACATTCTGCTCACATTCAATTAAATGCTGCAAGACTCAAATGGTACAGTGAGATTCTCAAGTCAAAGAAATATATTATTCAATTATTTTTCCATAGCCAAGTCAGTCACCTGACCTCAACCTAACTAAGCAGCATTTCACTCACATTGAAGACAAAACTAGAGGTGCAAAGACCCTCAAACAAGCAGCAAATGAGCAAAAAAGCTGTAAAAGCCTGTAAAGCATCTAAAGGGAATGAGAGGGGAATTAGCATTTGGTGATGTCCTTAGGTTCTAGACATCAAACAGACAGTGACTGCAAATACTCCCTATATTTATAAATATCCTTTAAAATGGCAAATTCATGCCACCGTCCAAATAGTTATGAGCTTGGCTGTCTCAATCTTAAAGGTACAGTTACAAAACCATCCTGTTTAATTCTATTGGATTAAGAGGGGGTTTATACACCTTTGGCCTACATTTTATTTAGTTTAATATGAAATACCTGCCTACTACATTGTAATGCTTAGCAAATTGGTGTTTCACAATATGCATAATAGAGAAGTCTGCTGAATGTTGTGTAGTCCAGGACTAATCTTAATCCTGGCAAGGAAACCAACCCAGGGCAAAAGGGATTTAAACCAGGGCCTTTTGTGTTACGACAGATTGATTTCCTTAGCTATGCAAATAGCAGTTATAGCCTTGTCGTTCTTTTTTTTTTTTTTTGCAAGCTGCTATTCATGTCATCAGCCACGAGGCGAATTACGAGGTCTGAACAGGGAGCAGTGTGTTGCCCTGGTCACTGCAGGAAAGAAAGGCATTTTGCTAACTCAGTGCCTGCCATGAGCATTCAGTGTTTGAGTACTGTCACTGTTTGTTCCTGTACTGCATGCCTAACAGAGTTAGTGGTTATTTTGTCAGGCTATAATGGAAAATGCCACTGGGTGGGCCTTTATCAGCACAGATAAACCCTGATGTCCTGCAAATTAATAAACCATCCAATGATATGTCCACTGCTTGCATTGCAGGAAGCTAAACAGATGATGTCACTAAATAAATCTACTGAGCATCTAACCACTGATGTTTTATTCAACCTTTTCTGAGCCCCTTTGTTTCAATGGTGCTGCTGCTAACGAGATAATACTTTTCCTGCTTACCTAGTTACCTTTGATTATAGCTCACTTCATGTCTGCATAGCAGCAGCTTTTCTGTAAAGTACCAGACCCGTATTTATATATTACATAAAATATACCCCACGCTAACACCCTTCTACAGTTTAATACATTGTTGCTAATAGCTGAATACTTCCAGCCATTAGAGGACCATTAGTAAAGATTAAATTTAACAACATCTAGAAGCTACGGCTGCAATTTTTCCACCTCTAAGAGAGAACAACTCTAATATTTTTGTCTGAGAAAATGATCATCTAATCATGCTACACACATACTCTACAAATTCTTTAGAATTCAGTATCACAGTGCCTTTTGGCCAGAGCGGGCATCAAACTTTCATGCATGATTGGTGCTAGCATTTTAGCCTCTTGCTAAATAAATGAAACCTATAAACATTTAGAATTCTGCTCAAAATGACTGTCTGCTGTAAGAATGTTACGGTGTATAGTGGCCATACTTTTAATTATAAGGTTTTTAATGAAAGGAAGACTAAAACAGAACAAATAGAAAAGCAGACTACAAAGGGAAATAATTCAAATACTAAAACTAACAAACTAAACAAACAGAACAAATAGATTAAACAAACATAACTACTAAGCTTAGCAAAAAGAAACAAACAGAAACAAAGCAGACAGGTTTTGCAAAAATAACAAACACTAAGACTACCAAATCAAAGAATACAGGAACCAAACAAACCATAAAACCACCATGGACCCATATGCAAGTTCACATGCACAAGACCTGACAAAGGAAGGACGAAACTAAGGGGTACTTATACACAGGGACAACGAGGAACACCTGGGACTAACAAGGGGGTGTGGCTACAGAGAAGGCAGAGGTGGGAACACTAATGAACAGGAGGGGCTAGGACAGACAAGACACAAACAGAGGGTACAGAAAACAGAGGCAGGCAAGACAGAACAGGGGCAGGCATGATAGAATAGTGGAATGTAGTCGCTGTCCAATAATTCTCTGCAACAAGCTCCCATGACTTTATCAGTCCCAGACCTTAACCAGTGTTAACCATAATTCATATAGATGTAACACCGCTAGTCCTGCATCCAACTGTACCCCGTGTGATGATTATCTCTCCGTTTACACACAGTCCAATGTCAAGATGGGCTAAAAGTGTGCTAGTTGCAGCAGCTGACTGACAAATAGCTTTCTCTGGCTGATAAAAGACACCTGGGCCTGACTGATAAAGATTAACTGCACATACAGCCTCTGTGTATGCATATCACTTCCAGACTCTGCTAAAAATGGGAATAATGGTTGCTAAAAAGCACTAAAAAGATAGCTATGATGTGGTCAGCTGTAGAGGGCGATGCTATGTGATACTTTGTGGCATCTGTGTGAGCCGCCAGCCCACTATAAAAGGAAAATTAGCATGTTCACATTAAGGCCATAACATAGGCTGTAAAACCCCCTCTGAGCAACCAAACCAACCAAAGTCATACACTTACTATTTATACGCCAAAGACCCTTTAGTCAGATTTCAATCCCAGTCCCAAATCCAATCGCAATCGCCGCTATGAGGATAACAGTTAGTCCTACAACTCTATGTTTGTGAGCAATGAGCCTTGATTAACCTGATGAACATTGCTTAATTGAGGTGAAACACAGTCACCTGTGCTTTATCAGATCCTCAGCGATGCTCTGTGAGAATGGTCTCTCCACACCACATCATCACATCATCATTGTGTTTTTTGGGGTTTTTTTCATACATTCACACAGTGCTTCGCCACCGCACTGCATTTTTGAAATGTAGGGCAGATTCAGATGTCCTGGTTCAGTTACAGGGGATGCTTTTTATAACATTTGACTATTTCTTTTTTAGCAAAAGTTTGAGCTTTTGCTAACTAGAATACGGCCACAAGCCGGAATGAAAATAGGAGTAACGAGGCTATTTTAAAAATGTAAGGAGTAGAAATTACAGATAATTGCGTGAAAATGTAAGTAGTAGAAGTAGAAAGTGGGCCGAAAAATAATTAGTATAGATAACCAAAATTTCTACTTAAGTATGTGCACTTGACACCATTGCCTGACATTCAACCAACATTTAACTGAATGCCTATTAAATGCAGCTGAACTCTATGTTTAATGTAAAAGATTGTCTATTGAATGTAACCCTGCACTTAAACTTACCCTTTTAGGGTTAGATTTAAGGTTTAGGTTAGGATTTAAGGTTGATTCAAGGTTAAGTTTAGGTGCAGGGTTACATTTGTAGGAGATCTGGGGATCTTGCCCATCCAACTTTATGTTATTCAATGGTATTACAGAATCAGACATATAATCATTAAAAGAGCGTTATTAAAGTTCATATATATGCACCGATCATATTGTACCATTTAGTAGAACATGATAGATTAGGTATATCCCCCATTTATTTTCAATTCTCTTTACAGTGCCTGCTACACCTATTACTAAGCTGCTACACCTATTACTTGTGCCGTAGACTTTGCTACCATATGCGATGCTGTTTGCAAACCCCAGACCAGTTCTACCTCAGCATACTATACCTGAACATGTTAAACTCTCATGTTTCTATTAATACACACAAGCACCCAACTGTAATCACTAGAGTACATATTCATTAGACAAAGACATAGGCAACCATACAGTATTTGGCCTCCGCCTTTAACCCATCCGTGCAGTGAACACACACAGCAGACAGTGAGCGCACATGCCTGTCACGGGGTAACACTCACACTCCTGCCTTCATGCACTTATTTGCACATTTATTGTGTTGTAATTCTTGTCTATTGTATTTATTGTCTTGTATTTTGCCTATTGTCCTTGCACTATTGTCCCATGTCCTTTATCTATTACTGCACCTGAGATTTAACCTAACAGTGTTTAATTCTACTGTATAACTCTTAGTATTAATATAAGGACAATAAAGTTAAATTGCATTAAATATTGCCCCCAGATCCACACAGATGAACTCCCATTTCAGTATTATCAATCAAACAACTGTAGGTGTGGGTAATATGTTAATATGTAATTGATATTGTGATCAATTATGTGACATTATACTGTTATAAGAATATTGTCATCATATTATATATTATATTATATACAGCTGCCCGTGGCATTATACAGAGATCATACTGACTTGTTTTAATTAGATTTAGTGCCATCAGATATTACAGACAGTCCCTGGATCCCTGAATCTGCTATTCTGCTATTCCCATTGTCCCCATCCTATTATCAAACAACACTGTCCAGCATGACCTCTTCACACAGTCCTGTCCTACCTAATGGAAGCCACAGTACCTGAATGTATCTTATCTACGAGGGTCACGTGAGTCACGACACCTTCAACACGCCCATGAAGCTGCATTGGAGCTGAGAGGGGGAGAGCAGAGCAGAGCAGAGCAGGGCAGGGCAGAGCAGGGCAGGGCAGAGCAGAGCAGAGCAGAGCAGAGCAGGGCAGAGCTGTGGATGCTACTCACCCATCAACTCACCAATCGCAGTCGTGCACCTGCACACGGTCTGGGCGTCGGTTACGTGCCGTTGCAACGGTTGAGCCACGCACAGAGAAGGTCTGAGAAGGTCTCAGCTCTGCTCTCATGAAAACGTAGGAGTTCAGCATGAACAGACCCTCACACGTGAGGCTTTCTGGAAGAACGGTGTCAGCGCATCTGCAAGACACTTCATGCTCCTGATGAAGTGACAGCTGGGCTCTCCCTGAACAGACCACGAAGATTGGATCTGCTAATTAGGAGGTAAGGTGATTTAGAGAGAGGGAACTTTGTGGTCAGTCTGTATAGTTGCCATGTATATGCTGCTCCTTGACTTTTGGGGTCACTGTGATGTAGCTAGCTAACATCTGTTTGGATAATCTGTGAAAGAGTGTGGGGTTCAAAATGATGTCATGAGCAACCCAAACCGTGGTCCAGTTGAACGTCAGTTTCTCATCACGTACATTAGTCTGCCTTTTAGGCGAAAACGTGTAAACAGGGTGTAAACAAGGTGTTTTCATCCACTGGGTAAATGTGCTCTTGAGGTACCTGATGTAAATATCTTGGGCTGTGTGATGAAGTCAGGTACAGATAATGAGCCCCCTGGGAGCAAGCCATGGAGACTGAATCCCCTAGGGACATTCCCTTAATGCTCCTAAGTCTGCAAGAGGCAGAGTGGTACTTTCAAGACTTAACAACGACAGCTTTGCTTAAACAGGTTCCTCATTATCTCCAGATCTTGAAAACAGAGGGCTGCGGTTGGAGTTTGGCCGTGTATATTATTGCCCAAACGTTCTAGGAACATGAGGACATTTCTAAAATAAACATGTTTTTTCCCCCAACAAAACACCCTATACACACTTACAAATGAAGGGGCTACAAAGGGTGCTTTGAGGAATGACATAGAAGAACCTCTTGAATTCCATAAACATAAACCATGTTTGTAATAAAGAAAAGTGAGTGTGAAGAGTCTTCAAATTCAGAAAGATCGCTTACATGAAGTGAAAATGATTCATTGAACTGCTCTTGAGCGGGTTTAACAACAAAGGTTTGCTTCCCAACTTCTCCTCCAGAGCCACGACAAAGATTTGGGCAAATCCACCAGCTCCTGATTTCACTTAAAGTGGGAATTCTGTTGTTTTCCCAAAATTCCAGAATAATGAAATGGTTAAGATGTAAACAAAGTCATGTTGAGTGGTTTGGGGTGAAGTGCTCCAGTCCACAAAAAAAAACAAAAATGTACTGTCAGAATTGCTTGATGGGGTGGTAATAGGAACTAAATGACCTACAAAAAAGCTACATCACTGAAAGCTATTAAATGCAGTTTAAGTGTGTTCCCTTATGCATCTGACATTGTATGATGAAAGTTTAGGAATAAATTGTTACCCTAAAAAAAAATAATTGGCAGTTAATCCACTCATTCTCATCATCCGGAGAGAGTATGGCCTATTGTGCTCTCTCAGATTCTGGCTGCTAATGGCAAAGCGGCATGGCTCAGGATTCAAACTTGCGAGCCATTAGACCAGCCTATAACTTTTGTATAGTACTGTATGTAACCATTTCAACCCAAAGGTAAAGGTGCACGTATTTGTCACTGTACAGTGTGCACTGTACAGCGAAATGGGTCCTCCGCATTTAACCCATCTGTGGTAGTGAACACACACTCACACACACACTAGGGAGCTAGGGGCAGTGAGTACACACACACACCCAGAGCAGTGGGCAGCCAACTCCAGCGCCCGGGGAGCAGAGAGGGTAAAGGGCCTTGCTCAAGGGCCCTTTACCCTCTCAAGGGTAGGGCTCAAGGGCCCAACAGTGGCAGCTTGCCAAGCCCGGGAATCGAACCCACAACCCTGTTATCGATAACCCGGCGCTCTAACCGCTGAGCCAAATATCATGTACCTCCTTGGAAGAAATGGAAAATTCAGGCCCAGATAGTAAAAATCCTCCCCTGGCAGTTAGAACAAAATCCTGGGACAGATTCTTACATTCTGGACCTGAATTTTCCATCTCTACTTCTTGTAATATGTAACACATAGGCTTGTTCTCATATTGCTTCTTCTCTTTTTCCAGTCCATGGCACGATGCAGGTGCAGCGGAAGGGCCCTGTGCCTGTGTGTCCTCCCATTTGTGATGATGAGTCATCTCTTGGTGTACGTCATGGTGTCCATATTCGTCGCCATGTCCTATGCTCCAGAACCTCAGCTACCTCTTCATTTCGTAGCCCCTGGTGCTTCGTCCAACTCTGGAGCTTTAGCACCCCATCCACTCACCACCTTCTGGAACCTGCGCTTGATGGATGGCGCTCTGTGGAACCGCCTTCAGCATCTTCAGGACAGACAACACAATCCCATATTGAGAGGTAACAGCACAGAGATTAGCGCTCCAAGCACTGACCCTAATTACATGAATGAGGCCGATGGACCTCCCCCGTGTAGACCTGACCCCCTCTGGGCATCTCAGCTGCCTGACTTCAACACTATGCCTGAACAGATGCAGGACTTTGTCTTGTCCATGCACTGCAGGCGCTACACACTCCTGATGGACCAGCCTGACCTGTGCGCCAGGCGAGACGCTGACGCAGAGGCTCCAGTGCTACTAATGGCAATCAAGTCCCAGGTGGGGAGCTTTGAGAACAGGCAGGCCATTAGGGAGACATGGGGGAGGAGCGGCCTGATAAAGGAGGAGGTAGGGGGAAAATGGTGGCAGGTACGTACTGTCTTCTTGCTTGGACGACAAGACACAACAACAGGCCCATACCCAGACCTGGGGGCACTCCTACAGCTGGAGAGCAGCCATTACAAAGACGTCCTGCAGTGGGACTTCAGAGACACCTTCTTCAACCTCACCCTAAAGGACGTGCTCTTCTGGGACTGGCTGTCCATGCATTGCCCGCACGTCCACTTCATCTTCAAAGGGGATGACGATGTTTTTGTCAGGACAGGCGCTCTCCTGGACTACCTGAATGAACACCAAGGGGTCATCAATGACACCAAAGGAGGAGAGCATTTCCTTGTGGGGGATGTGATTACCAATGCTTGGCCCAGTCGCCAAGCCAACACGAAATACTACATACCCGAGAGTTTCTACAAAGGAATGTACCCAACGTACGCGGGCGGAGGAGGCGTGGTTTACTCTGGTGCTCTGGCCACGCGGTTGCGAGTGGTCTCTCAGTGGGTCAGTCTGTTCCCCATCGATGATGTGTACTTGGGCATGTGCCTCAACAGACTGGGGATATCCCCTACTCATCACCCAGGGTTTTTGACGTTTGACCTACCAGAGGCCGAGAGGGGGAAGCCGTGTGCCTACCGCAGAGTTCTTCTGGTGCATAAGCGCAGCCCCAAAGAGATGCTGACACTTTGGAGGGATTTAAAGGCTTCACTGTCTGAGTGTTAATGCAGGCCCAATGAAAGGAGACTGCCATTTTGACTCTGTAGTATCTGTTTTGTATAATGACTGGGGCGCTGCCTTTTTAAAAACAACACAGATTTGAATGTTTGCCATCAGGTATTTTCCTGTCAGTGAAGCGCGTGTATTTGCATAATAATTCATTCACTCTGCTGACACTCTATTGGCTGTTTGGTGATTGATAATACTAAAGTCGTTAAGCATAAGTTGCCTGTCATGATAGAATAAGCTGTGCTTGTTCCTGTACCTGAATAGGCTGGTTTCACTGTGTTACTTTTGCACAATATGTTTATTGTGAAACAAATGGAATTCGATGTGAATGTCACGGCCATGCAGAAACCTTGCATCTCTAATTTTGACATAATCTAAATGCTCTTTTACTTTGTGTGAACACAGTGTCATGAATGGACCAATAGAAATGCTCCAACATAACTTGAAATATTGGAATCTTATACGTGGATTTTTTCCTTCTTCTGTAAAATTGGCATTTTGGAGATGCGAGGTTTTTTTCGTGACAGTTACAAATCGATTTAGTCAATGTCAATAATAGAATACATGGGCATTTTGACATTTCGGTTTTAAACAATGTTTAATAAGCTTAAATCTTATTTGCATTATTTATTTTATTGCTTTGTAGTCTTTGTTTGTGCACACAGAGTTAGCGTGAATGGAGTCATAGCATAAATATTTATTTATTTATTTGGGACTTGGTAAACACCCAAAGCATCCAAGACCAGGAACACTACAGAACTGCTGTATCATGCCATATAATATGTGCTGTGGAGCTCTAACCACCTGAACCACTTCTGCCTTAGACCCCGTTTACACCTGGTCACTCACCTCTGTGAGTATCAGGATTATATCTGGATGAGGCCAAACCATATAAAATGCACGTGCAAACACACCCAAGACACATTTAAACCACTCAAACACTTTAGGAGGTGGTCTGAGATGCATTTGAGCCACATGTTACAGCAGTGTGAAAACATCCGTCTCTCCAAGACGTATTTGACTACCAAAACTCCTCCCAGTACAACCCAAACAATAGTAAAAATTGCTGCACGAGTGCATATTCCATCCCAGTGTAAATGCATGTGGCTAAAATCTTATCAGGATACAGTCTAGATACTAGTGACCAGGTGTAAACTGGATCTTACTGTTATGTGTTTAATTCATCCTGTACCATATTATTGTATGGCCAAAGCTTTACATATTTGTAGTAGGTTAATTTTACTAAACCTAGTTTTGTTCTAATATTATGTATCTACAAATTTCTTCCCATATTCCACAAATGGTGTTCCAGACAGATTTGTTTTTCCAAATCCAGAAACGTGAAGGAGTAACGTGGTCACATGCACTCCAGTCAAGTTCCCTTGATTAAAAGATAAACACGTTTAAAAGATTTTAGGACTATAGAGGCCAATCTTCATGATTTGTCCACACCAGACTAATAACAATTGGTTATTAAATCATATTTTTTATTATGCTAAGTGGTAACATTGAATCTGATGTGTGTGATCTTGCCTGTTTTTGTGGATTGTCTGAGACTTCTACTGAGCATCTTGCAATAAAGGAGTTATATTTCTGTACCAGTTTGTTTACCAGTCTATTTGATTAATCACAACTGGTGAGACAGTAATGCTAGTTAGTGACTCACATAATGCCCTACTTCAGCTTCTGAGGATCCCCTGAGGACATTTTCAGGTCCATAGGCTACGTTTCAGATTGTTCTCCATAAGAATGAGACCAGTTTGTCAGAGCTGGTAAATGTGATTCCACAAACAGTGTCCAAACCCTAGAGCAGCCAAAATACAGTGTCACCACTGACACTGAAATTTAGTCCAGACTTTTTGTGTGGGCAACTGGCCTATAATAACTCATGTAAAAGTACCTTTCCAAAAACGTAAGTATCGGTTCAAAAACCATCAGTTATTAATACTGCAGTAAAGCTTCAGAGTCCATTTAGCACCTATCATACTGTAATCCCACACTTATATATGTCCAGTTTCATGTTTAACAAAAATGGATTACAGGGTGGAAACATATTTATATATCTTATGTATTACTCAAGTGTTTTGATTTTGGTGAACTTATCTGACTAGTTTGCATATTCAAATATGATCTTTGAGTTCAAATCCACATAATGCAGTTTAAGCTGTTGTCATATGCAACTGGAATGTGATTGGCTTGAAAATACAATTCAATTCAATTGTATTTAAATACTGCTTTACAGAGCTCCGGGTCTGAGCCTCTTTTAAACTGTCAGAGCCAGTGGCGACAGTAGCAAGGAAAAACTCCCGCAGATCGAGAGAAAGCAACCTTGAGAGGAACCAAGACTCAAAAGGGGAACCTATCCTCCTTTGGTCAACACCAGATAGCAGAACAAATGACAGAACAACAAGAACAGTGTTAGTATTTAATCAGGCTACATGATTAACTAAAGGTTTGTGTGAAAATGTGTGTTTTTAATCTAGATTTAAACACTGAGAGTGTGTCTGAGTCCCGAGTGTGTCAGATTCCCCCTCAAAAAATTCAGCGGCAACGCTGTTGGGTTTGATTCATTCATTCTTATTGATGTTTCTCAGCAAGTACATGTGATTGAGTCGAACTGAGTCATTGTGTTGTTTCAATGGAAGAATGACATATAGAATGAGGTTTGGGCAATGTTATTGAACTCAATTACTGATTCACTGATTCATTCAAAACACTTATTTGAGTTGAATAAGCCTAATTAAACTGCTTGTTAATTATTTTAGGTTTTCTCTGTTTTCTCTGTGTGGACAAATGTTTCTGGAGTAAGTTACTTAAACCCTTAGAAAGCATATGGACAGCCGGTGGGCCGAAAGTGTTATTACAAAGTTGTATTACCAAAGAATAGCTCCACCAGTTTGTACAGAAGTCCCTGTAGTTACTGAATAATACACCTTACTGTGTAATACGCCTTGGGGTATTAAGGGATTAAACTGAGATTTTAGGTGTAGTATAAATTTAGATTAGATTAGATTTAGATTAAATTGTAGTATTAATTTATTGATTAAAATGTAACAATTGTAATCTAATACATTGTTAGGTCTCTTAACACACAGTGTTCCGTACCTTAAGTCCATTGTTTGTTCACCAGAAAACAGCTGTTTGAGTTGGGTTTAATTCAACACAAATAAAACCTGTGGTTATTAGAGGTGATTTTTAGGAGTGCTGTTAGACTGTATTTGACTCTTTTTAATAGATAAGTCTCAAACATTAGAGATGGGACCATTTATGAAGTAGCACAGATGCTGCCATCAATGTAAGTGACTAAATGTCAATGACTACATGTACTAAACTCCAAAAGTCCAAGTAACCGTTGTATTGTTTCTTGTTGTATTGTTATTTATGTTTGAACTTTTATTGAAAATACTTTATATCGCTGCTGTCCAATGAGCTGTAGCTGCTCTGTGAACTGTGTAAATAATTCTGCATAAATGGACCAATAGAAATGCTCAAAATCACTTATTTACAATGAAATCTTTTGACATATACTTTTTACAGACGGAATTGGCCTACATCTTTAACCCACCTGTGCAGTGAACACACACACACTAGCGATCAAACACACACACACAGTGACAGTGAGCACGTGTGCCCGAAGCGGTGGGCAGCCATTGCTGAGGTGCCCTGGGAGCAGGGAGGATTAAGGGCCTTGCTCAAGGCCAACAGTGGCACCCTACTTGGGTGCCCTAGCCGATGAGCCACCACTGCCCTACTGTCCAATGGAAATGTTACTCGGCTCTTTTTCTATTGGACGGGGTGAGATATCCCGCTTTGTGATCCCCACTGGAGCTCATTATATTAAACATATTCACATTTTAATTGCAATTACAGTACTGATTAAAACACTGGTACACTGGTAATGGTTTTGGATAGTAAATGTGCAGACACTTCTTGTAGACACTATCACCCCTGTTCCCTTCACTACCACTGTAATGAGTCCACAATGACTAAACCGTGCCCCACCAAACCACTTTCAGTCACACTGTCTTACATCTCACCTATTAAATTAGTTCATCCAGTTGGGATTATGTCAAAACGTATGCAGAAGCCATCTGATCTTTAAGTATATCCCACATCTATCAGCCAGCGTCCACAAATCTTCCGATAAATACGGGGGGGAAAGGAGCCGGTACAGCCTAGGAGAGCCTCCTCGCCTGTAGGTGGCAGTGGTCTGCAGAGTTGACCTGGAAGAGGTCAGGGTGGCTTCGTCGCAACGCTTGGAGAACGACAGACTGGTGGACGATGTTTATTCTGGACTCGCTGACTTAGCCAACAGCTTTTCAGCGAGTTTTATAAGCTCGTGTCTAATGATTTAATACGTGTAGGTCTTTCTTCGTTGCTGGTCTGTGTAGCTGGCGGTAGGCCTGTTGCGATTAGCTAGCTAGCTAACTATGTTGTTAGCAGTGTAGCTAGCTAGCTAACCACACGAGCTCTTTTTGAGTAGTTAGCTAAGGTTAGCTAGCAGGGTGTTCGTTTAGCTTATAGGCTTTCTTGCTTACTTGGGGATTAGTCTGGGCTTTAGTCTCTGCTCTCAAGGCAGAGTTGGGCTAGAGTTTAGCTAGCTAGGTTAATTAGCTCGGCTCTTATCCGGACACTCTCTCCGATATGGGCTCGTCTAAGAAACACAAAGAGAAGGACAAGGAGCGGGACGCGGAGGACCGACACCGCGAGCACAAAAAACACCGACACAAGGACAGGGAGAGGGACAAGGAGAGGGATGGAAACCGAGAGAAGGAGAAGGAAAAGGAGAAAGAGAAGAGAAAAAGGTCCCGTTCCCGAGAGAGGAGCAGCCGAGGGGAGAAGGAGAGCCGCAGCAAGGGAGAGAAGAGCAGCGGAGAGCCGCGAGTGAAGAAGGAGAAAGTTGACTCAGCTTTCGAAGAGAATGAAGGTGAGCTACTTCGTCCCGTTTATTATCGCCATCAGTGGGGTTGTCATGGGGGTATGTCGGTGGTATGTGTAGTAAACTGTCGAAAAAGGCAGCTAACAGTGTCCCTGATGCGCCCCTCTGTGTATTGGGGCCGTGTCTCGTTTGCTGTCAGTGAGCAGTACTAGGTAAATGTGCGAATCCTGTCTGTTAGTATTTATCCGCTATGTCCAAATATTTGTGGACACCCCTTCTAATGAATGCCTTCAGCTCCTTTTAAGTTGCAACCCCCCCTCTCAGTATTGAGCTGTGGAACCGTGTTCTCTGGAATGATGGATGCTGCCCCATCTAATACTTTGGGGGATGAGGTAGGGTGGTGGTCATCCAACATCCTGACCTAACTGAAGGTCTTGGAGCTGAGTCTAGTCAAATCCTCAGACCACTGCTTCTCCAAAATCTATCAGAAAGCTTTCCCTGGACAGGAGAGACAGCGGGGGGAAAACAGACTGAATAGATGTCCAAATACTTTTATATTGGGGCTCTTGGAGTGTTTTGGAGTGTTTTGTATTCACGGTTCGGCACACATCAGGTTTGCTAGTTATTTGCTTTAGTGTGCTTAGGACAGACACTCGCAAGGAATACAATATAATGCATAATTCCTCTTTTGAAGCTTTTTTTTTTTTGGCTTTATTTGCAGATCTCGCGCCAAAGTCCGCAAGTGGCGATGCTTCACTCAGCATTGAAGAGACCAAGTATGTTATTGAAGTATTTGTGCTTTGCTGACTATACTAAAGCTTTGTTGATCTTGTAAAGTATCTCATCCCCGTCTTCCCTTTTTCAGTAAATTGAGGGCCAAACTGGGTCTAAAGCCTCTTGAGCTGAACGAGAACAAGAAAGGTGAGACATAAGCATCCAATGAGACTGACATTACCAAATTATCGCATTGCTCACTGTGCATCTTCCTCACGTGAAAAGGCTTCTAATTTCAGAACTCGGCACAAAGGAGGAGCCCCTAGTAGCTGAGACCATCAACCCTGCACAGATCAAACAGCAGACCGAGATTAGGGAGAAACTGGCTGCTCTCAAACAGAAACGTCTGCTAAATCAGAAACTTGGGTACGAACCTCTTGTGATTTGCATTTTCACCTGAACAGACTTGTTGGCTTTTACGTCGTAGGAGTGTACTTCTACAAAGATTATGTCTCTAGAATCCTTGCGGGGCACTACTTAAATTGTCCTTTATTGTCGTCTCCCTCTTTAAGCAAGGTGAAGACACTCGGAGAGGATGAGCCGTGGTTGGATGACACTGCTGCATGGGTGGAAAAGAGTCGCAAACAAGCTAAGGAAAAGGAGCTGGCGGAAAAGAGGGTAATCAATAGAAGGGCTTCTACAGTACAGGCAGAACTCTTGCATTTGTGCCTTCTATGTTGATTGTGAAGAAAGCGGGTAACAGGACAGCCTTGCACACCTAGCAGGCCCATGTAAATGAGGGGGGTGAGTAATAGGGGCCTAATTAGGCAAGACTCCTAACATTATATGTGCTGGTGCTGTTTGGCATGATTGTTAATATTAAATATAAATAAATAAAAAGCTGGACCACCTGCACCTTTTTTTTTTTTTTTTTTAAAACTTCAGCATTAAAACCCACTAGAAAAATCAAATGCTACTATTCTAATGAAAAAGAGGATCACCCACTCATCCTCACAGGAACTGCTAGTGCTACTGCTAGTCTATGCAATCCTTAGCAAAAAGGCTTAATGTAGGTTCTTTGACGAGAGCTCCGTGTGACTGGCTTTTAATATATTTTCATAGGCTAAGCTCCTGGAAGAGATGGATGAAGAGTTTGGTGTGAGCAACCTGGTTGAGCAGGAGTTTGCACAGAGCAAGAAGGTTTGTGGATTTATTACAAAAGTTGTTTTTTTTCTTTCCGAACAGAAAGGCACTCTGCCTTTTGTCAAATTCCGCTTCTACTCACAGGATTTTGTTTTTCAGGACTCCTACAGTTCAAAAGACCTTAAAGGTCTCTCAGTACAGCACAAGATGGAGTCCTTTAACGAGGGGGAGACCATAATTCTGACCCTACAAGACAAAGGTTTGTGGTCATTGGCCTTTTCAGAAATGTGTCCAATTCACCTGCACCTTTGACTTGCTAACTGTATGTTTTTGTTTCAGGTGTTCTGGATGAAAATGAGGATGTGCTGGTGAATGTGGGTCTTGTGGACAAAGAGAAAGCTGAGAAGAATGTGGAGCTTAAAAAAAAGAAGCCAGATTACAAACCCTATGACGAGGAGGAGACTGTGGATGACATGGTCACGGTGAGCAACACTTACTGGCTCGTCTGTTAAATCTGTATTTGTTGGCACCAGAGCTTAGTGTTATCTTGAATGCAAGCGTGTGATACTCTGGGTTTTATACCCTTCTTCACCCGTGCATTCTCCACTCTTCAGTTCAAGCCGAAGTCCGTTCTATCAAAGTATGATGAGGAGATTGAGGGAGAGAAGAAGAAAAGTTTCCGACTGAGTGCCGGAGGCTTTGTTGGCGGGGAGCGAGAGCGTGAGCTACAGGCCATCAGGGAGTCCCTACACAGCCAGGCGCAAACTCTGGAGATGCCTGCTCTCACTCTGGCTTCTGAGTACTACACCCCACAAGAGATGGTAAGTCAGCCTGTCTTGTGTTTTTTTTTTATTATTTTTTTTATTTTTTTTATTTTTTATTTATTTAATATAATACATAATGTAACATACTTGACCCTGTTCAGGTGGGCTTCAAGAAGACCAAACGTCGGGTGAAGAAGATCAGGAAGAAGGAGAAGGTTCTCAGGCCTGATGAGCTCCTCGCAGATGACTCTCGCAGCACAGATTTTGGCTCCAGGTTAAACTTTTTAGTTTAGTTAATTTAATATAGACATGGATGTTTTTTGAGTCCTTTACAGTCTGTGTTACACTTTGTACTTACCAATGCCCAAACACTGTTGTTCAGGTCACGAGGGAGAGGGAAAAGGCAAGTGGAGAAAGATGGAGAGGAGGAAGACTTGCCTAAGGATGATGATGAAGATGATGACGGCAGCGGCAGCAGCAGTAAAGTAGTCGATGTGCTGCAGCAGTCGGATGACATCCGAATGGCTGACATGGAGATCAGTGATGAAGGTTAGATTGACATGGTGGATTGTTATGGGGTTGTTTTGTCAGTTTGCCTCCCAATGTGGTACTGCCACAGTAAACGCGCCCCTTCGCATTTCCCCTAGCATTAGCAATGCTTCCGACACTTGAAGGGTACGGATTTGACACGTCTCCTCCTATACATGCAAAGCAATAATCTTGAAATAACCATAATTTTGAAGAGATTGTCCTGGTCCATTTCAGCAATCAAGTATTTGTTTGTTTACAGCTCTTCCTTCAGAGTTGCTTTTGAAATCAAGGGTGATGATGGGGAGTTTGTTTTGCTACTCAAACTTATCCTAGAGGTTTTTGGTGGAGCTCCAGCACTGTAGAGCGCGGTTTCTACTGCTCCACAGCCCAGTGCTGCAGGGTTTTATATCCCTTTATCTGTAATGGATACATTGGATACTTCTGTATGTATAGCCTTCATTGGTTTCCTGCTGTCTCTTTCAGATGACTTTGTGGCTCCGGAGTTTGCAGGCATTGAGGAGGACGAGGCAGAGCAGGAGCTCCAGAAACAGCTGGAGAAACAGAGGAAGCTTAAACAGAAACAGATGCTGAAAGATTCAGGAGAAAAGGTCAGGATGTAATGTGACTTCTTTATACCAATATGGTGGATAAGTAGACGTTCCCTTTTTGAACATTTGCAGCCCCATTACACCGTAGAGGTCTTCTGCATGATCCCTCACTCCTCCCCTTTTCTCATTAATCCCCAGGTGGTTCAGCATCTACATGATATGGAAAAGACAAAAGATGAAGAAGAAGACCCTGACAGGAAGAACAACATAGTCTTCAATGCCACTTCAGAGTTCTGCCGCACACTGGGAGACATCCCCACCTATGGCCTGTCAGGCAACCGAGAGGACCAAGAGGACATCATGGTAAATATACCCTCCTTCACAAAGCTGGATGACCCATTCATGATGCACCAAAGGAGTAGTCATTAAATTGTTCTGCACTAACAATCAAAAAGTCCTTGCAATTCTGTGCTGCTTTTTAAATGACTCTTGTTTTGGGATGGTCTTGCAGGACTTTGAGCAGGAGGATGAACGTGAGGGAGCTGGAGGCTCCGATTCAGAGATGGATGATAATGTGGGGTGGAGCACGGTGAACCTGGACGAGGAGCAGAAGCAGCCTGACGTGAGTCCTTAGCACTTGCTGGCTATGGGGAAAGTTTTATTTAAAAATGTTACTTTAATGTCAGTTAGCTTTAGTGTCTTAGCCTTACAGTTTTTCTTTCTTTTGTGCTTCTGGTGCTGCTGTAGTTCGCCACAGCTTCAACCACTATTCTGGACGAAGAGCCCATTGTTAACTCTGGCCTCGCGGCTGCCTTACTGCTCTGCAAAAACAAAGGTAACATTTAAAATAGGCTTACTTATTTTACTGTTGGAACATATGTTTCATGTTGGAACACTCTGACTCTCACTCTAACTCTTGCTCTTCTACAGGTTTATTGGACACTCAGGTTCAGAAGGTGGCACGAGTCCGTGCTCCGAAGGGAGCTCTGCCTAATGATAACTACTGTATTGAAGATAAGATGTGAGTAGACGGTGATAATCTCTGAGCATTATTTACATGCAACATTTGGAAGTAAATTGCAAGGCAAGGTACTCAATTTGGAACATCTTTTCTGAGTGCAACCTAGAGCCAAGGTTCATCCGTTAATTGGTTTTCATTTTGTCCTTTAATTCAAACACTCAGCTGGCATTTCACACTGCCAGAACACCTGCACACAAGGAGCCATTCTCACAGGATAAAGTTTTTGCCATGCAAGTCGAAGCAGTTATGTAAAAGAAAAAAAATAATTGCTGCAGAAACCCCACATGTGGCACTGGGAGCAAATACCTACCACTCCCAGGCTCACAGCTTTCATACTTGACCAAATGTACCGAGCATGCAGACCTGGCCTTTATAAAAAACACGTGGTGGCAGTACATCGCTCGCTCTCGCTCGCTCTCGCTCGCTCTCGCTCTCAGGTATTACAATATCTTGTTCCAGTGTAAAACAGTTCCACACTGCTCTAAAATGTTAGCTTCTGAGAATAGTTGTCACTGCTACGGGCTGTGAATGACTGCCGTTAATGGATACATGATCCTGTTTTAAAACGGGGAGGGAGGGAGCCTGCATCTTTCCCAATCACAACCCACTGGATCTCATCTAGAGTTAACTAGATAATGTGGATAAAAATTGATTGAAAGAAATTCTAACTTTTTTTTCCTTTCATTTGATGTGCATCTAATTTGCTCTGTGTATCCTTCCCTCAGGGCCATTGATGACAAGTACAGCAGAAGAGAGGAGTACAGGGGTTTCACCCAGGACTTCAAAGAGAAAGATGGCTACAAGCCAGACGTGAAAATTGAATATGTGGATGAGTCTGGACGCAAACTCACTCCTAAAGAGGTTTATGTTGCTTCTCACTTAACAGAATATTAATGTCAGTGACTTTCAGAGTTCTGCAAAGACTTCTAGTGAAGGGAAGTTTTACCTCTGGGGATTGATCAAAGTAGTATCTGACTGAATTTGCTGGTCACAATCACTTCCAGTCAGGGGCCTTATTCCCCAGTCGTTCAAAAGGTCTTAAGGCCCATTTAAGATTTATTGTTCAGATTACTAGAACTGTGGGATCTGACAGTAGTGAACAATTCTGCAGTTTAAAAATGTGAAATGTGATGTAGGCTTTTTGTTGAGACTTTTGTCAAGATCAAATTTAGAACAATTCTTAGGGGAATACTGATGAATAAGGCCTGTTGTCTATATTACCACCTAAAGAGTCTAGAAACCAGCAACTGCTGCTTAATCAACCATTAGGTATCCAGCACTGTGATGCTACCGCTGCAAAAGTTAACGTTTTGGTAGCATGACAACTCAAATATGATTAAAGGCGATTAAACATCTCCAGGACTTCACAAAACATAACGGGTAACAAAACATATGAACAACTCTTCACTCTTATGTATTTATTGTTCTCTACCCCCCCCAGGCTTTCAGACAGCTGTCCCACCGTTTCCATGGCAAAGGCTCTGGAAAGATGAAGACTGAGAAAAGGATGAAAAAACTGGAGGAAGAAGCGGTATATTCTTTTTGTCTGACTTGCATGCAACTTTAACATAAATGGTTCTTTATAGAGTAATCGTTGTGTGCATCTTTGGGTTTATTATTATTATTAGCAGTATAAAATATACTGGTGATATATTTGCCATATCCGAACACATCAGAAATGGACATTACATACTTGCATTGTGACCTTGCTCGACTTGTTTTGCAGCACATGCACACCCCATGTATTTGTTTCTGATCAGAGCTAGTCAATAATACTTTTATTTACACCAAGGAATGTTTCACAAGTTCTTAGTTTTGGTTTGTGGTATTGATGGATATGTAGCTTTTTAATTTATTTTATTTTTAGTATTTAAGTTCTTTACTATTTATACTGTAAATCAATGTATTCTTGATTGGGGTTTTACAACCATGTAATATCTCATTGTTCTTTCTTCTATGGTGGAAACATTATCTGCATTTGTTTTTGTTACAGTTCAGAGTTATGCGGCTCACTGCAAACCAGACCAAAAAAATAGCAAACATTTTGTTTGGAATTATTGAAAATATTTACCAGAGAGCGTGTCTGTCCTGTCTATGTCCAGTTGACTGTGTGGTTGGCTCGCTGAAAAAATTGTAGCTGGTTGATTGGGAGCTTTGTGTCCATATTCTCCCAAAGTGGTCATTGTGACTGAAAACAGCAGAAAGTAGCAAAATAATTCAGAAAGTACAGTAATATGCTTATCACTCACTATAGTCTCCATGTCCCCCAGCCCTCGCATGTACTGTACGTGTTTAGCTGTGTTCAGTTGTAGGCTGACCAAAGCCTGTGTCTCTCCCTACAGCTGCTGAAGAAGATGAGCAGCAGTGACACTCCCTTAGGCACCGTGGCTTTGCTGCAGGAGAAGCAGAAGTCGCAGAAAACTCCCTACATTGTGCTCAGCGGTAGTGGAAAGAGTATGAACGCGTAAGTCGTTTATTTCAGTTTCACATTTGCCTCAACATATTCTGCACGTTGGAGGTACACACATACTTTACAGTGATACTGAGACTTATTTTAAGCCCCCATTTAAAGTAGTATGTTAAAGTGTTAAATTAAGCAGCTAATTTAGGATACTCTGTCCAAATGTTTGTGGACACCCCTTCTAATGAATGCCTTCAACTACTTAAAGTTGCCCCTGTTGCTGACACAGATGTGAAAATGTGCACATGCACAGCTTGTCTAGTCTCTGTAGAGAAGTCTTGCCAATACAATAGGACTCTCTGGAGCAGGTAAACATGAACCTATTGGCATGCCCAAACATGATGCTGTGAAACCGTGTTATCTGGGATGATGGTGCTCCATCTAATGAGCTCACTAATGCTTGTCACTTAGTGAAATCAAATTCTCACAGCAGTGCTCCAAAACATAGTAGAAAGCTTTCCCCAGACAGTAGAGACTAGAGTTGCTTCAACAGCAGAACAAACCTTTTATGAATTTGGAAGAAACAATGAATGAGCAGGTGTCCCAATACATTTGTCCATAGTGTTTTTAATTGTCCGTCATATTTTTTGTTGCAAATTACAGTGGGATTGTTCTTTTTTTCACAGGAACACCATCACCAAATAGATCCATCTGTTTTGAAACTATACTAGTGTACAGCTCTCAGAAGACAAATGCTCCTTCAGAACTTCGTCTGTCACTGAATACAATCAATCAGCCACACACAAGTGTATATAAGGACATAGGCTTATATTTGAATCTTTTGCCTGAGAGGTTCATTTGTTGTTGTTTTTTTTAATTTTTTTTTTTTGTCTTCCCTCCCCCCCTCTTAATTAAAACTATTCATTAACAAATCACATGGACTATGTCTTCAGTAAGCCTTCCCAGCTTTTATATGAATGAGTAAAAGAAAGAATGGATTGTCTTTCAGATATGCCCATAAATAAAAACGTCTTGTGCAACTGAACATAAATATTACTATTAACGCTGATTATTGCCAACAAAATATAAGGACAATGTGATATGAGTCCCATATATCATCACTATTATGCCTAGCAATAACACTTAATATCATGTGTCAACACAAAGTGCTACTGCTTCTTTACCCAAAGGTGTATGTAGTCAAGGGACAAGAATCTGTAGCAGTGTATTGTTAATTAAGTCACCTGTACAAAGTGAAAACACACGCACACAAAGAATGCTTAAGAACATGGAGCTGGCGCTGCAGTACGGTCATCAGTACCACACCGCCCCTGGGGTGACCTGGTCCAGAACGGTGGTAAGTTCGTTCCCCTGGAGCAACTGAGAAGTGGGCGCTAGAGGAGCATTTATTTCGCACTCCCACCTGCTCAGAACGGGCAGGTCAGTTGCTGCAGGGAGTGTTTTTTCCATTTTGCCGACCCTGGTTTGGGCGATATGTTGAGAGAAAGGTGCCAGAGGATACCAGGACGGATTGGGGAATGTTGGGTCCCAAGGCACTGATCCTGGAGGGCTGTAGGACTGCAGACCATCTGTTAGGAAGATGAAAATCACAATGTGAATTTCAGGGAAACTGGTACATTTAAATATTTAAAATCACTGGGTTTAATAACAGATATTCTATATATGATAACCTTTTTTTTAGTGTAGATTTTAATATTGGAGTCTGCTATTGGGATGTCATTCAATTATGTACAGATATGCTCTGCACAGAAGTGACAAGTAACCAAGCATAGGTATCTGTACTTGCCTTGAGTATTTCTGTAATTTAATATTTTTTAGCTCTAGCCAAGATTACTGTCCGGTTCAACCTGGAGTGTCAGAGGTGTGTATCTGAGGCTGCTCTGTTAGATGCACTAAGGAGCAGAATCAAACCATGGTTCATACAGCAGATATGTTCCAGGAAAACCTGCCCAGTTCTGGAACAAGATTCCTTGGACAGATGAACTTGAGCATGGAGAAGGAAAGGAAGGGTCTGTCAAACATGGTGGAGACACTTATGACATGAGCATGTGAGGATCTGGGTCACTGGTGTTTATTGGTGATGTGACTAACAAGAGTTTCAGGATGAATTCAAATGAGATTCGCCAGACTTAAACCCAACTGAGCAGCTTTTCACTGACCGAAGGCAGAAAGATCCGCAAACAAGCAGCAGCGGAAAGCATCTTAAAGGAGGAAACTCAGTATTTGGTGATGCCCATGGGTTCTAAGACTTCAGGCAATCATTGAATGCAGAGGATTTGCATCCTTTAAAATGATCTTGTAAAAATACTCTTTTCATTTATAATCATGTCAGTTTGTCCAGTTACATTTGAGCCTGTAAAAATGGAGGGAATATCCTAAAAAAGCTGTTATTCCTAAACAGTTAATGCAATATTTTTTGTTTAACCCCTAAAAATTAAGCTAAAAGTATTCAATCCCTCATTGGTTGCATCATCAAATCAAACGATGCTGTGTACGGAAGCAAAATGACAAACGATGTCACTCCAAAAACTGTTTTTGAAAACATGGATTCCAAACTTCTGAACAGTAGTGTATGTACTGAGTATTGTAGTCACATTCTAGAGGTCTTACCAGAGTTTTTGCCAAAAGCTTTGGTGAGATGTCGCGAGACCCTCGCCATGCCTGTCCAGTGGTTCGCCTTGTTGTAAAATGAGGGGATTTGACTGCTGCGCTCCACCTAGTGCCATGAAACACACAATTAGCCACAGATCCACCTTATAACCGCTCTCTGAGAAGGTCCAGGAAGCAAAATATGCACATACTACTTGTTTTCTGTTCACTGTGTGCATGGTGTCCTGCCCTTGTCGTGATGAAATGAACACAGCCTGAGCACCTTTGCTAACCCTGAAGCAAGAGTAAAATGTCAAAAAGCAGTGAAGGAACAGAAGACTCGGATATCCAGCCCAAGCTGTTTCTAACCAAAGACATACCTATTTGTTAGGGAAAAATAACTGTCAGTGTGTTGCAAGGCAGGTGAAATGCCTCTTCTTGCTGGAAGAACTGGTCCTAAAGGAGGGTGCTGATCCAGGTCCAGTGTTGTGCACGGCCTAGTGGGGTGTCTGTTTAAGTCTGACTTTCGTACAACTCCATCTAATGTAGGAGTTAACAGGAAATCCTCTTCGTCCATTGGGATATATGGCGCCAGGCTATCCAAATCCAGCTGACATATGTCCTAAAGGAAGGGAACATTTTTATACAGCATTTTAGCAGTGAATCCTTCTTCAGAATCAAAGCAAGGAGTTTTCATGCAAGAGTTAGTGTTCGGTTACACAGTAGCTGAAACTGTCAGACTTACACGTGTCCACTCACGCCTGAATTTTCCCATGCATACACACACATTACACATACATTCTCAGATAAAACTAAGTCTGCAGCAGGTATAGGGGTCAGCAATGTAAGCACTGTCAGATATTATTTTTACTGGGGGCTCAAAGTGGCTCAGCGGTCCATTGCACTGCCAAATCCCGAGCCACTACAATTTGCCATCGGCTGCCAGAGCCCAATAGAGCACAATTGGCCATGCTCTCTCTGAGTAGGTAGATGGCGCTATTTCCCCTCAGCATATTTAAAAGCAATGTTGACCAGCACATGTGTCTCTTAGATGGTGTGGTACAGCTGGGGACCCGGTGCTTTCCTCCAGGGCGTGTCGGCTGCCTGGCGATGCCACATTGGAGGCAGTTTGAAAAAAGGCGGTGGCTGTATCTTAGGAGCCATGGGTTAAGTCCTTACACTCCTAGTGTCGGGAGCATTGCTCATGCTAAGGGGACCAACGGATGGGGTCAATTGGCAGAAAATAATATAAGAAGATTTATAAAAAAAATATTATAAATAAATAAATCAATCTTTTTTTTTTGGTAATGCAGTGGGGTAGATGTGCACTGTTCTACTGTGCAGCGACAGCTGCACAAATATGACCTTCTTGGAAAATTCATCAGCAGAAAAGCTTTTCTTGGTCCTTGCCACAAAATTATGCGTCAGATGTTTTCAAGGGAACAAGCCTGGTGCATTTTGGAAACAAGAAGGTAACATTTTAGGGGCAAGGAGAAAAATGGATTGAACTAAAAAACAATGACCAGGGATACCCAACTTTTGCATGTCACTGTATCTATCAATCTACACCCATCTACATGACCCAATTTACCCATATATACACACACACAATAATCCTGTATATACTTACACACGTGAGAGAGTTACACGCTGCTGACTTTTGCTTGATTGGCGACTGGCCATTGGCTGCTCCATCTGGAAAAACCACAGCAGTACATAGTTCTTTAAATCAGCAACAAGTTCTTTAAACCATGAATCTGGTTGATGGAGGATAATCATGTCTGAGTGCTTACCTCTCTCACAGTGCAGCAGCATGGGTTGTGTGTGCTCGTCAGAGGCTGTAGATGTTGCCTGAGTGGCTGTAGTGAATGGGGTATGAATGGGTTGGACTTTAGACTGGAGGGAGTCACATGGTTTCAGCAGCCGCTCTGTCTGTTCCAAAGAAAACACCACATCTGCCATCTCTACCCCACTGAAGTAAAACACAGACAGCACAGATGCTATTAGAGCAATCGCCTGGGATAGCCTACATCCTTTCCATAGTGGATAAAATACACTGAGTTGCCAGTTTATCAGGCTTCGTGTATTTCTTGCTGTCCTATGCAGCTTTGTACACCTACAAGGTTCACCATTATGGTATACAAAGCCCCCTTCATCAATGGAAAGGGACCACCACAGGATCACCGCTGACCAGATATTATTTGAACAGTGGATCGTTCTCAACACAGTAGTGGCACCTCATACACTAATACCAGCACCACATATACGACCATGCGACTAGCATACTGGTATAACAGCTGCACTCAGAATATCCACTGTCTATATAATATCTGGTCTGCTAGAGATGTCCTACAGTCACTAGAAAGTGGAATATGGTAAGTGTCCATTCTGAGAAAATGGCCAAAGAATGTACCTAATAAACTGGCAACATAGTGTATAGTCACAGTTCTGCACTCTAACCTCAGAATGTAGTTGATACACACAACACTTTCTGGCTTGCCCGTGCGAATGTTGTACACCACTGTGGCCTCTGTCTCTACCCAAACGTAGCCGCCATGTTTCTGCAGCAGTCGATATTTCCCAGTGTACACCTGGCCCTTCGCGAACACTGTCCCAGACAGACGGTTGAACAGCATTAACAACTGTGCAACAGAAAGCTTCGACTTTGGCCAAAAATCACATTTGCCCAGGTTTCCCCTTAAATCAAATGCACTTAGCTAACTTGGACATATTTGGTTTGCTTCTTTAGTTTTCCACTGATGCTGCAAGGCTAATGTAGCTAACACATAATGGAAGCGTACAGCCACTAATTAGCACTGTGCAAACTGCATACTGCATAAGTCACACACTTTTATCCTAAATTGTCATGTTTATGCAGTTTCTGACACTGTATGACACCCTGTTTCTGCAGATGGAAGTGGAACTGCGTTCTCTGGAATGATTGCTGGTGCTAGTACTTTTGGGATGAGTTGAGAGGTTGGGGATGAGGTGGGGTGGTGATCACACAACATTTAGACCACACTCATTCTAATGCTCTTGTCGTTAAAAGGCAGTCAAATCCGCACAGCAATGATGCAAAATCCAGAAAGTCTTCCCTGCACAGTAGAGACAAATACACACTTTTTTAATACCATTGCTTTCAGAAGAAATGGAATGAGCAGGTGTCCCAATAATTTTGTCCTAATAGTGTACATTGAATTGACACATCACTGCAGCAAATCAAATTCTGAATTTAGGGAATTGTCACTCCCCTAGTTTTTAAACTATGTAACCTACTTTTGCACATGAATGTGAGATTGTTTAAAGAGCCCATATTCAACAATTGTTCATTTTATTTGAATTTCCTAAATCTACATACAATGTTCAATGTGTTTTGTTTGCGTAACAAAACACTTGATCATTTACTAGTGAATTTTTATAGGACCATTTACATTTGTCTCTCCTTATTTACAGATGTATTTAAACAGCCTTAGCTAACAGATGCCTGTGCAGGCCAACATCTATTCATCTGGAGTGATGATGGGAGAGAGAACTGCCAATTGTGCTCTCTCAGACTTCACTCGCTGATGGCAAAGCGGCCTGGGTACTAACCCGTTCCTAACAGGAAAGGTTGAAGGGTTGCATTGCAACATACTTCACTGCAGGTTTTCTGTTGTTGCTGAACTTGCATCGTTATCCACTCATTTTTAATATGACTGACTCCTGAGTTCCTCCTGTGTCGTTTTACATTGCATCGACAGATAACAGTGTCCATCCAAATCAGGCTCAAAACCCGGGCAGTTCTGAGTAAGTATCTTGGATATTTGAGTATGCTCCAACTTTGACACTTATCTATACTAAAGATGAATGGACCAATAGAAATGCTCCAAATTGACTTGGACTTGCAATGAAAGTTAAGAAAGTTTTTTTTCTCCTTCTGTAGTTTGCAGTTTTGGAGATACATGTTATTCTTTGGACAGGAACAATATTTTCCATATGTGGACTGTCTGAACTGGGAAGCGAACAGTATGTTAGGAAATCTCTACAAAATGTTGAATATTTTATATTTAAAAAAATGTTGAATATTTTATATTTTAAAAACAAAAGAGAGGAAAAGTTCATTTCCAGGATATGAACTCTTTAACAATTCAGTACAATGTAATGTGTGGAATGCTTTCACAGAGGCAAAAATACGCTTCCATTTATTTTTTACTTCATTAGCCTTAAATAAAATTAAAGAAGCAAACTTTGCATACCAAAGGTAAACAGTTGGCTTTAAAGAAATGTTAGGTGACTGTTCACTCACAGGAGAGGTGTGCTTTGAGGATATGCTGGCAATCAGACGGGTGATAGTACTGGTACACGGACTGGCCGTACAGCTCGGTGTCGCTAAAGCCAGTCATTTCCAGGACCCTGAACAAGAGGAACCACAGAGAGCACCATAAGAGAACTGCAACTTCAAGCAGTGAATGGAGAAAGTAAAAGATTTTTTTTGTGACTCTCAAAATCTGGTAGCTATGAGTTACAGTACCCAGAGTGACAGTAGGTGAACTTCATATCCGGGCCGTGGACGCTCAGGAAGGTTTTGAAATTCAGATAAGCCCCAATCTCGATGATGTCCTGTACAGGCAGTGACCTGCACAGCAGAAGCAGGCAGCTGCAGCCTGGAGTGTAGGATGACTTCTTAACTCCAGTGCAGTGAATCACCTGTGGACAGAAAGGCAGCTCAGGTGCGAGAAGAAGGACAGAAGGTAGGGGGGGATCCAGTTTCTCCTGTATTGTTCTTCTTTATATGTAGAATTCATAAAGGCGGTACAAAGGGCCCTCTGACTGATGCCACAAAAGAACCATGTTTGGTTCCAGAAGAACCATTTCTGAGATACTGTAATGTACCTTTTTAGGTTCTAAGTTTTCAAAGAAGTCAATGTACCAATTTAAAGGTCCTTCACACTCTTCTTTATTTATCCAAACATGGTTTTTCAATGGAATCGCTCAAAGAACCCTTTGTAGCATCCTTATCATTAAGAGTGTAGACAGATGAAGAGTGTTACCTTCCAGGGAGTTAGCTTGTTGTTGCTTGCACCCTTGATTCGCAGGAAAACCTCACACTTCTGCTGCCCTTGGCACCCTAAAAACATTTAAGGAGAACAAATTTACACTGATTCCTTAATCAGGAAAGACGGATGTGTTAGGTGTCCAGAGGTCGCTTCTAACTTCACATATGTACTGGTTACATCAGACTCATTCATTTTTGACATTATGGTCTGCCAGTCAAATGCAGATTGAATATTTCATGTGAATTACCCAAGACTGATTATCAATTCAATGTCTTTCACTAAATTCTATGCATTTTATCCAATTCAGTGGTTCTCAGTCATTAGTAACACCTCTCTCACTTGTTCACACTTCACTGCAAAATTCAGCCACAAGATTCCTTACAGGCCCCAAGAAACAAGATAATACCATTCTGGTTTTAGCTTCCCTCCACTGGCTCCCAGTTCATTACAGGGTCTAAAGTTACTTGTTTTACACAAATGCTACAAGGACTATATCTGTTATGTTGTCGTAATCACTGTGATGCTCCACTGACCTGAAATAGGAAGAATATCATTGCAATTCTGGGCTTGACGCGCTGCTAACTGTAGGATGCAAGCATGGTGAAGCAAGCAGGCCAACGCTTGCAAGAACTGCATAATACTGCGTAATCTGAGCCATATTCATGTAGAATCCTGTAATATGACTGTAATAAGACTGTCCTTTCATATTCAGTGGCAGTTCTGTATCTCTCATCTTGTCCTGAGAGATAAGTGAGAGATAAGTGTTATTTTTTGAGGGGTGACTAAAAGCGTAAATTCCACCTACCGACTGTAGGGGGAGCCCAGGAGCAGGAGATGCCAATTCCCACATAATGCTGCTTTAAGGCTGTGGATGTTCTTTAAGTTTGTACTGTTTTTTTTTACTCATTAAAAATGATTAATTAATACATTGGATCAGAAAAAGATGTATTAGGACACCTACCTATCAGTTTTGTAAGAATCTCTTTTAACTCCTTTTGATCACAGGGATGCATGAAATCAAACAAACTCCGACCAATCAGCTCCATCTGAAATAAAGAGCATGTTGCAAAACCTAACATGAGTAGATCCGCCCAGCATTTGGGGTTTAGATTATGTCCAGTGAGAACGTACACAATTACAACTGACAGCACACAGTGATATTTCAGTGCACGGTCTTTACCTGGTTGATTCCTGTGTGAAAGGTGACATCTTTGGTTGTGAAGATGATCTTGCCATTCAAGGACACTATGAGTAGGAATCCTCCAAGTGCATCATTTAGAAACCCCTTCTTGTTCACCTCAGCAGGTTCCCCTACAACAACAGCACCTATTACATTAAGGCTTTTCTCTGAGATGCTGTTTACCTTGCTGAGCAGCATCTTCGACACACTCACCTGGACCTGCAGAAGCTGGCTGTGTGATGACTGGTGTTGTGCAGGGGTCAGGATTGTCGAGGATAGCTCTGAGGCGCAGGTACGCAATGGTAAGTCTGATGACAGAGGCTTTATCCAGCTGAGCCTCCATGTTTGGGGCCAGTGGCAGCAGGGTGGCTATCTCTCTGAAGAGCTGGCTCTCCTTCTCCCGCCTGCTTCGAGCCGCCACACGGGACCGAGCCTTCCTCCACTCCGTGCACACTCTACATCAAAACACACACACACACAACCACACTTACACACAGTTATACTTCCATATACAACTTCCAGCTACATTTTATCATCTACCATATACACTCGAGGGTTCTTCAAAGGTTTCTTAATTAAAATGTAATTTTTTCAGAGTTTTACTTTAACTTTGCTACATTTTAAAGTAAAATATGCTACTTTTGACTCATTTCTGCAGTATGGGCCATTAACCGTTAAATAAGGAGGTAGAAAATTAGTAGAAAATTACTCACTTTTCACTAAACTATAATATATGTATAAAGGGAGGGGTGATTCTAGGGGCTTGTGACTGACAGGGATCCTGAAATGTATTAACTGAGTATTTTGGCAGAATTGGTAGAGTTGTGGGGCCCAGTGCAGTTTTTTTTTCATGGGCCCAAAATCCCAGACAGCTACAAGGGATGATTTCTACTGAAATATTTAAAAATAACAACTATAAAAAACTATAATTTCTATGTTTAATAGAAATTAAAACAATTTAAATAACAATCCCTGCTAAATCTACAATCACTCATTCCTTTTGACACTTAAGCAAGTACCTTCTTAAATTACAGAAATAAACAGCTGTGGTCTAAAGTGTATACTCATACACTCATAATAGACATGCATGTCATGGCATTACTGGACTTTCAATGACTTCCTTTTCTGTGGCAGAATGAGCATAAAACAAGAAAAGAGCATTTACTGCAGTCATTTTAATTCTTGTGCACTTTCCGAAATCAACACAGGGTTAAAAATACACAGACACTGACTTAGATGATTGACTCAGTGGTGCTGAAAGTCCCAACATGTCTTTCCATTCTAATTTAGGTTCATGTATGTCTATTTTCCAGAACTTGCCCAGGCCAAGGCCTCCTAACGCCCTGTTAGTGATTCTGATCTCAGGCTTTAGGGTCAGATTAGACATGGTGTTGATAGTAACATGCTGCGGGGCTGTTGTGCTGTTGTGGAACTGGTATGCTGAACAAAGTGGATGGATTACAGACGGAAGAGGACTACATCAGAATTCATCAGCATAACCTGAAAACATCAGCTCGATGGTTGAAACCTTGACACAACTGATCCAAACCTCTGAATGCAGCTCATCTTCAATATTAGGATTGTGGAATGGATAAAGCAGACTAACATTAAGCTTTGGGAATGGACATCCCATAGTCCTGACCTCGACCCTATTGTACAATGTGTAACCTGCTAAGAGGAGTGGTCACACATCCACATGTCCTATGCTGTATGTGTATCAGGGGCATTTCTTGACTACTTGTTGTACTGGGGCACACAGAGAATTTAGAGGGACACAACTGCTTAATATTATTATTGTTATTATAATTATTACTGTCAATATCACACGCATAGAACTATATTTAAACTATAGCTTGAACTTTTGCCAGCTTGTGTTAGCAACGTCTCTGTTACCAGCTAGCATAAATAACGCCTATGCTAACGTAACTGATGCCATTGCTACTTTAATTAGCACGCCTTTTCTTTAGTGGTCTAATATGTATTTTGGTAAGTTATACGCTTATAATTGCCGTTAACCAAAACATACAGCTACAAGCTCCCATTAACTTGTCTGTTCCGACTTTCTTCTATTCACGAGTGTCCATCTAAACAGCCTTTCCCTAAAAGCGTTAGCCGCGCAAGCTTTTGGAAAGACGCTGGGGCATTATGGGAAATGTAGTACATGTGGTGAATTTGCGTGGCGTGTCCGGTAGTTCTGATCAGGATAAAATAAGAATAAAAAGACTTTTTACCGCCGTGATTTTAGTCAGACACAGCAACTAAACTGGGGTCTAATGATGTCCCTGTTGTGTATTTTAGAGAAAACCTCTCAAAAAGTTTGATTAATTAATAAAAATAAATAAATAAATATATTTTTAAATCATTATTCTTACCAAAGATTGAATTGTAACTCATTCTGCCTCAAAAAAAGAAAGGTTCAAAGAAGGTTCATCACTGAAAACCCAACATTGCTACGACATTCATGTGCGAATCCAGTGTATGTAAATGTCTGGTCACAACTGTAAATACAGGAATTGTACAGTGTACAAAAGGCTAGTCTAGGTCTAATTTATCCACCTCTAACTAACGTCTATTTAAATACCTATGTGTGTTGTGTGGGACAGTGTAGATGTGCTTTTTTGTAAATGCACATTTTTTTATATTTAAAAAATCTCAAAAACCATCAATTCTATTATAAATTAGAAATACTGGTATTTTGTGTGTATTGCTACCAATGTTATATAATTATATAAATAATTAAACAGCTTTTAAACAACGACAATACAGCAACAAACAAAACATGCGTCATCTTATTCTTCTAAATCATTAATCATTTAAACACAGTAGCTACACTTTATATTCTGTGCTAATTTCATGATGAACAGACCAATAAAAATACCTCCAAATGAAATTTTTCTTTTTTAACCTTTATTTGTAAATTTACCATTTTGGATATTTGCTGTTGTTGTTTTGACAGAAATGATATGGTTTGTGTTTGTGAATCCTCTTCAGCATGTTGTGAGGAGAGGAAAAACTACTACTAACGTCATTTTCCCTGTGATAGACAGACCGCTGTTTGCTTGTGGAAGCCGAGACGTCATGACTGCGTCACTTTATCTTATCACTCTCATGCTGGTCAGTCTGCTGTGTCTGATACAGTGGACCCCTTAAAGAAGGTCTAGCTGAACTAACCAGGTTCTTGACAGGCTTTTGTCATTTAAAAAAAATGAACTTTTGTAAACTTTTACATTTGTTTAAAAAAATGTCCAAATGTTTAGATAAGCAGTCCAACGACCTACGAAAGAGTTGCACCAAAGACCACCTACAAACTAGGGGTGGGTGATGCGGCACAAAATATATGATCATGCTATTTATAGACATTTTCATGATACTCATAGATACGCTAACTATAACAAAACTAGTGGGAGTTTTTATTTAATTGCTTTCAAAATTGTTAGTGCAATATTTTCTATTCTACATTTGAGGCACTATAAAGGTCCTAATAAAGGTTCTTTGAGCAATGCCATTGAAGAACCACTGTTGGTTCCACAATGAACCATTTTTGTACAGGAGATGTGACCTTTAAAAAAAAACTTTACCTAAAGAGAAGGTATTTGGGTCTGTTAAAGGTTCTTCACACTCACACATCTTCATGAAAAACATGGTTCTACATGGAACCAAAAGTGGTTCTTCTATGGAATTACTCAAAGAACCATTTGTAGCACCACCTTTTAGAAGTGCACCTTATATGAACAGGCTAATGACATCATTACAAGAAACACAGGCTGATGTTCATGTTTTTTTATGCAAGTATCTTACCTGGCCTTTCTCTGCTCATTGACCTTTTGTTTGCCTTCCTGCTTCAGCTGGAGTTTGTGGTCTAAAGGATCCTTCAGAACCGTTTCTAGTTGCTGTGTAATCATTGTGACTTCCAAGCAGACTCCAAGCAACAACTGCCAGGCATGTTGATAAACTGGCGAACCGTATGCTTGAAGACGTACAGATCTCTATAGGCGTACAGATCTCTGACCAATCACATGCCTCAAACTGGTGGTGTTGTCTGTTCACACCCATCTTTTTTGTAGACTCTTAACGCCCACTTTGAAAGCTCTGTATGGTGACAGTTGGTCATCATCTGCAAAATGGGTGGCAGTTAAACATTTTGAAGCTTTTGAGGACAGACACAAACAGACCGGGTCTTTAGTATTTGGACAGTGGCTCAACAGTGGCTCAACGTAGAAATTAATTGCATTTTTTTGCATAATCCTTCTATTTTCACAGGCTCAAAAATTGGACAGTAAACTGATAAGCACGTTTATGGCCAGGTGTGTCCTGTTACATCAGAAAATTTCATGATAGGTTAGGGAGATAAAAGGTCTGGAGCTGATTTTAACTCCATGGAACCACCAATGTTCCAGGGGTTCCTGGCTCTTATGGCATGGGCATTTTTGGCAGCCAATGGAACAGAGTCACTGGTGTTTCCTGAAGATGTGACTGCTTTTAGAAGGAGTAGGGTGAAGTCTGATGTGTATAGAGCTAGACCTTCTGCACATTCTGCGATTCTCAGATTGATAGGATGGCACTTTATAGTATAGCTGGTTAATGCATACTTTAAGAACAACCCATGAGCTTTTTAAGGCAAAGAAATGCTGACTCTTAACCTAATTGAGCAAGCGTTTCAATAAAAGGCCTGGCAAAGCATCTAAATGGAGAAAACTCAACATTTGGTCATGTCCATTGGTTCCAGACTTTAGACAGTCTGACTGTAAAGGGATTTGCATCCAAATTTTTTTCATTTAAACAAATTTTTAATTTATTTTGTTCTATTACTTTAAGCCTGCGCACGTGGTTGCAATAGCACTTTCGACCCGCTGGTGGCCCATAGGCATAGGTTAAAGCCTCAAAACATATGTAGAGATTAATCAACTTAAATAAAAGAGCAACCCTCAACTCCTGTGAATAATATAAATAAAGAAACATAAAGAAGACACCAATGCCCTTGGCCCTCATTACACTTGATCTGTGTATAATGTTCTGGTATTATCATACAGATAATAGTACCCTATAACACCAAAAATGTGCAGAAGTACAAGTGCAGGAAATAACAGACCAATGCACAATCAATTGAAAATGAATTGATTATTTTTAATATTCATTTGCTTGTTTCACTTCCTTACCCTCTGACCAAGAGCAATGTGCAGAACAGAGAGCCAGTCAGAGCAAACCGGTGGGCTAAGTAGCTATGGGCCGCACCAACGTGTTGTTTCTGAAAACCTATTTATGCCTGTGTGCTTTTCAGTATGCTGAGAGAGTAGAATGCAGATGTCCCCCATCCCAACCAAAGGACACAAGTTTACAAAGTCTATGTGCAAGTAATTTATGGCCCAGTCAGCTGAAAAAGTTCATAATTCTTGGTTGCGCTGAAAATAAAGCTCTGTGTTTGTACCATTAATGTATATCTATCTGTCTATTTATATGTCTGTCTATCCATCCAGTCTGTCCATATATCTGATTGTCTATCTATCTAGTATGTCTATCTATCTATCTATCTATCTATCTATCTATCTATCTATCTATCTATCTATCGGGTATGTCTGTCTGTCTATCTATCTATCTATCTATCTATCTATCTGTCTATTTATCGGGTATGTCTGTCTATCTATCTATCTATCTATTTATCGGGTATGTCTGTCTATCTATCTATCTATCTATCTATCTATCTATCTATCTATCTATCTATCTATCTGGTATGTCTGTCTGTCTATCCATCTATCTATCTATCTGGTATGTCTGTCTATCTGTCTGGTATGTCTGTCTGTCTATCTATCTATCTATCTCTCTATTTATCGGGTATGTCTGTCTGTCTATCTATCTATCTATCTATCTATCTATCTATCTATCTGGTATGTCTGTCTGTCTATCTATCTATATATCTATCTGGTATGTCTGTCTGTCTATCTATCTATCTATCTATCTATCTATCTGGTATGTCTGTCTGTCTATCTATCTATTTATCTGGTATGTCTGTCTGTCTATCTATCTATCTATCTGGTATGTCTGTCTGTCTATCTATCTATCTATCTGGTATGTCTGTCTGTCTATCTATCTATCTATCTCTCTATTTATCGGTATATCTGGTATATTGATCTATGTCAAAGTTTACATCAGACTTAACATGATTTATCACTGATCCAATACACAGCAGATAGACCAACACTTATTTGGAATGTAATGTGTGCTTCTTTAGTTAAATACACCCCCTTAACAAATCTCTCAACCAACGCATCCAGATCTTTTCCCAGTCCTCCAACCAGATCGACTGATTCTGGGGTGATGAATTCTACTGAATCAGTGATAAATTACCTTCGTGCTCCTCTTTTACTGCAGTTACAACCACCACTAGCCCAGGAAAGCTTTACAGTATTTGCTTACTGCTGTGAGGGTTTTAATCAGCTACAAGTGCATTACTGAGGTCAAGAACTGATGCTGAATGATTAGTTCTGGATCACAAACCCATTCCAACTCATATTACACTTATTACAGCTCCATCACCCCAGAGAACCCAGTTCCTCTGCTCCACATGCCTGTGATGTACTGCCTTACACCCCTCCAGACGACTGTTAGCATTGATCATGCTGTCCTTAGGTTCATGTGTTGCTGCTATTGAGCGATTCACAGTCAGAAAGGAGCTTAATTTGCTGTACAAACTTCAGGACGGTCTCTGTGGATGAGACTGGCTAGAAGAGCTCCTTCTTGTTCTCCAGCATGAGCCCGCTCCTCGACACCGCGCTCTGATTGGCTGCAGCCGCAGTCAGTCTTCATTTCTCGCGCATGATTGGCTGTGGGGCGGGCTTTGCGTTGAATGGATAGCGGAAGTCGGTGTGGACAGTGAGCTTGCATTTTGACAGCGTTGGACACAGGATTCAGGTAGAAAGTGGATTTAAATTGTGCAGCAGTTTTCGCAACGAGAGGGTTTGAATGAATGGATGAAATATAATCAGACAGGGCCTCGTGTGACTGCGTAATTCACTAGGCTGGAGAACCCGGGCAGCACAAGCTATCAAGTTAGCAAACCTAAGCTAGGTTAGCTTTGTTAGCTTGAGCTGCTCAGTCTTTCCAGCAGAAGTGAAAGTAATACTAGAAGCCCATATCTGCAACTTACGGAGCCTGTAAAGTATTAAGGTAGAAAAATAATATTTAGACATTTAAAACGGCCCCTTGACTCAAAAATCCGTTCATTTGATGAATAATCCGGTCCCTCAGTTTAATAAATTGTTTCTTCAGTTGAACTAAAATATCCTCTCTGGACTAAGGGAAGGATTTATTAAATTAAATGTATTAAATTAAGAAATAAAATTGGGAAAACGGTTTATTCTCTAAATATAAATTTCCCTGTCAACTGATTGTCCATATGGCTGTAGAAATCTGGTGGTCCTTCAGTACCAGTGCAAGAGGATAAACGTGCTAATTTGACCTAGTTATATGAAATCTCCGAGCTTCATTATTTAGTGATATTTCAGGTAGTAATCCACTATTTATTACCTTTATTACTCATCAGTATCAGTTTGCTCCATTTCCTTGACAGCTAAACGTAAAACAAAAAAAATTGCCAAACTGAGATTTATTCTGGATGCACAGACGACTGTATTTACAAATCTCAGTGGCTTTTCTTCAACAGATTTTATGTAGACATTTGGTGATTCTTTTCTGGCCTTCCACCTGTGCTGCAACTCCTTTATTAAAAAGACCACTTAATAAAAAAAATAAATAAAAGATTTCTCAATATTAAGTCATTTGTATTATGCTCTTTCTTACAGAACCCTTACAGTGAGAAGAGGAACACTGCTTGTGAACCAGCATGGTGGATTCTCAGTACTACCTCCCCAATGATGTTGGGATCTCCGCTCTGGATTGTGGAGAAGCCTTCCGACTGCTGTCACCCAAGGAGCAGTTGTATGCACATTACCTCTCTCGGGCATCTTGGTATGGCGGTCTCGTGGTGCTGCTGCAGACCTCCCCGGAGTCTCCCAACATCTATGTGCTCCTGCAGAGAGTGTTCCGGAAGCAGCCCCCTGCACAGCTGGAGGCTGTGGCAACTGCAGCGGGACTGACCTCAGAGGAATACCAGGTTAGAAATGCTCTTTACTTACTCTCACTCATACTGTGTAAGTGGAACTGGCAACATTTGTTTTCTCCCCTCCACAGGCATTTCTTGTATATGCTGCAGGGCTTTATGCAAACATGGGAAACTACAAGTCATTTGGTGACACCAAGTTCATCCCCAATCTACCAAAGGTAAATGCTCTGAAGCATCAAAAGCAGCTTCAGTAATTGCATTTTTTGTATTTTACGTGTTTTATATCTGCCAGTGAAAATCAGAACTGACTGGACTTAATAATATGTGCAGGAAAAGTTCAAGGCGCTGGTTTGGGAGAGCCAGGCCTATAAGGAAAGCTCTGGCGAGATCGAGGCGCTGTGGAACAGCTGCTCTCACCTCCTTTATTCCTTGGAGAACAAGCAGAAACAGCTTGGTCTTGGGGAAAAGGTAAGACTACTTCAAACAGTCTTGAGTCATTTCAGCCTTGTCGCTTGTTTTTACAACTTTTCTGCACTAAATATTTGTTTGTGTGGGTTTTATTTTCTGTCTCTTAAGGGAATCACCACATACTTCTCAGGGAATTGCTGTTTAGAAGATGCTGAGATGGCTCAGAAGTTTCTAGACTCCAAGGTACTCCCCATTGTAATTCTTTATTTTTGCTTTTCTTTGTTTAGTTTAGGTTTACAGGGACCAAACCCATTATCAAACATTTGTTGGGTGCAGTGGTGTTGGGATCATATTGGCAAATAAACGCTTACAAAAATGATTGCCATTGGATAGATGCTTAGATGTGGCTGGTATTTCAAAGCGATCTTGAATAGGGTTGCACAATATATTGTTTCAGCATCGTCACATCATTTCACACAATGTACACATGGACAATAGTCATGTTGCTGGATGTACAATGTCACGTAAGGCAAATTAAATCATACACAATTATACTACAGCTGATACAAGAGGAAAATTGACACTGTTCTCACTGTTCTTTTCCTTCCAGAGGCAGATTATATATGCTCAATGTCATTCATTTTACTCCAGTCTTTAATACGTGCATTATTAGTATCACAACATGTTAGATATTTAACCTCTGGAGAAATCTTGTAAAAATATTATTGCAGGTTTTTTTTTTAATCAATATTGTGTCGCCCTAATCTTGAATTCATTTATTGTGATCTGGAGAAACTGACATTTAGGTGAAGCTGAGCTACTGTGCTTAAATGTTAGAATTTTTATTAATTTAATAATAACCCTATAAAATATGAACTTATGAAATTTACCTGAAACGGTGGTTGTGTTTTTTTTAGGTAAATTGTTATTAAGTACTTGCAAGACTACAGATTTTGTTGCATTTATTTTCTTATTCTCATAACTTGAGTAAATCGGTTTGCTGATAAATAAGTAAGCCTAAAATGTGGTAGTAACGTATGCTATTATAATTTGCTGTGTAGAAATAACATTTTTAATGTTTAGATCTAAAATCACCCCATAATTCTTGTATTGGAACGTTGTTAAATATTTTTTAATAAATATACTACTTTAGCAGGTGTGGTTAAACTATTGTTAAATGTTACGTTCAGGTCTTTCTTCTGATAACATTCTGTTGGTGTAATATCGAATGTCCTCCAATCTCCTTCCAGAATGAAGTGGAGATTGGATTACATTAGGAGTCCTCATATAGCAAGTGTCCTGCTCATGTTTCTAAAGTAATACCCTGATATTTGTAATACCTTCCTAGAACCTGAGTGCCTACAACACCCGCCTGTTTAAAAAGGAGTCTGATGGGAAGCGCTGCTATGAGGTGCGCCTCGCCTCTGCAGTGAAGAAGGGTGAGGAAATGGATAGGCTGAATGTTTCAAGATCCACTCATCTCATGTTCATCCCATGTATATCAGAAACATCTACTTGTTTTAGCGATTACCTCAGAGTTCCTTGCTCAGGCTTTCTCTCCCGGCTTTTGCAGACTGTGCTGTTGAAGGGGAGACGGAGACTCGCTGTGGCACATTTGACTTTGAGGATGCATCATTTACTGTTCAGAGAGGAGACTATGCACTTCTCATGGAGAAAGTGAGCCAGAACCTGGAGAAAGCTAAGGTGTGTGTGCATGAATAATGAAAGTCGATCTTCTCACTGGAATCGCTGGATCTGTGCAGGATACTAGTGGTCTTTTCTATGATGTAACTTCTTGTTTTTGTCTAATTTCACAGGCTTGTGCTGCAAATGAGAACCAGACACGCATGTTGGAGGAGTACATCCGCAGTTTCACCTACGGTTCTGTGGACGCTCATAAAGAAGGCTCCCGTTTCTGGATCAAAGACAAGGGACCTATTGTGGAGAGGTACTTAAAGACTACGGTTCCTCACATACACTAAATGGACAAATGTATTAGGACACCTGCTCATTTGTTGTTTCTTCTGAAATCAAGGGTATTAAACCCCACCCCCCCACACCTTATCCCAAAAGTATTGGACAACGGTCATTCCAGAGAACACAGTTCCACTGCTACACAGCTCAATAATAGGGGGCTTTATGGCCCTCTAGCCCACGCCTGGCATTCAAAATTGTGCCAATAGGTTTATCTGTTTATCTGCTCCAATATGTTTACTATGTTATGGAGTCTTACTCTATTGGCTGTTTTTACCAATACCAATCACATGTTTCTGCTTTGTAGTTACATTGGCTTTATCGAGAGCTACAGGGACCCATTTGGTTCAAGAGGAGAGTTTGAAGGTAAGTTTTTAAAGAACAGATCTACCCTCTGTATCAGTGGGTGTCTCGCCTGCTCAGCACATGTGAAAATGCATGTCAGGTGGTTTGTATGCAGAGTCAGGGTAGAAATAAAACAGTCAGTGACCAGTGGACCTGTCAACATTCAGAAGGTTGCCACCCATTGCTGTGTAATAGTGGGGAAAATCCTCTTAGCCTTGTCCTCAATTGAGATGGAGTTACAATTATAAAACTAGCCATTTATATTCATTTGATGTGACGTACGTGACCCTGTCAAAGCAACCTGGACTTCAGTAACATCTCAGCAGTGCCACAAACTGATTGCCTCCAAGCCATGCCGCACTGAGGCAGTAATTCACATATTCAGCAGCCCCAAACAAGTGTTGAGTGTATAAATGAACATCCTCTGTCAGAGGTTGGACCTTACATGTAGGAATATAAAATGAGTTAAATTTTTTATATTATATTAAAAATAGGAACAAAATGACCTTTATCATGATATTCTCAGTGTTTGTGATGCGCTAGTATTACATTATTGTTTTTACTGTTATTATTATTTTTAAAAATCCGTCTTCTTACACCTTTTTCTTTAGGGTTTGTTGCTGTGGTGAATAAGGCCATGAGTGCTAGATTTGCACAGCTGGTGAGCTCAGCAGAGATCTTGCTGCCAGAGCTGCCCTGGCCATCAGCTTTCGAGAAGGACCGCTTCCTCAAACCTGACTTCACATCATTGGACGTGCTCACCTTTGCTGGCAGTGGTATCCCTGCAGGAATCAACATTCCAAACTGTGAGTTCTGCCTTTAGCTGTTGCTTTAGCTTCATTTGACTGTTGCCATATTCTTTCCATATTGACAACTTTTTTTTTTTTTTTTTTTTTTTTTTGGAAGATGATGACATTCGACAAACTGAGGGCTTTAAGAATGTGTCACTTGGGAATGTACTGGCTGTTGCATATGCCACCCAGAAAGAAAAGCTGACTTTCCTTGAAGAAAAAGACAAGGTAAACGGCGGTGCTTTTATGGCAAAAATTAAATCAACTAAATGGACTTGATGGTTTGTTACATGTGTTCTCCTTGTGTCCACGTGGGTTGACTAGGAAGAAGTGGACACTTAAAGCAATACTTGGTAGCATTTGTACCTTAAAATAACCGTTTAAAATCGTTATGATGCTCCACTGACCTGTAACAGGGAAAATAGCGTCTTTGTCACTCGAGACTCTGCACACTACTAACCGTGCTGTGCAACTTTGAATACGCAGGCTGGTCGGTGTTCATAAGAACTGTTGTAACCAGTCTGTACCTCTTAGCTTGTCCAGAAATGTGCGTCCTTTAGTGGTGGCTCAAAGCATAAGTTACACTTTCTGACTGTAGGGGGAGCTCAGGAGCAAGAAATACCCAGATTTAGTTTCACTTGTTCTTCTTTGCTTGCAGGATCTCTATATTAAATGGAAGGGCCCTTCTTTTGAGGTCCAAGTGGGGCTTCATGAGCTTCTAGGCCATGGCAGTGGAAAGCTCTTTGTCCAGGTAAGACTATGGTCTAATGTATGGTCTAGATCAGTATATGGTTCACGGCTAAATCACTTCATTTTGTGTGTGTGTGTGTGTGTCATATCTATAGGATGAAAAGGGAAACTTCAACTTTGATAAGGCTGAGGTCCGCAATCCAGAGACAGGAGAGTTGGTGAGTCTAGCTATCATTTCTTTTTGAGAGTAGTCGTCCATGGAACCGCCGTTTTACGAACGTCCAACGATCTTCTGTCAGATCTCCAGCTGGTATAAAGGCAGTGAGACGTGGGACAGCAAGTTCTCCACTATTGCGTCCTCATATGAGGAGTGCCGGGCAGAGTGTGTGGGGCTTTACCTCTGTCTCAACAAGCAGGTGCTTAGGTGAGCAAGCCCATGACTCTAACCCACACCCACATTCACACATTAATCTTCCTACTCTTCACTGTAATGTGTGAGATGTTGAGATGTTTGTGTGCTTGGCCACAGCATCTTTGGCCATGAAGGTGAGGAAGCAGAGGAGGTGGTGTATGTCAACTGGTTGAACATGGTCCGTGCTGGCTTGCTGGGTTTGGAGTTTTACACGCCAGAGAGCAAGAGCTGGAGACAGGTTTGTTTCACAGCTAACTTCTGATGAGCGGATTTTCCTGATCTGCTCCTAGTTTTGGATGATTTTCTTTATAGTTTGGAGCCCCCTACTCCCTGGGTCTCACTTTGTGTGTATTTGGTGTAGGCTCACATGCAAGCTCGTTTCGTGATTCTACGTGTGCTGCTGGAAGCAGGAGAAGGGCTGGTGACCCTGAGCGAGACCACAGGCGCGGATGGCCGGCCTGACGCTCTCATCACACTTGACCGCAGCAAAATCCTCACGGTGGGCAAGAATGCCATTCAGAAGTTCCTCTGCAGACTGCAGGTATAGTCATACAACAGGATCTCACATTTGTTCTTTATTGATTTGTACTTTTTAGCATTCTTTCATGGTTTTCAAAATCTGTTTGTCTCCATCTCCTGAAAATAATATATATTTTAAAACATCTTTTACAGGCTTCTACAGAATCCTAATTGTTAGACCACATTTAAAAGCTGATCATTCATTTAACCTAAAAAATAAGGATGTCTGCTCCAGTTCTTTGGGATCAGGGCCGACCTAAGCATGTTTTAATGGATTCGGTATCTGCTATTTTAATCCCAGTCCAGTTGCGATCCTTTGTTTTAACTCTATTTTGACCTGCCCCTACCTCACAGTTCCTGTAAACTTTCTTTACGATAACATGTTTAAATTTAGGAATATTCTGTAGTGGCGTAACGATACATATGTATGGTTCTATGTGTTGACCAAAATGTAACTGAAGAAAAATGATTACAGTAGGGTTTGCCTAATCTACTAAAGACACTATATCTGGAAGGCAGGAGGGGTGTGGTGACTGACGTTAACATGCTGGAGTAGGTTGTGAATTGGTGCTGGTTGTTTGCAAGCTTTAGTGTTTAAACTGACACAGTTGAATTAGATATTATAATTTAAAAAAATGTCTATAATCCATGATGCATTGTATTTTATTTATTGTGCAATTTTATTTTTTTATGCATTACTTCTGTCTTGGGCTATGGGTTGAGAATTTGAAGCACAGAACCTAGAAGTAGCTATTATCTGTGCTGTAAACTCTGACTGCAACTGTGTATCCAGGTGCACAAGTCAACAGCTGATGTGGAAGGAGGCCGGGCCTTGTATCAGGGGTACTCTGCAGTGACCTCTGACGGTTCACATGACTTCTTGCGTCTCAGAGAGACTGTGCTGCTCCGCAAGGAAGCCCGCAAGATGTTCGTTCAGGCCAACACTCGGGTCAAAGGTGGGTTTTCTCAGCTCCTGATACCAGTACCAGTACATACCAGTACCAGTACATACCATTCACTGTTTTATTTTTTTGTACTCTGTACTCTAAATCATGTTTATCAGAGAATTTTCCAATTTTACTTTTAATACATATCATTGTTGTTCATGCGCACTCTTCGCTGTGCTTCAGGTGAGGCAGTGGAACTGGAAGAGTATGAGGCCAGTGCTGCAGGGCTGATTCAGTCGTTCACTGAGCGCTTCACTGACGATGCTGAAGAAGTGGAGGCTCAACTGCTGGAACTGGCCTCCAAGGACGCTACCTGCTGGTGCTGAGGCGAGACACTGCACCCTGAGGGCCAGCCTCTCAGATTAGTGTGAGACCACATTGAGCCGGCAGGTACAAGCTGCCTCGCCGTAATGCTAAAAATCTGATTGCGAGAGGGAGCACGGGCTGCCCTGGAAGAGATGGTAGGAAATTTTCCAAGAAAATGAGAGGGTCACTTGGAGGCACACTTAAATTCAGACACACATGCACAATGCTTAAGGCTTTACTCGTTCGCTCACAACACAACTCGCTGTTCACGACTTTTGTTCCTCAGCAATCTGTTCACTAGTGTCCGAGAACAAATCTATGTCAGTTATTAATTCTGAGTATGCGATCACTCCTCTGTATCTGAGATGAGACCACAGCCTACGCTTCCCACACAGATGGAGATGTGTTAAAGCGTGGATGAAACAGAATGTGCACTGTGAGGGTGGAGTGGGAGAAGCACTTATGTAATCCAAACCCATCACACCTTCCTGAGTTATTTTAAAACTAACACTTTCTGCATAATCCACTAGTAGTAGTAGTAATAGTTGCTGCATCACATGTCATTAGCTGATTATTCGTGAAATTAGGGGGGAAATTACCAGTTTAGTGCGAGGCTCCTCAAGATGGTTTCTAGCATTGTTGTTGATTTACGGGACTTTGATTTTCCTGAAGGCATGTAGTGTCAAAGTGTACTGTGTGTGATTGCAGAAAACAGGAGCCTTTCCTACCAAATAAAAGTCAGTCATTTTCCAAAGTGTCTCCATATGACCTATTTTTCCATCTGAAGCTCCAGTATTCATTTTACTGTTCATTTCAGAATGAACATAACCGTTCCAAAGTATTAAAACAGCAAGACTGTTATTGTCATCAGACTTTATTGCCATAAATCCACTAAAATGGGTGTGCCCTCTATAATGTAAATAGTTCAAATAAATAGAAAAATGTAACATGAATAATTTCAGCAACAACATTGGTCTTCAAGGTTTACAGACCCTTTGAAGGCATCTGAAAGGCATCACTTGCACCACAATAACACAATTTAGATCATACTGTACAGTTATATTATAAGAGTTACGCAGTTGTGGTTCCATGGGTCTCTGGACTTCTTAGTGTTCTCTTACTCTAACTCTAACCGTTGAAGTTTGTAAAGGAGCTGTAGTTTTAAACCGGGTCAAATCAAGCATAAACACGCCTTCTGATTAAAATGCGCCATGTTGGGCTACATGAGGAACAGGGCTGGGAATTGCTGTGCTAAATCACCATACAGAGTAACTGAAAAGATCGCATTACCCCCATCATACACTTACGTTCTTACAGGCCATAGTTTGATTACAGCAAAATGACGTTACTAGCAGCATCTACAGTCAGTCCTCACTCAAGAGCACACAAATAAGATGATGAATGTGCCAATATTACTCTGATCAGCACTAATTGTAAGTATTATACAATAAAAGATGGAGGCTGTGAAGTTATCAACAGGCTTCCATTGATCCAACTGCAAAGTAATACATTTTAAAAGGAGACTGAGTGAAGGTACACCAAACCAGACACGTAAGAAGTTTTTCATAGTATTCATACTCTGCTGAAGATTGTCAGGTGTTCATCTGCACTACAGCCACATTATGAGGCTTCTGCAGAGAGGTCCAAAGCGCCCCCTCTTGTCAACTTGTGGGACTTCATATCCTGACTGGATTGCTGATAAACGAGGGGAGCGCTGCTGGCACCCAAGTCCTGAAACTGAGCTTCGGAAGGCAGCGGCATCAGTTCACCATCGCTTCTCCAGTACAGGCCGTAGTCTTCCGGCTGGTCCACTCCAAACTTGGCGGCGCAAAGTTGTGCCAAAGCTTCTCCGCTGACACCTGCTTTCCACTGCAGGGTCTTCACCAAGCTACAGTTTTCATCTTGAAAGAGCACCTTTACAAACCTCTGGAGTTCAGAATGATAGTTCTTGTTATTATGGATATGTGGTTATTCTAAAATGCAGTACAAAACCTGACCTGGTAGAAATCCTGTATGTAGTAAACCTCACTGACCTGTTGCAAGTTGATGTCTTTCTGGCTCTTGGCCTCGCTATTACGGCGCCGGCTCCACTCCTTCAGCGATTCCCTGACCTCCTGGGTAAGTCCACTGGAGGGCACAGCCACTGGCTCACTCTGGATATGGCTGAGGCTGGCATAAACGCTCGTCAGATAGTATCCACCTAAACAGAAGGGTGAGATTAGTGGTGAGCTGAAGACAGAATTGATGCAAAGGATGTAACTGAGCACGGAAATATCACATGATTGGAAAACTGATCATTTTTGGAATGGATTATCCTCAGGAATGTAAGCTAAAATGTTGATCTGTACCTTCTCCTGTGAGCCAAGGTGTTTCCAACAGCTCCATCATGTACTCCACTTCCAGTAAAAGCTCAGGCATGTTGCACTGCACTATCACATACGAAAGAGCTGGCAGGAAGTCATCTGCTCCAAATTCCTGTGCTGTTACGTGAAGAACAGTATTACATATTTTGCAGTTTTTCAGATATTTGAGCTTCTTGGACATGGAAAAAGATCAGCCGCATGCAGAACTCTAAGAATAAAATGTATATATTCTCTTATACTCTAATAATGCATCTCATTGTCTTAAAGCAGCACTACTGAGAATTTGTATTTGTTGCTCCTTCTACAGTCGGGAAGTGGAACTTGAGCTTTGAGCCACCCCCTTTAGGGAGGACATGCTTTACACATGTCTTTCTAGACAAGCTGAGAGACAATGAAAAGCATACAGAATGGGGCAGTAGAGTAATGTCACAAGATTTTACACAAATTTGACTTGAGGTTATGCAGTATTGTGCTTCTCCAAAGTTACACAGTACAGTAAGCAGGGTGCTGAGCCCAGCATAGCAACGATATAGACACCATTGTCCCTTTTACAAGTCAGTGGAGCATCAGCATGATTCTGCAGTTGTTATTTTTAGATAAAAATGCTACATATCGATGCTTTAATGATGCTACCAATCTTGTCAGGTAAGGATTACACCACCTTCTCACCAGAGACAGTAATTGTCCACTCGTCTACTTACTATGTTCTTTATGTCAAAGCAGAATCCAACACTAAACCCCCCACTTTCCAGGATGCCATCTGTTGGATGCACAAATCTAAATATGTGAGTAACCAGTTCAACACACTTGATAGAAGACCAGGATACTCTGACTGACCAGCGAAATAACCTGACACTCTCGATTCTCTATCTGGAACAGCCGCTAAATACTGAAACAGGCACCTCAACTCTAGTTGTGCATCTAGTTTGAGGAAGAATGCACTACAGTGGACAGGAACGTTCTCAAAGGAGTGGTGTATTCCTTACCTGTCAGGATTAGTATGTGTGGCTGATGCATGTGACTAACTTCTGTCTTTTTAAAAGGTCAAAGAGGTTCTAGAGAACACTTACCAGTATTACTCTTCATGGCTTTATAGATGAGCTTGCAGATCTGCAGGAGCAGGTGTACTTTGTCAATGGGTGAATAAGCACATTTCATGAGCGACAGCTTCCGCTTTATCTTCTCGATGCCCTGGGTGTCTGGAACTGGCACTTGCACCCCAAAGAGGTCATGGGGCAAGTTCTCTCTGGCTCTCCGCATACTCTCAGACATGCTCTTGAGGCTGCCGTCACGTTCATGCAAGGTGTGGAGTGCTGCACAAATCTGTGCTTTCAGAGGCTTTAGTACACAGCGGAATAAGGCCTTTTCCAGTGTCTGATCTGCAAATTCACACACAGGCACAATTCAAATACAAAGCAAATTCAGGCTGACAGGCTAGTGTCAACTAAAGTCCTTCTTTTATACCTTTCTCATCTTCTGGCACCAGCGTCTCAATCGGGGGCTCAAGTTCTCCACACTCCAGTAGGAAAACTTTAGCCTGGCTGATAAAGAGACGCAAGCCCTGCAGCAGCTCCACAGCAGACGTCAGGGACTGTGGCTTCAGCGCCTCCCTCTGGTCCCTCAAGAAGTCCTGAACAAGGGTTCCAAAAGCCATACGCCTGTCACGAGAAAGGTCCTCCACCAGCCTCGCAACCCGCTTCCCCGGGACAAAAAAGGACAAGAATGCAGCGCTCATTTTGCGCAGCGCCGAAACTGAATGCCGGGGAAGATGAGGGGAGGGGATGATAGGGTTACTGGTGCCCCGTGTGAGGGGAGGACGCTCAGGACTCGTCTCGTCTGTCTCATCTAGGCTGCTGAGGGAGCTGCTGCTGTCCAGCTCACTGAGAGATGGAGCAGGCCTTCGTTCCAATACCAGTCCTACCTCCTCATCTTCATCCTCACTCTCTCTCTCCAATTTCCTACAACCCTGCACATAAATATGTAAATGAACAATTTTATTGGTGAGTATCACATTTTTGTAGCATTTTGAATTAGTATGCATGACATAGTCTCTCGGGGGTATTTCATAAAAAGGAGTGATTGCTTTTGGGCGTGCCAAAGACCATAATATGAAGGAAGTAAATGAATTTGCAGGTGTATCGAAGCGTATGGTCATACGGGTCTACTAGCAGTGGCTAAAATCCCAGTCTACAAGAAAGTCTTGTGTCTGTGGAGTCTTCTTTAAGTCTGCTTTTACTTTTAGAAGCAATTCTTACCTGAAAGCAAAGCAATTTTGAACCCTGTCAGCAGTCCATGTCCGTCAATTTGGTCTCACAGCCAGAATTCTGACAAAAATGTTTTGTAGACTGGGATTTTTGCCACTGCTAGTAGACCCGTATGACTGTATGCTTCCATGCACCTGCAGATTCAGCTCCTTCTTTTACACTATGGTCTTTGCCATGCCCAAATGCAGTCACTCCTACTGAGTTGCCACAGCGACCCTACAGATTAAAGTTCCCTCTGTTTTCCAAACATCTAGCAGTTTCGCTGTTGTGACAGTTTTCACACTGTTCTAGCTGTTTCACAATCATGGTTTTTCTCATGCTTGGCACCAGGTTGGCAGTCCTTCTTTATGTAGGGAGGAGTAGTATCTCCCCCAACAACGACGAATGCTACCAGATTGTGTTGGGCGCACCCAGCTTTAACTTGTTGGTTTAAAAACGGAAAGGATGGAAGTGTGGGTGTGATGGGTCCGGTACAGACAACGTTATACCTGCACAAGGGCTTTGGGCAACTGGTAGTCATCTTCCTCTGCAGTAGGAGAGAGAGTGGAGATGACCTTGCCAGAATTCTTCTTTGGCAGAGCAGGACAAGGCTGCAGATAGTCTGAATCCGCCTCGGCAGCTTCTGTCTTCTCTTGAGCTTCCTCGCTGGTGTGAACCACTTCAGTCTGCTGCACAGACTTTCCTTTACTCTTGGCTTTTGCAAGAAGTGGTGGAGGTGGTGGTGGGGAGACGGGGGGTGAGAGCGAGCTGGAGTTTTCAGTGGAGACACGGACCTTAAAGCTGCGTTTGAAGTGATACCGCTTGTGCATGGCGCCACGGACAGGGTGCTCTTGCAGAAAGAGTGGGTTGATGAAGCACAAAGCCCCCTGCCCTGCCCCTAAATCCAGCTCAGAGGGACTTCGTGTGTGAATCTGACAGAACTCCTGAAAGAGGGTCGAGCTTGTGCTTGTGCTAGCTGACGAGGCACAGTCTTTTGGAATAGGGTGTGGGGTCAGATCTGGGTTTGGAGGGGCATCTGGTACTGGTGGAGGACCATTACGAGGACCACGGAAGTTCAACTGCGAACTCCAGAATTCTTTAGAAGATGGATAGAGGAGTCATTTTGATTAGATCAAAACATTTATTTTGCAGACACAAGTTATTATAAGCCTTGATGTGAGATAAGATTGACCAAGACTGGATGGTCTACACTACTGTGCAAAAATCAGAGCCTTTTGTTTTTTGGTCAAAAAGATCATTACATATGTAAGTTCTTCCTAAAAACTGTTCAGCTCGGTAATATGTGTGTTTTGCTAATAAACACAGCATATTTCGTTCACAAGATATCAACTTTTTTCCAGATAAGAAATGTTGGATGAAAACCACAAATCAGACATACAATTATTTAGAGTGACTGGGTCTATTTAAAGGGTCTCAAGAACCCTGTGTTTTCCGTTCATGTGTTTCTAGCTTCTTTTTTAATGCTGGAGAGTGAATAAATACCTAATGGCTGATTTAATCAGAAATTAAATAGACCTAAGGAGACTCTTTGACTTTTGCACAGTAAAGTTTTGGTACTAAACTAATTTCCAACCAGCATTTAATTAAAAATTCCTCATCATAACCTTATGCTTCTCGTATTAAACACCACATGTATGCATACTGTAAAAACTCGTACTCACCGACACCCATATGAGAGATGGACTCAAGCGTTTTGTGAGACGAAGCCTTGGCAATGGCCTCTGGTAATTCCAGAGTGAAGGGAAGAACATCCCTAAAGTATAACAGTAAGTAAGAAATTTTACCTCATGAATCACTTTAACAATTGAGAAAGGAATATCTGTCAGCAATGAGCTAAGACGTACCGGCTCACGCAGTAGAAGGCAATGAGTCGGCAGAGATCCGGAAAACTGATAGCTGAGCTCTCCAAAGAGAAGGCTGGGGATAAGTGGGAGAACACAGGAGAATGTTGAACTGAATGAAATGTATTTGCTCAAAGCAGAACCATTTGGAAATCCATTCATTTCCATAATTAATTCTTACTTCCACAAGGAGGGGAATATAAGCACTTATTATGAGCATCTTATTGTGTCTGTTGGTTCTCCAATATTACTCACTTGAGTCCTTTTCTCGGATAACAAACTGCTTAACAAAAGACGGCACGCTATCATCTGCTAGCCTGACACACAGCATTTTCTTCTGGGATGTGCTGGACTTTCGCACCAGGAAGGTCTACAAAAATAAAAATGAAGAGCAGACGTTACAATCCATGTTGTGGAGACATTTATTATTTATGGTACGCTGTTTTAGCTTAAAATGCCACCAGCGATACAAGTCGTAACTCAATTCTTACTGGTAAAAACTCAAATTCAAGATCCCTATAATGTTACTATGAGTCTTACTGACAGGACGACATCTTGTTATATATAATTCCGACCATTGTTACCATTGAATGACATGGAATCTTAGTCTCATTTGTCTATAATTACATTGTTGTACCAAAACAAAGTCCAGTTAAATGTCCCTCAGCATTGAGCTGTGGAGCAGTGGAAAAGTGTTCTCTGGAATGATGGATAGTGCATCCAGTACGTTTGGGCTGAGTTGGGGATGAGGTGGCTGGTGATCATCCAACATCCTAACTTCAATAAATAAAATCTAAACAAGCAGGATAAACTCTTTTTAATGCATGTTTAATACCCAGTACGTTTGTCCACATAGTATATTTACACATTTACATTAAAGGCATTTAGCAGACTCTCTTATCCAGAGCGACTTACAGAAGTGCTGCCCAGTTTACCCAGAAAATATCTTTAGCTAGTTTGTATCAGCTAGGATTCAAAAGAAACCTCTAAGCTTAGACACTACTAAATACAAAAGTCAGTATTGAGACCGCAATACTTGACACTACACTCTTGGAAGAGATGGGTGGATGTCGTTCGGACACCCAGGGGAAATTCTTCCACCACTTCAGTGCCAGGACAGAAGTCAACTAGTAAAAACTTAAAGAAGTTACTAGTACAAACTGCAATTCCAGATACCTCCACTATAATTCTGACTAGTAAAACGTCCAGGCCCACATATCTGTAAATGAATCCTGACTAGTGCAAATACTCATTTAGGAAACTTTGACTTTTTGTAACATACATTCAGGATATTTGTAGTTGTCATTTTAAATTAAGATTTCCAGTTCAGGTTATAATACTAATAACTATAACAATAATCATTGTTATTATTCTATTTTTGAATAATAATAAGAATTACAGCATAGATATCTGAAATTACAGTGTTTAATCCATGTAAATCAATGTTAACACAGAACTAGTCAAAATTACATTAAGGATATGTCACCCTTTCCATATCACATAAATATCATTATAAATATCACTGTTCTTCTCAGTGTGGTCATGTGTTGCGATCAATCTAATTGTCCCCAATTTCTTGTTTTTGTGAGTCTCTCTCCACATTATGTAACAAGCCTGTTCTGCCCTCAAGCTTATGAAGCTTGTTACTGCCTCTTGTTGAAGCACCAGACCCGCAGAGTTGTCTTAGCCTGTCTGGAGGTCACTGTTGGTCAGTCAGTTATATATATAAAAGTGAGAGCGGACATTCGGAATTAGCGAGTAGCTTTTCCTCACCCCTGGCGGTTCTCGCTGCAGGATGTGAAGGGCCGTGGCTGAGTTGATGGACAGCTGTAGCCACACGGGGTACGTGAGCAGCAGGCGGTCAAGCACACTGATGCTTTTCAGAGAGCCTCTCTGAGGACATGCCCTCCTCTCCCCCAGCGACTGGGGGTCCGGATAGTCGTACACGGGGTCTTCCTGCATCTGAGACACAAAAACACATCTGAGGAGGAGAGCAAACTTAGAGGAGTATTGCGCACACGTAGGGTGACTTGGACATCAAATCAGTACCAGGACATTCCGAATGAATGTCTGTGGCTGAAGAAGATCCTGAGGGATCCTATGATGTTCTCTGTGCTCAAGTCATATCTTTGCTAAAGTCATTGTTTCTTAACGTCAAGTGTAACACTGGGTGAAAGAAGCCGTTTGTGGATGTAAAACCAGTTGGTAGGTTTATTTAGGTAAGGGCTCTCTATGAACAGGTCAGGCAGGAGCAAAACACAGTAGAGGCTAAATCAAGGTGAGCAGACAGGCCAGGGTCAAAATCCGGAGTGCAAAAGTACTAGCAGTCAAAACAAGAGGGCAAATTTTAAAGATTGGTGGAGTCGTGTGACTGACTGATGGATTCTGGGAGTTGGAGTCTGAAAGGGAGACTGAGTCTGTACTTAATATCAAGTGTCAGAATAACAATGTTATTAACATGTAATCACATAATTACACTGGAATTGGCTGTGTGAAAAACATTTCCACACTGGTCATGGTTGGACACAAGGCTGTCCATATATATATATATATAGGGGCAATTTAGCAAACCAATTCACCCACTTTGTACTTTTTGAAGATGGGAGGCAGCCAGAGTAGCTCGAGGAAACCCCAAAATCCTTGAATTAGGGAGTACCTAACCCACAAACCTATGCTCTTGGATCTGTGCAACACAAACACTACCTGCGGAGCCACAGTGCCATCACTTGAAAAAATATATAATAAAAACATTCTCAATCTAAACCAACTAAACCAGCAGCTTTGCTAGTGTATGTGCTGCACAGCTCTATAGATACAGATCCACCGGAAAATGGGTCAGAAAGGGTGGCTGATTTACAGTTTTTGTTTCAGTTGCCTGAATCAATGCTTATCATAAATGCTGTCACTGTTTACAAGAAACAAGAAACCCACCCAGACCATCGCCATGAACTTCCCTTACACGAAATACACTGCATCCACTTTACAATTACATTACATTCTCGCTTCCTCTTTTTCCCGGACATTATGCCACCGGTTTTCTGGAATGGTTATTTTCTACACAAGCATGTGCCTTGTTGCTCCTCTTGACCTCAGTTCTAGCTTCTTGTGGGAAACTCCCTCAGGGTCTCGTTCCTCCTTCTGATCATGTGAGGACTGTGCATCATGACCTGACTAATTCTATAACTTCATTTTGTGACGCACATCTCTGGGCCAAACCTGTCTATTCAACAAACACCACACACGTTTTACATTATTTATAGAATCAGAGGACCGGACATTTCAGTAGTGAAAGTCAGACTAGCTGCTTAATGGTCTTCTCTTTCATCTGCTTCTGCAGCTTCTTTTATTTGGACCACTGTGAGGTGCTAGAACTACAGCTTGCATTACATATTTCAATTTCCATTACATATGCATTTATATATCATTGCACTACATATTTCATATTATCAACAGGAGTTTGAAGTGAAGCTCAGAGTTATCTGAAACTGAAGCTTTGTGTCGACTCCCTGTGTGACTGAGTTATGCATGTGGGATGTGAATCAGGCCCACTCCAGCCAAAAGTCACTGTCAGATATATTTTTATATAAGCTGCTTCTATTATTATATCACGCCTGAGTTGTTCAGAGTTTTGCTCTGGGTAGGAACAGCATTGTGTTATAATCAGTATATGGTCAAATTCACTGGGTCACTAGGAATGTGTTAAAGTTCTAGGCGGACACAACAAACCATAATTTAGACCTTATTGTGATAATAAAAACTGATCATTTTTTAATGTAATTGAATTAATTGTGAAATGTGGAGCATCTCATGTGCTTGGCTAGATGATTGGGTACCATGTAACTCACTCACTCACCACTTATTCATTTACATTAAGCAGGCTATTAGCAGATCATCATATCAGTGACAGTGGGCCTTTGATTTAATTACATTCTTTTAATGATTATATTATATTATATAGATTTCTGCACTGAATCATTCACTGGGAATATTACTGCCCTCTTATTGTGGCATTCCCCTGCCCAAGAACTCTTACTGGGCAGATTGTTGCCCAGTGACTATAGACTATATACTATATATATAGTCAGTACATAATGTTCTCATTTTAGCACAAGAAAGATTAAAAACAGACACTTAATTAATTAACTGAATAGGACAAATTGGCAAAAGGGCTAAAGAATATAATTATTAGAATATACTTTTATGATTTTTTTTTTTTGTTTCAAATGTGTCAATCAAGTTTTCCTTTGATTTAGGACAGTAAAATAAAGAAAGTTTGGAGGTGTACTGAAAAAGTTAAATTTGGTCTCCCTCTGGGACGCCCTCTAGTGTCTGACCAACAAGAAGACATTCTCAAGTAGCAGTACTCACTACATACGGTATTATCTGGGGGGACAAAAACAGGACAGCTAGGAAAGGAAAAATAGCCTAGTCAAAAGTTTAGCATTAAAGCACAGGGCACAGGGCACTACAGAGTCATATAGGACAGTCAGCTGTCATTTCAGTATCGGATGAGTAATATTGATTAGGGACTTACAAGTTCCAGAAGCCAATATTGTGCAGTCGAACAGTCGAGCCTACTTGAGTCGACGTGCTTCAGCTGAAACTGCTGAAATGTCATAGGGTCTTCAGTAGGTGCCCTTCTTTTTGTTTACTGCTGATTCCCATCTGCAGATTAGAACTCCCTCGTATCGCATGATACAGTCTCCAGACTGGGAGACTCTTCACCAATGAGCACTGAGGCCTTGCTAAGATTTGAATTTATGACCTCCTCAATCTTGACAGACAGGCAGTTAGACAGTTGTACCACTCCAGAGCTGTGAAACTACACCATATAAAAACACACTCTCCTCTGAGGGAAATGTACCTTTTGTTGAACCTTGTTTTACAGCTCGAGAGTGGTACGAGTATCTGACCACCTGTGCGAACTGATACTGCAGTTTGAGCTCAACTCAAAATGTACCGTTGACCTAACTGAGATTCAGAGCTAAAGAAAAGTATGAGATAGGAGAGGTCCTTTATGAGCCCCCCCTTTTTGTTTTCCTAAAAATGTTCTTTCTTTTCTTTACTTTTTTGGAATCGAGGCTGACTCGAGTTTTATGCATTCCACGAAGCATGGAAGCAAAACGACAGCCTCTGTGTTCTGTGGGTGGGGGTTCAGAGAGGGGAACTGATTGGTGGGACGCTTTTAGCGTGAAAAAGTTTGGGAACCCCTGGCATAGGTTGACTCTGAGTGGGCTGGTGAAGAATTCTCTTTGTTTTCGGCAGATGGGTGCTATAGCAACAGCGTCCCACACGTCCTACTGGGCATTTCCCACCTCCACACACACACACACACACACCCCTATGCTTTTTTTAGGATTTCACGAAAGGTCTGAAACTCTCGAACACACTTCAAAATCCATGTAGAAAAGATGAGTAGTTTTGAGGGCTCATGGGACGTTTGAAACGAGGGGCTTTTTATTGTTTTTTTAAGCCTTATCTGCGCTTGCATGGATTAGTGTGTTATTACACATTCACAGCACAGAAATGTTCTACCTCTACGTCTGCATATAAAACCCATAAATGAGATGGAGATGTTTCAAGGAACATGATCTATGGTGTCTTTGGAAGTTAGACAGGAAAAAGAAATTATGTGACGTAAATTACAGAGTTGGTGTTTAGGCTGGAGGGGCAGACCGCAGCTCTGCTTATAAGGCGTGGTGTACATGAACTTAGCAAGTCCAGGCTTGGTGAGGTGGAAGCCTTTAAGTATGTGCTGTGGAGGTGTATTATTTTTGCACAACAGCCATGAGGCTGTAAGTGCTACTTTGCACGGAACACTATGGAAGTAGGAAAAATCCAGTGATGTTAACTCCTATGAGCTCTGGCACATTCAAGCTCTGGTACTTGGTTCTGATTGCGTTGGGTTAATATCGGTAGGTCTATCACAGGCAGAACTACACCAAGAATGCCATGATGCAATTTAGTTATATAAGCACCACAAAACACGTAAGGGCGAATAAATGTTGCAAGGGACAATTAAGGGCTTCCATGGTTGAAACCTCAGGTAAACCTCAGGTCCTGACAAGCTGACTATTAAAGCAGTTCATGAAGAAACATCCCACCGAATGTAGCATTAAAAGATCTATGCTGATCCAATCCTACTTGGGCCAGCTCTTGCAACCTAATTTCAATGGTTCATGAGGTAACATGAGCAGTCTCTCACCTGAAATGCACATCATCGCTGTCTGAACAAAACCTTGTATCTCCAAAATAGTAACTTTACACAACGTTTTTTAATGCAACTCACTATAACAAGATTTCATTTTGGAACATTTCTATTAAACCCTTTTGACACAATGTAAACAACAGCAGAGGATTTCAAATTATGTAAACAAATGTCAAATATTAATTAATGAAATGGACTAAATGGATATATATATATATATATATATATATATATATATATATATATATATATATATATATATAAGGTTTTGTTCATGCAGCTAGTCATGAAATAAAGGAATACGTTATTTTAAAAGGCTGGTGATGATCCTGATGATGATGGTGGTGGTGGTGATAGTCATAATTATTGCTGTAGTTGGTGTCCTGGTTATTAATAATCATATTATTAGCAGATGTACTATTAGTAGTAGTGTAAGTATAACTACCAGAATTTCTACAGTGTTTCTATATAGGTAAAGAAATCTCTTCTTTCTTTCTGGGGCTAAAAATGCCAGTACAGCTACAGGTCCTAACTGACCATGTTCAGTTTCTCAGGCCCATTTACTTGGATATACAATCCCAATACAATGATTACTATAGTATTATGAATACTATAGCATTAATATACTGTTATACAACAATATCTTACTGTCTCTCATGATGCTGCTTTAAGTTAAGATAGTGGTCGCAGCAAAGAAAGCTCTCAGTTCAGTCCAGAACTTTAATGGAGAAACAGGACCTGGTAAGTCCTAGCCTGGGACTGTGGTCAGCAGGCTGTGTCCTGTGAAGAACTGCAGAAGATAACAGCAAAGTCATACTTCGTTTTCTCTCCACCACCTTTCCCACAGGGGCGCAAACTTCCTCGATCTCAGCTGTCCTTCTCTCGTTCTCCTTCCCTGAGCTAATGTTTGACCAGCATGCCACAAGATACGCCAAGAGAAAAGCAGCTCCGTGCAGACAGGCAGCTACCAGAGGCCGTCCTACCTGTTCCAGCTCTCCAGAGACCCAGAAGTAGCTCTGTCCTGCTTTGTAGAGGAGAGGCTGCTTACCTTTCCACTCCGTTCGGCGATCTCTCTAAATCCCAGCTGTCTTCACACCTCTCCGTCACACAGAGCTGTCAGGTCCATGAAAGGTCTTGGACAGCTGAATGATCAGACAAAAAAAAAACCCCTAAACGGCAGTGTTTTTGTTCATGGGGGAACTCTGCAAGTTATTTCCTCTTCCACGTGTCTGAGAAGATGCAGTCCAGCCCTCTCCCGGAGTGTATGTGAAACGGTGATTCAGACATTATTCACACGCCGTCTTCCTCTGCGCCTTTTCCACCCGCGTGTTTCTGAATGACAGGCCAAGTTTGTCTTATTAAAGCATCTGCGCATGCGCCTCAAACCTACACACGAGTCCACGGTCCCAAACTGCGATACTGTGCTCTACTACACCACATCACCATCACCATACTATTACTAGACTAGACTCTCTCAGACTTTACTATACTGCATTACAGGCTACTATACTACACCATCTGGCTACTATACTATACTGTACTGTACTATACTATTCTATACTTTTGGCTATAATACTTTACTACTGGCTACTGATCTATGCTATACTAAACCATACCATACTACAATGTCGGCTATTCTACAATATTACCGGCTACTGTATTGCACTATACTTTATTAGGCTATACTATGGTATAGGCTACTATACTATGCTACTGGCCATTGTACTATACTGTACTGTACTATACTATTCTATAATATTGGCCATAATACAGTACTTTACTACTGGCTACTGACCTATACTATACTATGCTAAACTATACTACACTTTGTTATTCTATTTAAGACTAAACTACAATGTCGACTATTCTACAATATTACTGGCTACTGTACTGCACAATATTTATTAGGCTATACTATGGTATATGCTATTATACTATGCTACTGGCCATTGTACTATACTGTACTGTACTATACTATTCTCTATAGTTGGCTAGAATACTTGCTAGAATGCTAGAATACTGAGCTATACTCTACTGCTATACTATACTAGTCTATACTATACTATACTTTGCAGTTCTATATAAGGCTATACTATAATGATGGCTATTATACAATGCTACTGTGCTATATTGGACTATACTATATAGTACTATACTATACTATATAGTATTTAGAGACTATACTATGTTATAGGCTATTATACTATGTTACTGGCTACTGTAGTTTACCATACTATATCAAACTATACTATAATATTGGCTACTATACTACACTACTACCTACTATTCTATACTATGCTCTGCTCAACCATACTGTACTATATTACACTACACTAAAATATTGTATATTATACTATACTATATTAGACTATACTACTTCAAGACAGGGGTTCAAGTCAGGCAACTATGACAACCACTCCAGAATCTTCCAGGACTTCTTCTGAAGTCAAGCCTTGGTGGACTTTAAGGTATGCTTGGGATCATTGTCCTGTTGGAAGGTCCAGTGACACCCAAGCTTCAGCTTACTTACAGAAGGCATGACGTTTTCTTCTAGGATTTCCTGATATGTGAGTGAATCACATCACATCACCAAGCCACCACCATGCTTCACCGTACACAGGGTGTTCTTTTCAGCGTATGCGTCATTTATCCTCCTCTAGTCATACAGCTAAACCATTGGCCGAAAAGCAAAATTACAGCTTTGTTTTATCGCTCCACAGATGTTGCTTCCAGAATCTACCATTTCACTGAATCCAGTCTTTCCTCTACCAATGTCACTGGCTGCAACACAAGCCACCCTGTGCCAACAGTTAGAGAGGTTTTATTTTCATTAAATTCTCCAAATATATCAAACTTGTTTCCAACATGCATCAGACTCCTTCAGATGAGTCATTTGAAATGGTTGTAGTGATGACACATATAAGGTTTTCTTCTAATGATCTTCCATGAAGGACATATTTATGCATGTTTTCCATCATATTGTAACCCATGGCAGCTAGTTTTGGGGACACGGTTTGAGGAGTACTTATAAAGCTTTGAAATGTTCATCACCTGGCCTTTCCCAATGATGATTGTAAACAGGGGCCCCAATGAAAAGATACTACACTGGGCCCCACAACCTTAACAATTCTGCTAAGGTATTTAATTAATACATCGTTTAGGGCCCCTGTCAGTCACAGACCCATTAAGTCGTCCTTACTTTTTCCCCCTATTCCGCGCCCCTAATGGTAAACAAATTATAAAGCTATCAGCTAATTAAGGTCTGAGATCTTGGTAAAAAAAAAAATCTAAGAGCTCAGATCCCTTGGAGTGCCCAAACTACATATAACTCCATCTTCTACTCTCTCTATTCAAAGTTCCCAAGACTCTAATGAGACCACTGTTGACAGTTACCAACCACAGCTGACCAGCAGGCAGTGGCAGTGGCTTGGGTGGGTATAGTTCTTAATAATCCTCCTTGACTTCCTCAGACTGGTGTATAAACCCAGAAGGTTTGGAAGCTGAACCCCCGATGATGCTCCACGCATTCAGTCTTCTGGCCACAACAATTTGGCCATTGTCAAAGTCGTTCAGGTCTTCACACCTGACCATTTCTCTATATATACATGCATACACGTGTACAAAAGTACTGGGACACCTGCTCATTCATTGTTTCTTCTGAAAACAAAGGTACTTAAAAAGAGAGATTATCCTGCTTTTGTTGGAGTATCTGGATGACATCCTCCTAGATTTTGGAGCATTTTGGAGGATTTAGCTAATTACATTCATCAAGAAGAGCGTTAGTGAGGTCAGCATGTTAGATGATCACCACCCCACTGGCTATTAAACACAGTCTAACCTGCTTGTTTTTATTTTATTTTATTTTTGATTATGTAGTAAGGACAGGGTGTTGGATGATCACCAGCCACCTCATCCCCAGCAATCTCAGAAGTCTTGGATGGATCACCGTCCATCATACCAGAGAACACAGTTCCACTGCTCCACAGCTCAGTGCCGGGGAGCCTTGTAGCTACCCCTCTGCCTGGCATTAGGACGGGCGCCACATTTAATGTTGTTCTATTAAGATCTGTTAGATTAAACTCTGTAGAGAAATCAGCGCTCTCTCCCGTCTCAGGTGTGTGTGTGTTTCGAGTCACAGGTCGGACGTTTGTTCATAGTTTTTCTCGGACCAACACGGACACGAGCGTGGAGCAACATCCGTCTACCGGAAATCGGCCATGAAGAATTTTGTCCCGCGTTAGGTAAGATGGAGGCTGAAAACTAGCGTCCTTCTGTCTTGTTTTTGATCAAATGTGGCTTTGTGCACTGATTCCCGGTCATATTCTGGCCTCGGGGTGTTCTGTAATCATTGTTCAGAGCTTGAGAGTCGGTCTGAGTGAGTGGATCTCCGGTTAAAGCTTGTCCGTGTGTGTTTGAAGCGCTACAGTCTGTTAGCACTGCCGCCCTGTTGTGCAGTGTTGCTGTTAGCTAGCTAGCTATAGCACGTTTAGCTCGAATTGACGGTCTGGCGCTGTACATAATTCACTCCTATCTCAATCCAGAGTTTAACGGCGTGCACTGGTGTTCAGGTAGCTAAGAAATTCAGCAGTCTCCGATACTTTAAATGCTAGTGTTGCGGCGCTGTTTCACAATTTAGCATAATGCTAGCTTAGCTAGCTAGCTAACTGGCTAGGTGGTTGGCTCGAAGCTTCGTGGCTCCCCGCGGACACGCCAAACTGCTAGCTAACGTTAGTGCTAGATGAAACTGGTGTCAAACCACTGTAGATGTTTGGATATTTGGTCTTTTATTCGAACTATCGCCTTGTATAGTCACCCATTTCCCGTTTATTTTTACAGTAACGTTAACGTTTCCCCATTGTCTCATTTCCTTCTTTTGTAACTCGCAGCTGAACGATTTCCCCCTCAGTGAAGAGTGTATGAGGAATATTGTGGTAGTCCTGTGGTCACTGCTGCACTGCCAGTCAGTCCCGAAGCGTTTAATAATCATCTGACCCTTCTGTATAGGTTGTATATCTCCAACTGCAGTCCCTCTTTACAGCCGCTGCCTTAGGCAAACTCAGCGGAAATGCCAGGCCTTTTTCCTCTTATGATAACCTGTTCTATTAGCTCTAAGTTGTATCGTGCAACGAAGTAGAAATGAGCCATGTTCCCTATTTCTAGGTTTTTGTCGGGTGCGATGGACAACAGCAACGCGGTGAAGCTCTTTGTTGGGAATCTGGCGTTGGAAACAACACAAGATGACCTAATAGCGCTATTTGCCCCTTACGGAGAGGTGGAGACCATTACTGTACTGAGGCAGTTTGCCTTTGTCCATCTGCAGGGAGAAGGGGCTGCTGATCGTGCCATCCGTGATCTGAATGGTCGAGAGTTTCATGGTCGCAACCTCGTAGTTGAAGAGTCCCGAGGGAGACCCCTCAACTCTATCAAAGTGTTTGTGGGGAACCTGAGTGCCTTGTGCACTGCTGACGACCTGCATGAGCTGTTCTCTCGTTTCGGCAACGTCTTGGAGTGTGACAAAGTAAAAAGTACGCTGCTCTTGTTTCAAATGTTTTGCTTCTCATGTAGTAGTGTTAAAAAAGGCACCGTGATGCATTGATCTGAAGGTGGTGATTCAACTGTGTAGGGTTCTTTTTTTTATGTTCATCAGTTTTAGCAACTGTAGTTAAAAATCTGAATCCTGCCAAAAGAATCAAATCGTGGGGAGATTTGAGATTTGCATCGTTTCACAGCGAGCTGTCTGTCAGAGAACTATACCCAGATTGTGTGTCCTGTTTCTGATTAGCAGAAATGGTCATTGTTTGATGTTACACACACACACAGTCACTATGACTAAGACTGCATTTGTACATCGCGCTTTGTTCTAATGTTTCGATTTGTTTTCTTTCTTCTTTTTTTCTCTCTTGCAGCCAAGCTCTCTTCCTCAGCAGGCTACGCTTTTGTACACATGGAGCGCAAAGAGGATGCAGAGAAAGCCATCGAGGCCCTCCATGGGTCTTCGTTTAAAGGCCGCCCACTATCTGTGGAACTCTCAAAGGTTCAGCAGACTAAGCCTTCGGCTGTTTCCAAGGTCCCGTGTGCACGCTGTGGGATGCAGGGCCATTTTGCAGGAGAGTGCCCCACCAGGCCGCCCATGGAGCACCATCAGAGTCAGGCGGCAGTCTTGGCTGCTGCGGCTGCTGCTGCTGCTGGACTTCCTATCCAAGTACAACAGAGTGTGCACAACTCTTTCTTCAACACCACAAGCTCTGACCCGACATACGCAGCCCTAAAGGGCCTGACTGAAGGCAGCGGGTCAGATGGCAAACCAGTAAGCGCTGCGGTCTACGGTGCCCTTGCGAGTCAAGTATATGGCGCTGTTGCTGACCAGGTTATTGGCCCATCAACCAACCAGGCTGAAGACCCTGCTGCAGGAGAGGCACCATCAGGTACTGCCGCAGTAAACCCCGCCTATGGTGCGAACTCCTCTCTCTATTCCAGCCCAGCCTACGGAACCATGGGAGGAGCAGAGGCTGATCCCCAGGCTGTATTCGAAGCCGCTCGGGCACGTTTTATTGAGCAGGGACAGCAGGTGCTGGCTGAGCAGCAGGCTATTACCAAATCAGACCGGGATCGTAGCCCAATAAGACGTTCAGCCCCTCTATTGCCTGATCCAGTTCCTCAGCCCATGTCCCAGGCAAGACCCAAACGCAGAGCCCTGCTCCCCACCCCTCCTGGAGGACCTGAATTACCGGCTAAAGATGGAGACCCCATCTCAAGGTGAGCGTACAATTCTGTTTGGTGTCATGGTGCAGAGTATGAGCCTGGGATATGCTACAGAACATCTTGGGACAGATTTCCATATTTTAACAGAAAGGTAAATCTCTGCATAAAGCCTTTTATGGTGTACTCACCATTTGGTTAAATGTTATACCTTTGTTCTTTAAAATAGCTTGTTATAGCTAGATATTTAGTCCCACATGCTTATAATGATGAGGATCATGAGAGCTCTGCCGTTTTTAATAAGATTTTCAGCCCGATCTAAAAATGTTTTCAGTTTAAACAAATCGAATCTGATATTGACTCAAACATCATGTGTTGTGTTTGTTTTTGTGCTAGATGCTACGCAGAGTACTACCAGCAGTACCAGCAGTACCAACAATACCAGCAGTACCAGCAGTATCAACAGTACAACTACTACTATCCACCTCCACCACCGCCTCCGCCACCCCCGATGCCTGTTATGCCCATGCCACCTTCAGGACCGATGGATGCCCACCACTTGGCTGCCCCTGGAACCACAGAATCTCCAAGACCGTATGAGCCGCCACCAACACACAAGGAGCCCCTCCTCCGCCATCCTAACTACTCCCACCTCCACACGCCAGAGCCCCCTTACCGATAGCCCCCACCACCTCACACACACACACACACACACACACACACACGTGTATGAATGTTTTTGTTGATTGTGTGATGGGATGTGTTGAATGCGTGTGTTCGTGTTGGTCCTGCATAATAACAGTGCTGAGAAATTTTAAGGTAAGGGATACAATAGATATTTATCGCATTGATGCGCATCAGAATTTATTCTTGTTGCTCAGTTTCAGTTTATTTTTCCCCTCACATTTAGTTAAAGGCAACTCAAAAGTTTCAAAGATGTTCAAAGTTGGTAGTTTTAACACCTTTCTTGGTTTAACCTTATGGTGTTGCATTAATTGGCAGGTGGAACATCAGGCTCATGTAAGTTTAAACTCCATTTTCTTACAGATCAAGCACTTTTGTCTGTCTTTCTTCGTCTGGCATTCGCCCCAGTCAGATGAGTGTGCCTTGTGCCGTTGTTTTTTGTAAACAAAATGTCCACAAATTTGTAAAAGTATAAAAACTCATTAGTTAAATGTTCATGTTTTCTGTTAAGGACTAGGGGCTCTGTTATTTTCTTTCATTCATTTAGGTTTGAGACAACAGCTAGGTGAATTTGACTTGCCGATATCAAGTTCTGTTTGCTGTTGTTGACGTGTATAATGTATAATGCGTAGTGGAATTAAATTTGGAATTTAAGAGGACCTGTATGAATGTGTGTGCGCAGATATGCAAGAATGTTGATGGAAAACAGTTTGCCCTGCGACAGAACCACACTCACTCAACACACATCACACCTATTTTCTTCAGTTCTAAACGGGTGGGATTTGGCCTTGGGCAGAGACATGCTTCCATCAGTATCAGCAAAATAACACAGTTGTGCTTTAAGGAGCCCATGTCTTTTTCAGCCCTTTAGGCACAGCCTTGCCAGGGCAGATGACTTCTGCTCTGAACATGAACCTGAGCTCACATTTTAGTCACCCATTGGTTGTGAGGCAATGCCACAAAATGGATGGCTAGTGAATGTTAGTTTATCTGACATTCGTCAATAACATCAACAGACTTTTCACTTTTTAATAGATAGGCATACTCATACTTCATACTCGTGTTTTTCTGTTTTTTTTTTTTTTTCATATCTTTATTGACTCTTGAGTTTGGAGATGCCATTTGTTATGGATTGGCAAACAGTTGGTTGCCTGCAGAGAGCAACTGTGCATGCTTTGCAGGATTTTAGAAGAATCGATTGCCATTCCTAGACTGTATTCTTCTCTCTAATGGACAACATACTGTGGGTGTACAGACAGATAGTGGAGGGATGTTTCTCAAATGACCATTTTCTCTCCCTGTTCCAGACAGCAAAGTACCCCCCCCCCATTTGAGTGCAGGCCCCATGCAATCAACTCTTGTTTTCCCTCTACTCTTTTTGACTTTTCACATTTACATAATGGGTTCATTTTAGTGTACAAAGTGATTTGGCTTTAGTTGATATGATTCTGAAGTTGGCAAGGTCTATTGCATTAGGCCTCCAGGTGATTTGAATTTGAGAATAAACGATAGCAAAGTATGAATATCTGATGTATTTTTGTTCGGTGTGATGCTCCCATTTGGCAGAGGTTTTAGGAAATTTGAATGAAACACAATTTGATCTAAAATTAGACGATCTGGTGTGTTCAAAAGTGACGCTGCCCTCATTCACAATTAAAAATCTGCCAGTGTCGTTTTAAAAACTAGTGTAAGGAGTCTACATGGGTTTTCTATAACATCTGATATGTATACCATGTAATTCTTAAGCCAGCTGGTTGTCCTCAAAGAAACAAGAGATTATTGATGAAAATATGTGACTTTGTGCCACAGATGTTATGGAGGTTGTGTAGAATTCCTGCATTATCCTAACATACACTAGTAAATGATTGTAATGAAGGTATGACAGAGAGCGAGATCTTTTATTTTCTTTAAAGAACTGTTCTGTCCTTTTCCCTTCAGAGTGCACCTCAGGCAGTCTTCAGTCTTTCATTCCAACACTGAGAGATGGTGGGGTACATGCACAAACACATGCACACATGATACAGTTGCAGTGTCTCTTAAAGGCCTGGATACACTAAACCTTTTTTTTCACTTTGGAAAGTGAAAGTGGTGGTAATTTCAAAGCAAATTACACTGCTGGTCAGGCAGCAGCTCACATGGCCAGGGAGTTGTAAGGGGGCTTGGAATTTAGCATGTCATTGAATGAAAAGCATCAGACCTGAAGATGAATGTACAGTGAAAATGCTTTAGATCTGGCCAATCATGACCACATATATTGTGTAAAGTGACTTCATATTTTACCTGTTTTTTGCTAGACCCCTAATAGCAAACCAGTGATGTCTCCTAAATGTGTATCCAGGCCTCAAATCTAACTAGGCAGATATGCTGTTAATGTTGTGGTAAACGTTCTTAAGGACATTTTGTGGAGATGGGAGTGTGGCGGGGTGTAGCTCCTCACAGTGCACCAGGGCTCCACACATGTCTTTTTAATGTGTTCTTACAAATAGTGCATGACTCTTGTTACTCTTACTGCTCTTCCAGCCACATTTTCCCTTTTCGCTAACTACAGCTAAAATGGCTCCCGGGCCTCAGGACGCCAGGTTGCGCTTGACGGGGGGAAGAGAATTAGAGTCCCACAGTGGCATGGACGCACTCCCCACTAAGGTAACGCCCTCTGCCCCCCATCACGCCTGCACCTTGATCATACACTTCCCCCTCAGTCATCCTACTACAACTGTTGAAGATCCTCAGCTCAGCTTCTGAGGCTGATAAACATTAAGCCAACACAGTTGTAGCTGTAGCAGTTCCACTACTCAGGCTTAACCTGAAGCGATGGCTTGCACAAGCAGAGGAACCAAGTCCTTCAGTTCAGGCACACAAGTACCCCACGTGATCTTGGTTTGGTTGTCTGCTAGTGTAATTGTTGTCCTACTTTGCTTTATTATATGGTTCATAAGAATGGGGGCCCAATGGCTCATGGCTATTTGTTCCTAGTCAAGGACACAAATAAAGACAGAGACAAATATTTGACCTTTTTTTTTTAGTTTTATATAAAATCACAAAACATGGTCTTGTGAAATTGGTGGGAACCTTGCCTTGGCTTGTTCTGTGGCATTTGGTCTTTTTGAAGCATTTCCAGTAAGACGAGACGAGACGTGCACTCAAAACTGAGGTGCCCCGGCTATGCGTTTGAACGGTAAAGAAGACCGCACAGCTGTAAAGGGTGCAGTGCTATCCGAAAGGCAAGAGGTAGGGCTGTCGCCTGGTAGGTGAGTAACCCAGTGCGCCCACTCAAACCTGCTCCTTTCTTCAGACCCCAACACAACATCTGCCCCCACCCCTCCCCATCACTCCTAACTTTTAAGACCTTCTAGATAACATTGCTCTTTCTCCAGAGAAAAGTAGCTCACTTACATTCTCTACAGAAAGCAGTGCTTCACTTTAGCCGTAACTGACTGACTTTCAGGGGATTGTAGCAGTAATTAACGACGGTAGTTGATCGGATGCGATGGTTCTGCGCCTAATCGCTGAACTGTCCTACCCCTACCCTCTCGGATCACAAAATCCAATCTGTTAACAGTTTACAGGGCGTCAAAGAAATTTCAACTCAAACCCTCTACCTAAGGATTTTTCGTTATTCTTTTTTTTTTTTAAATGTTTTCGGACGCAACGAACTTCCTCTTTCTTGTCTGCTGATCATTGAGTCCAAGTGCTTCATCTCTGGGTTTGGTTTGAACTATGAATCTGTGTAGAATGTCTTTATTACTTTAGATCAGGAATTAATCTTTCAGGGATCGCTTACATCAGGCTTTGTTAACTGCTTTGATGCCATCTCAGCAAAAATGTGACATCCTTGTTTTGTTTTTTGTTTTTTTTTGTTCTTTCTTTCTTTCTCAGCTTTTAGGCCATTGTCGTTGTAGGCCTACCCCGATCTTGTAAAATAAACAATTTTCAGATTTCAGCCCTGGTACGTTGTGCAGTGTTTTCTTTTTGGGTGTCTCTATTAATAAACCGCTATCGGTGGGGTGGATTGTGTTTAGTTTGGTGCTACAAAATATAGATTTCATGTGTTTTTTCGTATAGTTCTATTTTGGCACCCATCTTCAGGTCTGCTCCTGATGTCACACTTATTTTAGCACCAGAAATATTAAATAAATAGAAAGGCAGCAAATATGGTTTGATTTTTCTGCTCATTTTAAAGCATCCCTTTGTACTTATTTGCTGAAGGGTGTATGTGAGATGTGCTGTAGCTTGTGCACATGCCACACTTCCACTCTAATATGTAAAAGAAACACGGACAGCAGCCTTTTTGTGGAGTGTGTCTCTGTAAAGGATCTGTTCCCTATCTTTAATTTGTACGATCCTTTTGCATCGTTGCAATGCAAAAGATGTGTAGGCCTCGGTATAGTAACATGAGTTAGATAGGGAGATAGAGGTTACATACAAAGGCTGTGAACTTCACGGTGATCCGGAGCAGGACAGCGCTGAAGGGGCAGCAGGGAAGCGGACAGGCAGGCTGAGCCCGTGCCGAGGCAGAGCGGCAGGAACAGGTCCGCTCAAAACATGCGCGAGAGGAAGGGGTTCATTTATGTCCGTCCGTCCGTCCTTCCTTCCTAACACACTTCAGTAGCTACTCGGCTTATTTTGTCGGGACTTTTACCTCTTGGGCGTTTTTCGGTCCGCTCAGCACACCGCTGAAAACACCAGCAGCGTGAGATCTACTGATGCTCGGAGTTTACGCTTCGGCTCGTGACGCGCATTAATTAGTTCAAGCCCCGCCCCTTTTCCCTTTTAAGTCTTTAACGCGCCGCGCGCTCCTTCTTATTTGGGCGCCACGCCGTAAAAGCCCGCGGTGAGGGGCGAAGAGCAGCGGCTGCCACTTCAGCGGGGCGGTGGGAGCAGCTACAGTAGAGGCAGGGGGCTGGACCTGGGGGCATCTGTCTTTCCGACAAGCGGCACGGCACACGCGGTGTGGTCAACGGCACCTTGCATGCTTAACTAAGTGGAGCAGAACAGGGCTTCTTTTTAAAACACTGAAGGGATAATACTCTTCAAGCCAGAGGAGACGGCAAAATGACCGCGGTCGAAATGCAAGCGCAGTATCAGAGCTCCTACATGATGACTTCAACGGAGGAGTACATGATCCAGGAGGAGAACTGGGATCGGGACCTGCTTCTGGACCCTGCCTGGGAGAAGCAACAGCGTAAGGTAGAGTAGGCCTATTAGAGTTGCCCTGAATTGTAGCACAGTTTTCAGACCAAGCTTTTAAGCCTAGCCTAAAGAGGTTTCCCCTGATGACAGACCACTGCTTACACTTTCATTATAATGGCTGTGATCTTTGGAGAGCCTTCGAGTCCTAAACCGGCCAGATCTAGACTGTCTAAGTTGTAATATCACTGGCATTTGAGCATTTTCCACCCATAACTGTATTCTCTAAGTTGTCAGTGGTTAATAACCATGTCAAGCCTCTTAGTCTGGGCTTTGACTACAAACAAGACTGGCCTTTTGAGCCTATATCCCCATGAATGGATTGTCTGCATTATAAAGTCCCTGATATAACAATTTTGTCCAGGTTTTGTGTTCTCCTGAGCCTATTTCTCATATAAGGATTGCCTAACTTATGTCATTGGTGCTGTAAAGCTTTTTTTAAAGCCTTCTAGTCTAAGCTTTGACCGGGAAAGAAATCCTCCTGTGTCATGGCACAGATCTGAGGATGTTTGGTAGTTGACCTGATACTAATAACTGTTCATTGCTCTTATCTGGTTTGGGGTAAGTACATTTCACACAGATTCCCTTTGGAGTAAACGCACAGGCCCTATACACAGGTTCTTTCACAACAGGCAACCGTGTGCTTTTCGAATTGCACTGGTTTCTGCTAGGTTCTCAGAACTGAACGGAGAAGGAGCCCTGCAGCTTCTGCTGTCTCAAATTTAAATTCCACAGAGGAACAGATTTGCTCACCATGCCCTCCTGCAGCTGCTATGTGTCCTGTGGAAAGCACACCTGCAGTGCATGGCAGCGAGCCCTAACTAGCCCAAAGTGACTGCAACAGGTGATGGCCTTGTGAAGGGAGGGGGTGGGGGAGGAGGGGTGTAAAGGAAGCAGTAAAGCAGTAACCTAGAGAGCGCTTCAAATAGCTTCCTTTTACTAAAAATACAGAAGCTGCTTTCCCAGCCTCATCATCCTGCTCCCTTCACTCATTAATCTTTGCCCCAGCAGCTTATTCATCATAATCTATAAACTGTCATTGAGCGAGTGATCGACCCTGGCGCAACACTGTTGCATGACACAGTCACAGAAGTTACATGCTTTCACTTTCGGAAGCTTAAGTTTAACCTAGCCCACTTGGCGGTGCACGTTCTCAGACAAGTAGAACATTATGAACATCTCCAAGCTGGGTTGCCATGGTCTTTAGAAGCTTATGTCGGTCCATGTGTTATTCCCTGTTAAAAATAAAGGTGCTATAAATGGTTCTTTGAGCCATGCCGTAGAAGAACCACTTTTGGTTCTGTGTAGAACCACGTTTGTAATAGAGATGTGTGGAGCGTAATGAACCTTGTAAAGGTCGGAAGAAGCTTCATTTGATGATAAAGGTTTGGTCACTCGCACATCTCTCTTACAAACATGGTTCTTCAATGCCATTGCATTTATTGGGTGTATCTAGCACTCTACAAAAATGTACAGTTAAAGACAAGCGCCATCCGTGTGGATTAAGAACACCACCCTTAAAAGATGTAAAGCCAGTTGCTTTTGGATTTCTCATATATGCTTCTTACTTGAGGCGATTGTACATTTGTGGAAATACCAAAATGGCAAATTGCCTGAAAGCTGGAATTGGCTTGATGTAGCACTACAAACATGAGCTGATAGATTCTGCCTAACAAAAGAAGAAGAAAGCAGTGTGGGTTGATGGTATCATACTTTTCTCGTGCTCGGTTTCCTCATGAGCTTATATTTAATGGCCCTGTAAGCTCCTGTGGCTCAGTGTGTGACATCAGGAAAGAGTCTGGAGCTCTAGCATATCTCCGTTATTTGCTGCATTGGTCTTGTGCCATTTATAACCTCACTACGAGGCTGCCTACAGTATTTCATCATTTGACAAAGTGCCCACTACTGTCAGGCTGAGCTGCTTGTGGGTTCATAAAGCATGCAATAACTATCTTTTACGAAGGTTAAAGGAGGGAGTGTGGCCAGTGTGTGTGTGTGTGTGTGTGTGTGTGTGTGTGTGTGTGTGACAGGCTTTTAGTTAGAGTTGGTTTTGTTGTCCTGTACTGGAAAGTCTCTTAATTGCTTGTGCAGTGTTTGCAGCCACTTCAATGCACCTGAGGATGATTAAATGAGTGGGGAAATGCATCCTGTTACATTTAGCATCAGCTAATATTGCTCAGCTAATCAGCTGATGAGGACTAACAAATGTAAATTGTAGACTCGCTAATAGCCAAATTGCAAATGTCAAATATAACATCTAGGTTTTATTTCCAGCTCTATAAGGATGCTATATTAGCAGTTATACTCCCTTTGAAGTTTAGACTTTGATCTGTATATAAATAATGAATACTCGATTAATAGTCGGGTGCCGATTTGTTTTATTGGCAGGTAAATACATGCTTATAGAAAATGGCAAATGTAGACATGGCATAGTTTACTCAGATTCAGTGATTTATTAATAAATAATAATGAGCACATTATAGGCCAAACAGCAAACGGATGAATGATAACCCTTTTTTCTTCTATTTACAGTGGAGTTTTAAGGCCAGGTGAGGTTATTCGGTATGAGTGTGAGGCCGGGGGGCTCCTGTGGGTGGTTTGGGATGGCCATGAGCAAGATCAGATGGCAGTTGCTATTCCAGAAGAGGTGTCCTTGTAAGGGAGCCACTATAAACTGCCAGATGTAAGGGTGGGGGGAAGAGGTTAGGGCATGGCTGCACAAACTCCAGAATGGCTGAAGACCAGCATGATTAGCTGATTTCCTCTGATTTCTCAAACACACCTGATTCTTATCTGATTAATTGTCCAACAGTGGTGGAGATGATGCGGATCCCTGAAATGGGGTGGAGGCCAAATGGTAGATAAGTGGAAACATTTATGCATATGTTTCCACTTATGCATAATCATAGATACTGTATATGTTATTATTTTACGACCACTGAACACAGTTAAAATAAATAGTGCAAATTTTGGTTCTGTATAAGTGAACTTTCTGACAAGATACTTAGCATAATACTAAAAACTGTAGAAGTTGTTGAAATACACCACCTAAAACAACACCACCTTGAAAAAACTAAACACAGAAAACATTTAACAACTATTAAATGCATTTTTAAAACTAACTGGAACTAAACTGAAAAACAAAATAAATGAAGTAAGAAAAAAAAAATATATAATGTATATATAGTTTCTTGTCTAGTTAAATTGTTTTTCATATTTAAGGAAAACACTCTTGTAAATAGTTATTTATAGACCCTTTATTGGTTCTGTATAGCAGCTGAAAGAGTTCCCTTCTTGTTACAAGAACCCCTTTTAAGTATAGTATAGAACTCTCTTTGTTAGAGTGCACTAAATATTTTCATATGGATGTTGTATTCTCATATGCAAACTTTACAGGAGAAGAAAAATATCTTCTTAACATTTAATGGAAGTCAGTGGAAAAATATTTCATTTTGTCATTTTGGAGCATTTCTATAAGTCCATTCATCATGAAATCTTAACACAATAAAGAACAACAGCCAAATTCTAATTATGTCAAAAAGTAAAAAACTACAAAAATTAATTTTTTTTGTGACAGCACCAATATGCAATAATTCCAGACGTGAGAAGAAATACCGCTTTTCAGTTTGATTTAACATGACCTGCACTGATTCCACAGAGGCCACTTGTTTGCACATATGGCAGGGTGCTTACTGCTGGAGCCTACTTGTGCAGATTTACATGTTACATAATATCCCCTGACCAGCTTGCCTTTTCCATACTGTATATCATGTAGCCTCACTTTCTCTTCTGCAGCTTGGTTGTGTAGAAGCAAGAGCCGGTAGAAAAAAAATCTTAATGCATTTTTGTGAGCAGTTGTGTGCAGTTTATTATTTGCACATTGTGAAACTAAGATAAATGGCATTTTAACAGCTGATGAAGAAGATTACCCTTTTAAAATTTGGGCTATGGGCCATATGAATGACGTGTAACTGGGCTCTTCAGCTTTGGAATAAAGCAGTAGAAGGTGCTCTATATGCTCATTGCTTGTTTCACCATTTCTGCTCCACTACACCCATCCAGGAACCGATTTACACCAGTCAGAATGGGCGGGTGTTACTCATTTGTACTTCAAACAAGATAAGCAAATCAGTCACAGGGTTATGAAGATGCCCAACCGCTGTTCAGTTCTGTAGTCAGATAAGCTGAGAGTCAACGTCTGCTCTTTAAAAAGGCTTGCTGATTCAGGGTGCACTCTCTGGCTTGGGTTAGTTTACATCTGATCTAATTTGTTAGGGGTTGTTGAAGTACTTACGTGCAGTATGACAGGTCAGGTAGCTTCATTTTCAGTCAGATGGTAAAACTGATTGAAAAAAATTAGCTTATATTAAAATTTATATTTAAATACGAATGGAGTTACGCAGTACTTAGGCCTGTCATGATTTTATGAATAAAGTTCAAGAGTCATTGTGTTAACAAATTTGACTTTAGGATATTTGCATACTCTACATTTTGTACTATAACCAGGTTATAACTATGTGTATAGCCTGTTTTAGCTTACACTAACTATGATCACAGAAAGCTTATTCATTGATTATTAACTATGGTATAAGTAGGATTTATTTCTGAGAAGATGAAACCTGGAAATGTATGTTTCAAGTGTACAATCTTTCAGCTTTGAATAAAATTTACAGACTGCAAAAACTACCAAACCAAAGTTTGGAATCAGTGTTTCAAAAATATAAAACCACTGTGTTCCAGAAAATATATGTATATTAATTTATTGTGATATGTTAGTCCCGTGCAACTTCCACCTTTTGTGCAAGTAATAAGTAGAACATGGAAAATAAGGTTATAATAAACTGTATGCACATAATTTAGCATATTTCAAAAGTAGAGATCAAATCACTGTATCTTGAACTAAAAAATGTAAATAGAGATTTACAGTATGTTGTTTGTAATCTGATTTTAGCACAGTTGGTTCAGACCTTATATTGCCTGATTGGCTGAGAGTTTCTATGCAAATCTTTATGCCTTATTTTTCTAACCTAGCAAAAACCCTCATGCCTATGACTCCAGCACATCTGTGCCAGTATCTCACAACCTCTTGTGTATCATTTTGAAACAATGCAATTCCTGAAATATAGATTTTTTTTTAAAGTTTTAAATGCAGTTATCAAATACTTACATGTTCATTTACAAGGTTCATTACATAGTCCAGTGGACTCCACACACCAATGAAGTGTTTATGGTTGTATGTACACTATATAGCTGGGGTGGGCAATGGGGGATGCCAGAGGGACCAGCACAGTTTGCTTTCCCTACTCTAACAGACCTGCTAAACCCTGGCAGGTAACAGGTGAGTTTAATCAGGTGTGCTTGAGCAGGAAAACAACACTGTGCAGAAATTGCCCATCCCTGCTATATGGACAAATGTATTTGGACACACCTAAATTCAGGTGTTTCATTAAGTCCCATTGCAACAGGTATGAAATCAGGCACATAGTCATGTAGTCTGTCTTTGCATATGTTTAAACACCTGAAAGAGCACCTGCTGACTCAATAACTGCTTTCCAACCCTCATCTGGCATTAACATCAGCACAAAGAACGTGCACTGGGAGCCTCATGGCATGGGTTTCCATGGCTGGGCAGCTGCATGCAAGTGAAGTGTCAGATGGAGTGGTGTAAAGCACACCGTCACTGGACTCTGGAGCAGTGGAAGCGTGTTCTGTGGAGTGACAAATTTCTGCCAGTCCTGTAAACGAGTCTGGGTTTGGGGAATGCCAGGTGAACGTTACCTGCCTGACCGTTTTATACCAACGGTACAATTTGGTGAAGGAGGGATGATGCTGTGTATTTAGTCCAAACCAGGGGTTGGCATAGGCCTCTTAGTTCCAGTGAAAGAAAAACTTAAGGCTCTAAAGTCCTCTAAAGTCCACGAAGGCATAGTTGGGATAGTTTGGTGTGGAAGAACTTGACTGGCCCGCACAGAGCCCTGACCTTGGCCCATCAAACACCTTTGGGATGAACTAGATTGGCGATTGCGAGCCAGGCCCTCTCCTCCAACATCAGTGTCTGACCTCGCAAATGCTCTTCTGGATAAATAGGCCACAATTCCCTCAGACACACTCAAACATTGTAAAAAAAAGGCCTTCCCAGAAGAGTGCAAGCTGTTCTAGCTGTAATTGGGGGACCAACTCCATATAAATGCCTATGGATTTAGAATGGGATATTATAAAAGCTCATGCAGGTATCCCACTACGTTTGTCCATATGGTGTATAACCACTGCTTTTACTTGAAGAAACGTTTAGGGGCCATTCATATTCCTGCTTATTTTGGTGGCTTTTCACTTTCAGTCTTGCCTTTGGTAAGTCAAATGCGTGTCCAGTGGAGTTGAGCCAGGTGAGCTGGTCAGTTGCAACTGGTACATATCCTATCAGTATAGACAAGTGAATTAGTTTGAATCAGTGTATTCCGTTGTAGTGAAGGCCTGCCTGGCTGCCAAATATTCCTTCCTGTTGAAAGGACAGCAATATACTCTGTATGCAGATGCCAGATCTTTTGCCAAAGCCTCCATTCATTAACCTCTGGTGTAATGCCACACAGCTGGCCAAACAAATGCTCTGAGTGATCAAACAATCTATTTTCAAGGGGAAGGTGGTCAGATATCACTTGTCTTTCATTATACTCCTGAAGAACTCCAGATGCACACATGGCACATTTATATATTTTTCTTACATGCAAGCTATATCAAATTATAATATCTCAAAGTGGTAATAAGGACAGTGGCAGCGTTCCAAAGAGGTATGTGTTTGTCCACATTAGTTGGTGCAGGGATCCTAGTAAGACACAGTTAGTAGGGTTCTGTATTAAAAGTTCCACCTGCTAACAAAAACACACACATACAGTATCTCTGTATTTTACTGTATTTCTCCTCTGAAGTGGTTCCCAGTGTGTGCTGGACTTCGTAGCTCTCTGTGTAAGCAGTATGAAGAGCACTTGGGGCTGTAGCCAACTGACCCATTCCTGCCCCTCTACAGCATGCCTGCCATAAGTGCTAATCCACTACCAGGCCCGAGACAGCCCCAGCCAACAGCCTTACTCCCACACCGGCTCTCCACCCTCTCACCTTTTCTCTACTCTACTCTTCTCTTCTCTTCTCTTCTCGCCTCTTCTCGCCTCTTCTTGCCTCTTCTTGCCTCTTCTCTTCTTGCCTCTTCTCTTCTCTTCTTGCCTCTTCTCTTCTTGCCTCTTCTTGCCTCTTCTTGCCTCTTCCCTTCGTTTCTCTTTTTTCTCTCTTTTCTGCTCTTCTCTTCTTTTTTCTGCTCTTCTATGCTCTTCTCTTCTCTCCTTTATTCTTCCTTCCCTTTCCTTTGTCTCCTCACTGCCCCCCCCCCCCTCCCATGGGGCAGATTTAGATTTTAGTTTATTGCAGTACTGGCATCCATTACTTAATCAACATATTAATAATGAGAATATTTATCTTTGTATGAAACTAAATGTGTATCTGGTGCAGAATCAGTGATGAGGAACGGCTCTATATTGCAAGGGCAGATTAACTGTACCTCTATTTCTGGGATTTGGCACATACTTCAAGTACATGCAAATCAGTAAATGTAGTTAGTTACTGCTTAGCCCTGTAGCTGATTAATGCATAGTTGATTGATGGGCTAGTAAGGGAGTGTTCGCTGGTCCCACAGTAAGCCTTAAGGCTTAAAAATTCTCAAGTTGTTTTGAAGGAAATCTCCAGCTTGCTTGGTGTCTGTTCACAGAAGCTTGTGCAATGATGTTTAAATAATGTTATGTGTTTCTACAGGTAAGGTAGCCTAAGAATATTTGTAGCGTAGGATCATGGCCATGTGCAGAAGCACTGAATTAAATGGATCACAGTAATGTAGAAAAGAAAGAACCATTTCAGAGGAAAAGAACCATTTAGGGCTTGTCACTGAAAGGTGGTTCAGTTAATGAAAGACTTAATGTTTCTTAAAGACATTAAAGAATCTGCCAACCGAAGGTCATGAATATGAATCTTGTCATTATATATTCTAGTGCTATTTTTTGTTTTTTTTTTGGTCTAAATTATTATTAATAAGAATGTTAATAAGGTATTCATAAGGTATTATAATATAATATTAATAAGGTATTTTGTATGTATGATACATATGATACAATATTGCAAAGTATAATATTGTGATACTTTGATATTTTCTTACACCCCAAAATGTTAATTAACCTTGAGGCTGTGTGACTGGCAGGGTGTGTGTAATATGCAAGTGAGAGACAAGGTGTAAATATGCATCTAATCTTAGATCTAATCTCTTTTTAAGTGTCAAAGAGACAAGAATTTGATTATGTTTTGCAGGTAAGATCTGGCTGCCTGTAATGGTCTGCCCAGACCAAAAGAGTTCCTTTAGCCTAAGCCCTGCTGCAGTTCTGGGGATCAGTTGATGTGGACCGGAAAATTCTTGCATTTTTGGGATGCGCTGTATGTTGTGGGAAGACTAATCAGTGGACGGATTTGATTAATCAATAGAGTTAAAGCAGATTGTTGTGCCTTGTTTGAAGCTGAATGTTCAGATGCCAAAGGTGGGATTGTACTTGCAAAAAAATAAGGTTGGTAAATGACAGGGTTTCTGCAAATTATTAGAACATGATTATGTATATCTTGATGAAGCAATCATTATCAAATTCACTGAGCTAATACAAATACTGGTAATGTTAAATGGACTGGGAAAATTGTATATTATCTCCTTTACTGACTTCTCATTTCTGTTCAATGAGATCCACATGATTCCATTACCTATGTATATTAAATTTACAGGGGCCTTTATAATTATCATTTGCTGCCTCCTTTTAAAGGGCCTAGCTCTCTGGAATTGGAGGCATTTTGCCGTGCTTCAGTGCTGCCAGTGTGAATTCCAAGAATACTGTGCTCTCAGCTGTCTGCTGGTGTCTCTTTGGCTCCCAGATATAGCCCTCTCTAACCCTCTCCTCCAGCTACCCCCACCCTCAGTGAATGAGCTAAATTTGGTCATGTGTGGCAGGAGGGGGTGATTTGAAGGGTGCACACCTGCTGCAGGAAGGTCTCCTCTTCCAACCTTACATCAAATTACGTTGGGCCTGGGCATTCTTTAGTCACCTCTCTTCTAGATCTTCTTCCCCGGCTCCACATAGGTGTTCAGCATATTGATGAAGCGTCAGGCTTTAGGTCTGCACTCATTTTCCTATGAATGACCTAAGGGGCCGGTATGTTGACCCTCACTACAGTGACTCTCGTACAGTGACTCTTATAACTACACAACTTGCATAGTAGTTATGAATGGTTGAGGCTGAATAATAAGCCTTGGATTTTAAGGGGTTAAAACAGTCTTTAAAGTTTGCTTTAGTGGTTCCTGCTAGATGGGCACTTCAGACCTGGGTCTGTATTCATTCTTAGAGTAAAAGAGCTGATCTAGGACCTGTTCTTATCAGTAAGGTCACTGTGAAAGAGAGGTATCTGATTATGGGTCAGCCCTCCTTCTTAGAGAATATGGATATTATGAATAACCCTGATTCTGGAATACTGTGAAGTCAGGGTGGGTGCCAGAAATGCTGATGTTGTAATAGCTCTTTTAGCACCATTTCCACAAACAAACGTTTTCAAAAGGTGTACAACAATAAAAATGAGAAAGATGAGTAGGAATGTGCAGGATTATGTGGATATGCAGCTACATTTATTAATCGTCATCATAATTAATGTGGTTAATGCATATGATTACAAAATGTGATAATTAATAAATGCAGTTGCATTTATTAATTATCTTGTGAAAGGATATTTCCAAGTCATTTGATTACAAGTGCTGAATGCAGATCCATGGTCTTGACTATCTCCTTTGCCTCATTGTCAGACCTTCACCGCCTGGTGCAACTCTCATCTACGTAAGGCTGGGACGCAGATTGAGAACATTGAGGAGGACTTCAGGAATGGACTCAAACTCATGCTGCTGTTGGAGGTGATCTCAGGTAGGAACCACCCTTAGGTGGGTTCAATATAAATACTGATATAATACACTTGCTTAGTCCACATAATTCTGTCATTTTACTAATGAAACATTACCATAGGAGTTTAAAATGAATAACATATTGGGCTGTGTCTATAGCATAGTGACAAAGTACCAAAAGTCAGCCGTCTTTCTCTGTCTTCCTTAATCTTCCCTCACAAAAGATTTCATTCTTACGTCACTCTCTACAGGTGAGAGACTCCCCAAGCCCGACAAAGGCAAAATGCGCTTCCACAAGATCGCCAACGTGAACAAGGCTCTGGATTTCATCTGCAGCAAGGGAGTCAAGCTGGTGTCTATTGGTGCTGAGGGTGAGCTTTGTGCTGCTTTTGTTTAAAATTGGAATTCATATTTTTAAATTAAACAACATAGTAACAAGTACTGTTCACCTTCTGTCTAATAATAGCAGGAATCTAAGAATTCGAAAAAAAATAAAAAAAAAAGATTCTGAATTATTAAAGTTAGGGCTGCATGATATGCTAAAAATCACGAACTTCAAAGACATTTTCACGATACACAATATTTATTGCTATATTTTGACATACAGGCAAAATTCATCAGTAGTTGCAGATAAAAAAAACTGCTATCCAAATACTCTCCCTGTTTTTTTCAGTTTTGTTTTTGACTAATTACATGCTTGGTAAAGAAATGTGCAGTTGATCAGTGTTCTGTAAGCACAGATCATATTGACTATATTCCTAAAAGTATATATATTTAAATTATTATTTTTAAAATTATTATTTATTATTTTTATTTATGCACTCTATACAATATTATTGAACATAAAATATTAAAAGTAATTCCAAAGTTTTGAACAGCAGTGTATTGTGGAAACTGCTGGTAGGGTCTCCATAAGCTGATAAGAAAATAAGAAAATAATGCATAAGAAAATAAATGTCACGTAATTAAATGAAGTTCTTACAAAGATTGAAAGTTTGAGCGCAGTTTAAATTTCATTCTTCATGGTTCTTTGTAATTCTTGATGCAGTCTACTCTGGTTCTGGTTCTTCTGTTCCTCTCTCTTACCCCATCATGTCTCCATACAGAAATTGTGGATGGTAACGTGAAGATGACCCTTGGAATGATCTGGACCATCATCCTGCGTTTCGCTATCCAGGACATCTCCGTAGAAGGTGAAGAGACTGGCATTCAACCTGAAGCCACCTAAAGTAATTTCTGCACATGATGGTCTTAATGTCTTAATGAATGGGTTGCTAATGATGTCTTTCAATCTTCTATCAGAGACCTCTGCCAAGGAGGGCTTGCTGCTGTGGTGTCAGAGGAAGACTGCCCCCTATAGGAATGTGAATGTACAGAATTTCCACATCAGGTGAGCTGTCCTTTCCTAGAAAGTCTCCTCCGTTGATGTTATTGTGTTCTCTGGTTCATGGCGGTTGTTCTTTTATTTACGCCACTGTCCCACCCCATCTGCTTCGCTCCACCTGCTCTATCCTGAGAGGCTTCATACATGATTTTCCTTATCATCTTTTTGTCACCGTCTCTGCCTTTTTTGCTCCACCCTCTTACCCTTTTCCCTTCTCTCTCTGTCTCTGTCTCTTTCTCCTTTTCACATCTTCTCACCATCTGTGTCTCAGTTGGAAGGATGGCCTGGCTCTGTGTGCCCTCATCCACAGACACAGACCTGACCTCATTGACTACTCCAAACTGCGCAAGGTGCTCCCCTCTCTCTCTCTTTCTCTCTCTCATGCTCTCATGTTTTGCAAATGTCTCTCGCTTGTTTAATCCTTGGCTTGCATGCTCACCCATTATTCCGTCTGTTTGCTACCCTTCTCACCTGTTTACTTTCTGAATACTGAACTGTCTCAAACAGTTACTCTGCATTAGATGCAATATATCAACTGAAACTCTAAATAAATGTAATATTTTATTATTTGAAATTATCAGCTACAGATGGACAGTTTGATTTGATATTTCAAACCAGTATTGGTTGATATTAGGTTGTTTTTACTCTCATAGTAGCATAGGTTACTACATGCGCAATAAACATAATAAACATATACAACTAAAGGCTGCAGTTGTCCTCTATGTTAATCAAAGTGGATTCATTCCCAATAATTCTATTAAAAATGACATTTATTTGTTAATGGCAATGTAAACGGAAATGGCAGTTATTACATGAACATGATCAAGTATTGGAAACCTGCCTTGACCCATAGTTCCCATATCAGTTTCCCCGTTTCTAAGAATAATGTGTAAAAATCTCATGCTAATAATCCAGTACTACATTGTTTTTGTTGGTTGCTCCTTTTCCAGTGCCAGCTTTAGAAATCCCACCCCCTTTCCCGCCTCTCCTAATCCCCACTTCCGTATACTGTATGATTCTAATTCATCTGCCACTACCTGTTTTTACAGGATGACCCTGTTGGCAACCTTAACACTGCTTTTGAAGTGGCTGAGAAATTCCTAGACATCCCCAAGATGCTTGACGCAGAAGGTGGGTCCCTTAGATCCAGGAGAAGGAACCAGCATTTAGGACTGATTTTAGACATCATCCAGTCTGTGGTTATGGCATGACTCACTGTGTCTTTTTTCATTCACAGACATCGTGAACACACCAAAGCCTGATGAGAAAGCTATCATGACTTATGTGTCCTGCTTCTACCACGCCTTTGCTGGTGCAGAGCAGGTATGGAATATTCTGTAGACATGAACTGCAAAGAGAAACAACCTTTCTGAATGCAACACAGTTTGTTTGACTGTTTATGTGTTCTTCTATAGGCTGAAACAGCAGCTAACAGGATCTGCAAAGTTCTGGCTGTGAACCAAGAGAATGAGAAGCTGATGGAAGAGTATGAGAAACTGGCCAGTGAGGTACATTCATTCAAGTAGTGCATTCTCTAACACTGACTACATGCTTAATAAAAGTCCCACAAAGGGCAACTATATAATGTAGAGGCCTGTACCAGAGGTTCCCTATCTGAAGCACAAAGGGATGTCGTGGCTACAGGATTTGGTTCCAGTCAAGCAGTCAGTACCAACTGATTAAGCTACTGGATTCATGTATGATCTTGCTTAATTTGAATCAAAACCTGCTGTCGCCAGTCGGCATTGCGGATAAGATTGGGAACCCCAGGTCTATACCAGTCTATACCCTTCCTAGAGTGGTATGTCCAGGTAGAAACCATCTAAAGTATATTTTCTTCTAACTAAAGATACTAATCAGGCTAATGATGACAAACCATGTAATATATAACCATATAACCATTCACAGCTGCTGGAGTGGATTAGGAGGACCATCCCCTGGCTGGAGAACCGCGTGGCAGAGCAGACCATGCAAGCCATGCAGCAGAAACTGGAGGACTTCAGGGATTACCGTCGCGTGCACAAGCCACCCAAGGTCCAGGAGAAGTGCCAGCTGGAAATCAACTTTAACACCCTGCAGACCAAACTGAGGCTCAGCAACAGGCCCGCCTTCATGCCCTCTGAGGGCAAGATGGTCTCGGTATGTCTCCATGATCCTGCCACACCTCCTGACAATGGGTGTCTGTATTAACGGTGGCATGCTGCATGCACATGCTATAAAATCACCTAGACAGCAGCATGAAGAACAGAAAGCACAATGCTTAATAAACAGAAAATATTTCGTTCACATGGCTATGACACTACATAGCCATAAGAGTGAGCCACTAGACACTACATTTCCCATAATGCCCCAGCATCTTTTTTTTAAATACTGTTTCCAATACAGAGTTAGCAATAGATACAGTATATACATGCTATATGACAACAGCCTAAGACCAATCAGGGTATAGCTAATGCTAATTTTGAGGTTTCTGGCCTAATGAGAACACATACTAGCCCACTAAATAAAAAGCCTTACTTACACTGCATCACTATCCCCCCTCCTGTTACAGGACATTGCCAATGCATGGAAAGGTTTGGAGCAGGTGGAGAAAGGCTATGAGGAGTGGCTGCTGACAGAGATCCGCCGTCTGGAGAGACTGGACCATCTGGCCGAGAAGTTCAAGCAGAAGTGTACCCTGCACGAGTCATGGACTGCAGGTACTAGATGATTGCTCTCAGCATTTAAACGGCACACAGGCACAGGATGTTAGCACAGGTCCCAGTGAGGTAGTGAGGTAGGAAGAAGGGTTGATGATGTGTGCTCAGGGAAGGGTGTGAGTGTCAGAATTGTGGCCATTGCATCTCAGGGCCTGGTGAGTGCCAAAAAAAGGTCCATGGACAGCTGAGCCACATTTCTCATCTGACCCTGTGCGCTAGAATAATGTTATTCTGTTGATAAATATTCTTTCTTTGCCTCCATCTAGCCGCTGGGTCTGCCACCATTATTAAAGAAAGTCTCCCAGCAACAGGCTTATTATGCCAGAGAAAAATCCATGCAAAGCTGGCTGCCACAAGTCGCACAACAGCCATTTTTACATCACACTTTGTGTGATACTGTCTGAAATGCATATATTTTTCCATGTACTTTGTATTTTGGCTTATAACCAGAGCACTGGAACAGACACAGTTAAGTCATGTTTGACATCATTAGCTACATGATAAAGCATCTTTACTGAGACTTAAGCAATTTCCTCCTGTGTCTGAAATTCAGTTCTGAGAAACAACCCTTAGCTTTCTCAGACTGATCTCAGAGAAGTGTCAGATCTCATCATTTCTTTTAAAGCTCTTTTCTACAACTCAGAATCCTCCTGCTGCCAATCAAAGTAAAAAGAGACCTTTTCAGATTTGTCTCCAGAAATTCTGACCATTCAGATCATAAGTAGAAGTACTTATCCAAAAGGAAAATGCAGCATTACAGTAGCAATTACACTGTAAAAATTACACATAAACAGACACATTTTACGCAAGATGCCAGTCTGTGTCTGAAGCTGGCACTAAAGGCTCAATACAAAAAACTGGCCACCTGCCACCTGTGAAACATACCTAATTGTGTGTAATACCTCCACAAGCACAAATAACAGCTGCCACTCGGTTTAGCATGAACTGGACAAGTTTCTGGATGTAGGCGACAATGTTCAGCCACTCTTGCATCAAATAATTGTGCAGTTTGGGCAAATTTTGTGGTTCTGAGGATTCACACTATGGCCTTTGACTCACCAAAAAGCAGCTACTTTTCTGCCAATCAATAACATCTGCTTTGCAAACAATTTTCCACACATTAAATAAGACATTCACTGCACTGTACCACTACTTCTAAATCTATAAATCCCATTGCACAGCTCCTGTTTTTTATAGCCTGATCATTCTCGTGCAACGCCATCTGCAGGAGCCTTAAGTTACTCCCACCTTAAACATGCAAGGTAACAATTTGTTTGTCTGGGGAGCTTATCAGAGAGAGAGTGTTTCCAGAGGTTTTTGGGTTGTTATACCCCCCATCCCAGCATATCTGGGCTGGAAAGGGTCTAGTTTCTGTCGCTCTTCTAGGTGCTGCACTCCTGGGCAGGGGCACTGGGACCCACAACTCTAACAATTAAAGGCTCATAGAATCATCCTAACTTTACCCTAACACACCTAACAGCCCGACCCGGTAGCAAACTGCTGTAGAGTGTCAAAGCAAAAATTCAGTAATTTTCTATGAACCTACAAGCCTTTTTGTCATCTAGTTTCAGTGGTGTTTCAGTGTAGTGTTTGTAACACTTCACTTGATCCTCCTCTCCATTTCAAAACATCCTCCTCTTCCTGTGTTTTACTGTGCTATTTGCAGGCAAGGAGCAGCTGCTTTCCCTGAAAGACTACGAATCAGCCTCTCTGATGGAGATCCGTGCCCTGATGAGGAAGCACGAAGCCTTTGAGAGTGACCTGGCTGCCCACCAGGACAGAGTGGAGCAGATTGCTGCCATTGCACAGGAGCTTAAGTGAGAAGGAGCTACTGCTTTGTCACATCAGATTGCTTTTCATACAGATTGTGACCTTGTAGATATATCTGAAAAATAATCAGACCTACAGCATTAGCAGCAATGCTGACTCTTATGACTGTCGACCTTTTTTTTTCATAGTGAGCTGGATTATCATGATGCAGCCACCATCAATGCCCGCTGCCAGGCTATTTGTGATGAGTGGGACAATCTGGGCACTCTGACCCAGAAGAGGAGAGACTCACTGGAGGTACCAGAGCTACTGCACCTAGCTAGCATAGTGCAGTTATAATGGAAAAGAAGTAACATGAGGCCTCTTCACATTTCATGAACATTTCTATCATTTTAAAATTGTGTTCTCTCAGCGTGTGGAGAAGCTTTGGGAGACCATTGACCAGCTTTTCCTGGAGTTTGCCAAGAGGGCAGCACCCTTCAACAACTGGATGGATGGAGCCATGGAGGACCTTCAGGACATGTTCATTGTACACAGCATTGAGGAGATTCAGGTGTGGAATAAAAAAGAAACACGGAAGCATCCAAGCAGTGGTCTCTCAGCTTTTTCTCCTTGTGAGGACTGTCTAAAGTGACCACCCCCTACTTTTATGTCATTTGTATTCTGCCCAGTGTTTTTGCTTTTTTCTGTTCCTAAAAAAGATTCTGTTTCTAAAATGATCAGATCCACTTTTGGTTCCATAAAATATCTTCTAATTGATGTTTTGTAAACCTTAGAACCTCAAGCTTTCTAACTACCTGTGTCGGCTAATTAAGGTGTGCCAAAGTATCAGCATGGAATCCAGTTTGGAAAAAGACCCAAATTCCACTTTGCATCCTGTCTCAAACCCTGTTTACACCTGGTTACTTCATGTAAAAAGTATCTGGATTCTATCCTGATACGCCACATGCGTTTACACTTGGTAAAATGTGTCTCCAGTTAGTTTGACCCAAATCCGATGGCTGTGTGGGACGGAATATCCAAATTTGTTTGGTTGTACTTGCAAGGAATTTTGGTTGTCAAATGTGTCTTAGAGAAACGGATGTTTACAAGCTCAAATGCGTCTCAGACCACCTCCTGAGGTGTGTCTGTGTCACTTTTATGTGGCTTGGCCTTATCCAGATATAATCCATATACTTGAGATGGATGAAGTGACCAGGTGTAAACAGGGTGTCAGTGTACACACACTAGCCAATTTCTAAGTGATAATGACAAAATATGGGAAGAACATTAGTGAGCTTAGCATTGTGGATGATCAACACAACACCTCATGCCCAGCTCCCCAACTCATTTAAAAAGTACTGGATGGAGCGCCATCATTCTGAAGAACACAGTTCCACTGCTCCACAGCTCAATGCTGGGCAGGAGGCTTTGTACCCCTCTAGCCCACACCTAGCATTAGGCATGTGCTAATATGTTTATGTTTATCTGGTCCAGAGAGTCTTGCTCTAATAGCAGTACTTCTCTACAGGGACTAGACAAGCTGTCTGTGTGCATTTGCACATCTGTCTTATCAATGGGTGCAGCTTAAAGTAGCTGAATGCATTCATTAGAAGAGGTGTCCACATACATTTGACATATGGTGTATTTTGATAGACTATGCATGTATGTTTTTATAAAAAATACTACATCAATATTTTATTAGCATTAACATAGCAAGTGATATCTGTTATGTTGTCAATAACAAGGTCAAACTTGGCAATGGTTAAAACTGCAAATGAGTTTTACCCATTAAAAATTTAGAGAACCTTCACAAAAAGGTTCTACATTAATTTAATTGTCCAAGCATTGTACATCCAAGCAAAGAACCATTAAGGAATCATTATTAAGAGTGTGTTTGTCTCCTCCACTCTCACAGAGTTTGATCACAGCCCATGACCAGTTCAAGGCCACGCTGCCTGAGGCTGATAAGGAACGAATGGCCACTATGGGCATCCAAAATGAAATCCTCAAGATTGCTCAGACTTATGGGATCAAACTGACGGGCGAAAACCCTTACACTGTCATCAGCCCACAGGACATTAGCAACAAGTGGGAGGCCGTGAGTCTGATTTCTGTTCTCTGCAAAAATAAAAGCACTAGTTTCCACCGCTAAAGCTAGATATGAAGTAGCGTGCCCTTCTTCTCTGTCTGTCCCCCCACTAACAGGTGAAACAGCTCGTCCCATTGCGTGACCAGATGCTGCAGGAGGAGGTTGCCAGGCAGCAGTCCAATGAGAGGCTGAGACGCCAATTCGCCGCCCAGGCCAACATCATCGGGCCCTGGATTCAGACCAAGATGGAGGTACCGGAGAACAGGCGCAGACTAACAGTGCAGTGTTGCTTTTCCTTATCTTCCTTATAAGACTATGCCTCACATATCCATTTCCAAATGTGTATCCAGGAGATCAGCCATGTGTCCATTGACATTGCTGGCTCGCTAGAGGAACAGATGAGCAATCTGAAGCAGTATGAACAGAACATCATCAACTACAAATCCAACATTGACAAGCTGGAGGGAGACCACCAACTCAGTCAGGAGGGTCTTATCTTTGACAACAAACACACCAACTACACCATGGAGGTACGTAATGAAATCGATATCTTGATGCAATTTAAGTTCGAATCCTTTATGTTTCTGTGGGTGACAACATCAATCATATCCATCCTGGCGTGCAGCATGTTCGTGTCGGCTGGGAGCAGCTTCTCACCACCATTGCTCGCACCATCAACGAGGTGGAGAACCAGATCCTGACCCGTGACGCCAAGGGCATCAGCCAAGAGCAGCTTAATGAGTTCAGGGCCTCCTTCAATCACTTCGACAGGGTAAGGAGGGAGGATGTGCAATTGCATGGTATTTCATTCAGTATTCGGTGTGTCCTGCAGCTACACATTCTTGATTTGACTGATACAAGAAATCCTTTGCTCTCTTGAATTTCCAGAAGAGGAACGGCATGATGGACCCAGATGATTTCCGTGCTTGTCTCATCTCCATGGGCTACGATCTGGTGAGTGTGGGGCTAGGAACCAAACATGCAGCTTTAATATGCCATAATTCCACACAATCCCCATGCTCTTAACGTAGAGTTTATTTAATAAATGAAATTTCAATAGAAATTCACAGCCAGGTTATGAACATGTGCCATCATCTTGTTTATTGTTTCAGATATTGTGAAGTATTTTCCTTGGACGGATGCTGCCAAGCAGTGCTCGTACTGAATTATGAACCTGTTCTGTTCAAATGTTTTCCTCAGGGTGAAGTTGAATTTGCACGCATTATGACCCTGGTGGACGCCAACAACACAGGAGTGGTCACCTTCCAGGCCTTCATTGACTTCATGACCAGAGAGACAGCTGAGACAGACACTGCTGAACAGGTCATGGCATCCTTCAAGATCTTGGCCTCTGATAAGGTAAGCCTTCTGTACCTTAAAATGCATACAGTAGTACTAACTAGAGGTCAGACACATATTTTATTGGATAATTGGATAATCTGCCATACCTTTATAAGGTAAAGTATAAAAAAACATTGATTTATTATTTATTGTGTAACATTATGTAGCATTTCTACCTTAAAGTAACAGCTCCAAAATCATGGTGATGCTCCACTGACCTGTAACAGGGAGAACAGCATGTATATCATTGCTACTTCGGGCTTGGCTCGCTGCTACCTGCAGCATGTATGTAAGGAGAAGCGAGCAGGACAATGCTCTTATATACTAGCATACTATATTACACTACTACAGCAGTCCACAGGCTTCTTTCTCTTAAGGATGCTGGTATCTGTATCCCTTAGCATGTGTAAAGCGTGTCTTTTAGGAGTGACACAAAGTGTGAATAACAATTCCCTACTGTAGGAGGAGCCCAGGAGCAAGAAAAAGCAATTCTCCATAATGCTGCTTTAAATATACACACATATACATATATAGTTGAATGTGCAGCTGTTTGACTGCGTCTACCCATCTTTCCTGTTTCTCAGACATACATCACAGTGGAGGAGCTGAGACGGGAGCTGCCTCCCGAGCAGGCTGAGTACTGCATCACCCGTATGACCCGATTCGTTGGAACCAATGCTCCTGTAGATGCCCTGGACTACATCTCCTTCTCCAGCGCCCTGTATGGAGAGAGTGACTTGTAGATTAACCCTCCAAAAACATACATACATACACACACACACACACACATCCACACCCCTATAGTGGCACCTTTGTTCTCCAACAGTACTATGAGGTGTATTGGATTGGCTTTACTGCAGTGCCTTGAGGACCAGTATTAAGCTGATGTACCTGGTTCTGAATTGACATCAAATTGCTAATAATGACAAAGCAGCCAAGGCCATTATGTTTTAGGGAAGTTAATGTCAGTCACATTTAATTTAGGTATTGTTAGTTAAAGCCTCCTGCTCCCCATCCTGCCACCATTTTGGAGAAAAATAAATAAAATTAATAAAATAAATATTTATGAATCTTACCTGGTGTCGCTTTATTCATTTGTTCACTGTGCTCCGTGTATCCATGAAAGTATGACAGTTCTATTTATTTGCTAAATTACATGTGATTTTTACATGACACATGAATTACACATCCATAAATGAATACAAATGAAATATTAGATAACAATATTGAAAAGAAAAACATTAAATGTGTCAACTTTTGAATGTTATGACCAAAGCGTTCATTGGGTTGGTGGGAAACTTTTTGTAGGTTGTGTGAAGACATGATGACATACTCAACCATGTACTTCATAACATATGGCTTTGATGAAAGGCATGATCAAACACTGAAATTGAGTCAAATAAAATACATTTATTTGTAACATATATCCACAATTCAAAAGTTTTCCCTTTGTCCAGTTAATAAAAGAGCAAAACACAGTAGCTGCCTTGTCGCTGAGTGACGTGAATAAGAAATTACAGTGAGACGTCGACAGGTGTTCGGTTTTCTAAAATAGGGGATCATACTAACATCAGTACTATGTGGACCACATATACACTGTATAAATAAAAATACAAATTCAGGTTAACTTAAAATGGCACCAATCAGCCATAACAAAGTAATATATCAGTTGAACTGAATATCATGGATTATCTCCATCTACAATGCCATTTGTTAGGAGGTGGAATATAATAGGCAGCAAAGTGGAAAGAAGGGCCAATATTAGGCAGGTGGTGTTAATGTTATGGCTGATTGGTGTAAAAGCCGAGTTAGAGCACTGATGTTATCTGGTGCCAAGTTGAGATACCTCAAAGAGGTTGTCAACTTCATGGAGTGCAATATTTACAGCTCGATAAGAATGTGCCCTTCAATCCAAATACAGTATGTACCACATAATTCAAAACCAAGCGCAAAGAGAATTGTCCTAAATTGCTGTATAATAAAAAATTCAAAATATTTTTATTGCATCATGGTCTGATGTGAGATGTACTACATTAACAAACCTATTAGAAGTTACTCAGCTACACTTAGGAACAAGAGAAATCTGTCATCAAAAGCATTTAAAACAGTAAGAAAGAAAAAAAGTTCTTCATATAAAAGTATTTAAATATAATAAAAAAGGCGGTTTATAATAAATGCAGTATAAAAAGGTGCTCAATAATTTATAAACAAGTAAAAATCCCTCATAATTAGAGCAAGTCAGGAGTGCATTCAGACTGCTGATCATCTTATCCGTTTCAGCTGACCTTGACCTGATCCTACTATTAGGTTTTGTCCATGGAGCCAAATAGAACTGGTGTTATATGTAGCATATAAATATAATTTTGAAACATTCTGCATCTGTAATGCATCATCTGTCATTTGTAGTATAATCTGGGCACACTGTGGTATTCATTTTTTCCCTATAGACACTGCCAGCTGTGCCAGGCCTGCAAGGAATATCTCGAAAGAAAGAGCTGCGTGGTGGGACAGTGAAAGTGTACAGCAGATATAAGAATGAATTAGTGGTCTCATCTATGGGAGTAGGCGAAAGAGTGCAAGAAAGAGTACTAAAGTGATAGAGTGAGTGCATGAATGTCTCATGCTGGGATAGTAATAGCATTCAGGAGTGCCACCAGTGAACGCTATATAAGCATTTTCAGCACAAAGGAGAGCGCAGCTCCAAGGGACAGCCCCAAAGCCAGGAAGAAGGTCATCAGAGCCCCAGTCGTCTCTGCATCTTTAGACCTCACCAACCTAGAGGGCAAAAAATGAATGAAGGTATGAGTGTGTGCAGCAATCACTGCAGTGACTTTAATCCACAATTACCCTTCACTGTTATATACTAACGTATTAAATGACGGATTCTGAACAGTATACTACTGTAAGACATCTCACTGAGCTTGAATAGTACTTACTGCGGTGCATAGGACATGCAGAGACAGGCGAAGTACCCATTTGTCATAGCAAACAATGACATGAAAAGTACATAGGCCAATTCATGCTTGAAAAGTATTGGCAGGTAGGTGTGAGTTGGAATGTTGCACAGCATGAGTGCAGGGATGAAGATCACTCGAGCCACTACAAGGATTGGGAACAGGCTGCTGCCCTTTGCAGGCTAGAACAAATACAGAGTGTTATCAGATTTCTCACATTTTCAAAGGTACAAAATAGTGGAAGGTCATGCAGTTCATTAATTACAATAAAATATAAGCAGTGCCTTTTCTTTTTAAAAGAACAACAACAATAGAAAACGCCACATTAAGCCTTACCCACTGAACAACTGAGGTGACACTTCGGCCAATCCAGTCCATAACGTTGAAGACCAGAAAACAACAGAGGGCAGTAAAAATGTCCGCTGAAAGAGAGAGGAAGAGAGGAAAGCAGCCATTTAATCCATGGCCTCTTCTTGTTCTCAGAGTTCTCATGTAATGTTTGAAGAAGAGTGTTGTGTTGTGGAGAGCAAGGAAATCTCACCCCATGTCCCTGTGAACATTGTATCTGGTTTCACCAGCACAGTGATCGCTGGGAAAACCGACAGCGTGACCATGAAGACACATGTCACACACAAGGCCATCACCCAAACCTAAAAAAATAGATGAATAAAATAATAATGAATTAACCATCAATTATGCTTTTCACATCAGATCCTGAATATTATAATTACAAAACATATTTTACAACACCTTTCTGAAGACTGCCAGCACAGGTGACTTCTCTTCACACTGCTCTTTCTGCTTCTCTACTATATCAGCAGTTTTGTAGGCTTCAGATTTAGGGTCAGTTAACATGCTCAGACCATAGCAGTCTGGACTATAGGCAGGCTCACTGAGCTTCACTTTCACCAAGGTCACACTCTCTACAACAAACACAAACAAGGTGACATTATAAAAAAGTTAGTTTGCCAATTGTTTATAGTTCAACAAATCATCTTCCATTGGTGTGTCACATGCTTAAAGGTGCCCAGGGTCACGAGGTAACACAAGGTAACACTAATATCTTCAACTTACCTGTTTGATTTAGAAACAGCTCTTTCTTGGTCTCCTCTTTGTTACTGGGACCATCTTCCAAATAAAGACGAGCAAATTTCTGAAACATAAAGAAATGCTAATTTGGCAAAGCGTGCAAGTCTAATATAAAACATTTACCATCTAATTTTGAAGGACTCATATAATTCCCAAATTATTACCATGTTGTTCCATGTTAATAATGTGCTATATCATTTCATTTCTGAAGTGAAATAAGTATGAGTAAATATAAAATTAAAAGGGGTATTTACCAGATGAGGCAGCAGTAAGTAACAGCACAGTGTAAGGAGTGTGGCCACGCAGGGAGTCACAAAGTAGCCCAAAGCAGCATTCTCATTGTCTGCTTTAGCTAGAGAAAACCAAAGCAGAGGTTTAGAAGAAACATAACCATCACAGCGCAATCAGCACAACTGAATACAGCCTTTTAGTGAGGCATGTTTGGGTTTTGCATCTGAGATCTGAAGGAACTTACATATCTGCGAGATTAACATGGCCACAGCAGAGAAGATGCCGGCCACAGCCTGGCCACTCATAAAAAAGGAGCTGTACTTCTGAGGGAGCTTCCCAACCAGACCAAACAGACTGCCCTGCAGCACTGCCCCAAACACTAGCAAGAGAGGGATTGATAGGCATGTTATTACATTCACAACATCCAAGTGATGCTAATACAATTATAATATTGTGACATTAACAATATATACAAGAATTGCCAATACAGTAACTATACAACAATGTAAAGATAACGCTAGCATATTAATCATGGTCTAACAATAATAACATGCTAAAATGATCCTGCTATACAATAAGCAGCACTTAAGCAATGCTGGTACAATTATCACATCGCAAAATTAATAAAAAGTAAATAATGCTGGTACAATTATCAAGTTCTAACATTTTTGCCATGCTAGTTGTCTAGTACAATTAACATACACTTAATGGGCATTCCTAAATCAAGGGTATTAAAAAGAGTTTATCCTGCTTTTATTGAAATAACTGTCTTTACTGTCCAGGGAAGACTTTCTACCAGACTTTGGAGCAATGCTGTGAGGATTTGATTGCATTCAGCGATAAGTGCGTTAAAGAAAGTCAAAATGTACTGGATGGAGCAGATCAATGCTGGGGTGCGTTATACCCCTCTAGCCCTAACCCGGCATTAGGTATGGTACAATAGGTTCATGTTTATCTCATCCAGAGAGTCCTATTGTATTGGCAATACTTCTCTACAGGGACTAGACAAGTTGTGTGTGTGTATTGCATATCTGTGTCAGCAGTGGGTGCAACTTCAAAAAGTACCCGAATGCGTATATTAGAAGCAATGCTAGTACAAGGATCAAGTATAAACATTATCAATAAGTAAGTAATGCTAGTACTTGTATCCTATTCTCTAATTATTAACAAGCAAGAAATCATCATGACACTACATAAACACCAGAAAAGAAAAAAAAAATTGTCAGGTCATATAATTATTAAATATAATTAGCGGACGTACTGTTGATGAACCAAATGGTTGTCATGGTGATGTTATAGAAAAGGTCTTGTTCCATTTTCACCTTCACCAGAGCGGCCGTGAGGACGAAGAGCAGTAATATAAAGACCATGCTGCCAACTATCCTTATCTTCTCTGCAATACTATGGAGAAATAAATACGCCTCAGATCGGTGCAGCATCAGAATCACAAGGAGTTATTTCAGTCCTCTAAACTCAATGAATCAATGAATATGAAACATGTCCTGATACTTACTGCTGGTAGAGAAAGGAGTTCAGGAGGGTGAACAGCAACAAAGGTAGCTGAGAAATCAGCACACACATGTTGTTGAACATGTATGGGTCAGTCTGGTCAGACCCTGAGACATTGGCCACTGTTGTTGTGTTTAGCCGTTCATTGAAATACTGCGAAAAACAAAAGAATTATTTTAGCCAATTATTTTGGAGTTGGGCAAACATTGCCTGTATAGAGGTGAGAAGTGCCCTATCTCACTTACAGCAAAGGCAGTTGCGAAGAAATTCCAGGGAAGAAGCGTTCCCATTCCCAAAATGAACAGGATGGCGGCCACTAGGCCTCTGTCAGAGAAGAAGATCAGAGGTTCTAACTAAAACCTAAAGGCTAATATTGTTCAACACATTTCACCACCACAACTAATACGCTTTCTACTCACCGGTCATCTGATGCACATTTCATTTTGCTCTTCTGTCTAAAAACAAAGTACAAAAAAAAACAAAACAAAAAAACACCGGTTGAAGCAAAAGGCTGATCATTAGCAGTAAAACAGCATCAAATTCTTACTGTCTTTAAAATATCATAGGGAGAGAAGTCAACTGTACATAATATGGATTGGTACTGAACATCAAAATGTCTCAATTTGGTTTGCTTACAGTGTGATTTCAGCAGAGAATAAGCTCTGTATGGTGCTACTACTGACAGCAGGATTAGTGACACCCTACCGTTCCAGCTCCGGCTTATGGAAACCCATAGAGTAGAAAATACCAGACGTTCAAAAACATGGTGAATGGAGTTGAGGTCTTGGCCTAACAAGCTTTCCAGTGCTGATTTAGGATCAGATCCTTGTCTCGAACCCTAAATCTGTATTTATAGTGATACACACATAGTGGTGTATTAAGGCGTATTATTGTATATTATCATATAAGTGTCAAAGGGATAAAAAATTGTGGAGTTATGAAATAACTAGATTTTGCAAGGAGGGACATGTCTGAACCCTCTGCTTCCAATCTAACGCCATATAAATTCCATCTCTACCTTGTTCACATGCCTACAAAAGGTCTGCCCAACCCTCCACCACCCGTCTGCTCCCTTTTCACCCTGTCATCTGTCACTCCTGGCTTCACTTTTTTTTTTTTTTTTTTTTTAGAGAGGGGGGATTGGCTTCCTACCACACATTAGTAGCCATCCGAATGCCAGCCCAAAAAGTCCCCTGAGTTCTCCTCATCCCTCTCCCTTACAGTCTTCTCCCAAATCCTCATGAGCAAATGCTGTATTAGCTTTATCCCACTGATCCTGTACAGAGGCGTCAGTACCCTCCTACACTCACATCCTGACCAATGGGGGGAAAGCACATGTGTCGCGCCTTTGTCACTTCCTCGTTTCACTCTGAAGACATGAATGAATGAAGCCCTTCACTCACTGAGCTTTTTTAGAAAACGTATCGGTTATGTTTAAAAATGACTGAAACATTTGTTAATCAGTGTTAAAAAACCTCCAGACCTCCTTATGAGACACTGTGTTCATGTCTCAGAGAGTTCTGTACTCAGTAAACCTGCTCGCTAAATTGTTCAGTGAACATTAGCTACCATTTCAGAGAAAACGAGGCATTTAGAATAAAACACACATAAAAACACTGACTAACCTTTAGAGGAGGTTCAGGTGTGGGTTTAGAGACCCTGAGTGGACATACAGTCACGCCGGTGAAGGGGACCATGTGCTCACTAACCTCTCACAGCGCACATTTCCGGGATTTCCCTTCCTTATCAGCCTGTGTTTAATCATGTGACACCTGCTCCTTCACCAAGGCTATTAAAAAGGCCGGGATGCTTTATATTAGGAGTTCTTTTAGGCTTTGAAGCATTGTTGTTTAGATTGGATTGCGTTTAGTGACAGGAGCGTTAGTAAGGCCGGGATGTGGATGATCACCACCCACCTCATCCCCAGCGCATCCCAAAAGTACTGGATGGAGCTCCATCAATCCAGAGCGGACAGTTCCACTGCCCCACAGCTCAACGCTGGAGGGCTGTATAGCCCTCTAACCCACACCTGGCATTACGCACGGTGCCCATAGGTTCATCTATCTATCTCTGTATCTATATGTATATACATATATTCGCACACACAAAATATGTAAATCTAAATACTGGTTATAAACTCATAAAATAAAATCATACTGGAAAATAGACATGTGGTGTACAACAATTTGCTTGTGAGCATTGTGAACACTGTAGGCGAAAAAATATATTTGAAATAAAAATTAGTGCATTTACGCACTAACCCGTCCGATAAATATGACTTAAGCTTTTTGAGGAACCTTTTTTTTTTTATTAAAAAATTGAGGAAACATTTGCGTACAGTTATAGTTATAATTATATAATTAAAACTAAATAATTATTTTCTGAATGTCGTAGAGCTGAGTTAATCATCCGGAGGACTGGAGACCCCCCCCCACACACACCCCACCCCACCCCCTTCCAAAAGCCCCTGTATGTAATTCAGTTTAGCCGCAGCATTTGAAATCTAGTCAAAAACAATCTTGCATTATTCCGGGATCATTCTCTCCATGTTATCAACAAACCGAAACAAATGCAGACCGGACTGCTACTCCAGTCCTAACCTAATGTACAGTAAGTACAGTCTTGTAGAATCGCGGGAAACTCGCGCAGAAGGGGAACCTGTTTTTTGCCGCCAAATCTATTTGAAAGTGGAATAAAGCTGACATGCGACACAAGATCACCTCAAATTAATTACTAAACGAACGCATTTCTTTATTATTTATTCTAATTACAAAACTACTGTGTGGTTTCCACTGCGAGCTGTAAATGAATATGTTTTTGGGAGCAGTGTTTTTTTTCAGCACGCAGTCCTATAAACAGTGCAAAATCTCACACAGCTTACTGTACAGTAAAACACCTCCGCGTGTATGCAGGGATGTTTACAGGCTGTACGCCATGTAGGATAAAGAAGTGAGAAGAAGAGAATAATGAATTACCTCTGAAAAGCTGAACTGAGGCGCTCAGACTGCTTCACTGTCGCGGCTGAGAAACTGAACACCACATTGAAACTGGCGCTCAATTCAGCACGTGATGGGGGGCGTGCTTAACGCGGTGATGTTTACTTGCACCACAAGGTGGCGCGCTGAGTAAAACTGTTTGGTCCAGTCAAGTCAAGTCAGATTTATTTGTATAGCTTTTTACAACTGTAGTCGTCACAAAGCAGCTTTACATAATTAGTACTTAATAAAGGACAGAGAAGAAAGAAGGAATAACATGAAGCGCCAAAGACTCCCAGTGAGCAAGCCAACGGCGACAGTGGCAAGGAAAACCTCCCTCAGAGCTGGAGGAAGAAACCTTGGGAGGAACCAAGACTCACAAGGGGGACCCGACCCATCCTCCTCTGGCCAGACTATTTTAAACATTAATGATAAAAATTACCAAAGCAGATACAACAGAAAGTTGATAGTGGTGATATTAATAGTGTCAGACAGGCACGAGTCCATCTAGGTTTCAGCACGGCCACCAAACAGGCAGCAGCGGCAGGCGGGTGAGCCATGGGTGGTGGTGGGTTGGGGGGGGACCTGGTTGTGGAGGTGGCAGCTGGTTAGACGCAGGTAGAGGGGACCTCAGCGGGCAATCTTCCAGCACTATTTCTTACAATAAAAAATAATTCAGAAGAAGAAGAAGCAAAATAATAACACTATATTTACTATATACTACTACTACTACTACTACTACTAATAATAATAATAAGTAAAATAACAACGCTATATTAATTATTATTAATATTAATAATAATAATAATAATAATAATACATTTCAGTGTGATTTTTTTGCATTTTAACATTTTGGTCAAATTCGCTGGTCTGACTGGTAAACTGCATTGCCATATCAAGATAGATAGATAGATAGATAGATAGATAGATCACTTTATTTATCCCACAGGGAAAGTCAGTTTTTACAGCAGCAAAATCAAACAAGAGAGCAGCATGATAGAGGCATAAAAGCATAAAAAGTGATTGTAGTGCAGTAATAATTACATTAATATAATATAATATACAGAATGAATTATGTGTGCAGTAACTACATTAATATAATGTAGTGATGTAAGGCATCCTGGGGTATCATTACAGTATAGAGTTTTAAAGTGGCAGTGCAGATGACAGAGCTGTGTGGCAGTACATACTGATGAACAGAATAGTGTCCGATTGAGAAACAGCGGGACTGTTCTATTAGTACACTCAGTGCACAATAATGTCCCGGCACAGTGACTGTACACATACTTTCTAGAGGACAGTTAAACATGGAAGAGGCCGCTGCATAATTACAGTCTAAAAAGAGAAATTCGTAAAAAATGATCAAGGTGACAACATCTTTGGACTAGCTTTATTAAACTCACATACGTACTCTGAATGAAACAATAGTACATACACAGGCTGTGCATTTGAGCTGAATACGTCTAGTTCAATTCCTTTTTACCACATAAAAAAAACTAATATTAAAGGTTCAATGAATGAATAATGTATTTCAGTGGAAAATTATTTTAGATTTTTTAAAAAAATGTACTGAAAGTCATGTGTCAGTAAATCTTTATGATATGTCCAATTATTTCCCATATGGTATCAAACTTCTGCAGAACTTCAGTACACATTTTATTCCAGCTGGTTAAATCTGCATATTTTGTTTTGTTTTGGTTAATAATAAAATGATTACGTTTTGAATGGGTGAATCTTATATGAACCCACAAAACAGTGGCTTTATAAAGTTAAAAAATAGCTTAGGCCCTGACCAGCATAGTGTATGTTTACATTTGAGTTTCATGGACAAGCTGGTCGGGATGCTGGTCATACTGGTTGACTAATTTGGTCAACCACTTACTATCAAATTACTATCATTGTAGTCTTGCCCTCCCTCACTTCCCCGGGTTTGGCTTTCTCAAATATTACCGGTAAAAGAATAAGCCAGTGCTTTCTCTTATGATCTGTGGTTAGTTTCAGCCGGTCACCTAGCGTTATTGTTGCATGTGGAGTTTGAGCTCATCTTCTGCAGACACTGGTGCAGAAAAACAAAGTCACGACCACGAGGCCTGGTGTACGTAGCAACCCAGAGCTAGCAGCGTCTGGAGGTGATGGGCTGGCCTCCAATATCAACAACAGCATGTTCTCCCGAAGTTGCCATGGTACTTTACTGTTTCCCCAGCTTTGAGCCCAGCTTTGGACAGTGTGATAAGTGTATGTGAGAATATAACAAGTCGAGACTCTTTTGAAACAGGTTTGGGGAGTTGGAATCGCCCCGTTTTCAGCCCTGTTTAGGTCATGCTGGCTTTACTTTTTGACGGAGAACACAACAGTGGGGTTCACAGTTTGTCACTTACATGTACCAAACTCTCATTATTCAACTATATAAAAAAACCCAGCTTGACCTGATCCTTTAACATGGCACACCATTGCTAATAAGTGATACTGAACAAAGTTTTACCACTGCTGGTGACTTAATGCTGGTGACATGATGTTTGCACTGAAATGGAAGAAGACAAAAAAAAAAAAAGAAGAAGAAGAATTTGGGCCAATATCCTTATTCAGCGGAGTGACTGGTCATCCAAGTAAACCATACTCAAGGCTGTTAAGCCAGCTGGTTAACCAGCTTAGCTCTTGACCAGCAAAGCGTATGCTTTCAGTTCAGCATTCAGGTTATACTGGTTGACTAATCTGCTGGCCAAAATGTACTGGTCAAATTTATTTATATCACTCAGTTTGGTCAAGCTGGTCAAACAAGAACATAACAGTTTACGTAAAGGCTTTTCAAGTCTTACGTTCTCCTTTCTAATTTGTGTTTAGCTTTAGTTAGTAGTTAGTAGTCGGCTGAGGTGGTTCGGTTAGAGAATATATGGTAAAGTCACCTAGTGTTAGCATTTAGCTCATGTGGATCCCCGTCCCCGCTGCAGTCGGTGCACTACCCACCGCCTGACCACTTAGCAAGCTATAACTAGCAGAGTCTGGTGGTGTCTGTGCTGCTGCCCTGTATCAACAACACCATGTGACCTTAACATTTGACGACAGTTTTTGCTAGTGTGATGGGTAGAGGGCAGTTTTTTGGGGCGTAAAGGTAATGAGTCAAGACTGTTATGTAACAGTTTGGGGGTTTTGAAATTGGCTGTTTTCCAGCCCTGTTTTGATTATGATGTATTTTCCTTTGAAAGAGGACAAAGCAGTGTTTAAAGTTCAGGGTATGTGATTTCCTGTTGAATGACCAAACTTTCATTATTCAACGATGCTAAGAAAAACAGACATTCTAAGGCACCTTTAACACTCAAATCGCTAAAAAATTATACAGAAGAAATGTATTTCTGTATTCACCACCATCGATGAATTTTCACATGGTATTTTCACTGCAGTGAATGAAATGAAGGAAAAAAGAAGAAGAAAATTATGGGCCAGTATCTTTGCTCAGTGGAGCGGCCCTATTATACAAGAGCAGATTTTTTTTCTGCTTTATTTTTACTAACAGGTTCAGATTTTGGTTGTGTTTTTTAAACGCAATGGGCTGAATCCACTGGACTGCATATTTTGGGGCTTTGGAAAGATTATAATAGCCGTATAACAGTCATTTTCCCCAGCAGCCACGTAGTGGGTAAATAGTGGGATATACGCATGTTACCTGCTTTAGAGACTTTGGACTTTGGAATCTGCAAAACAAAATCCTAGAACTCTTTATCAACAATTGACGTGAAATCATTTGATTTACGGGAAGTGCAGAGGGGTACGTGTGAGTGTGTGTGCGTGTGTGCATCTACCTTTTATTTTACGCAATATACACACATTTTTTTCATACCAGACTTTTTTTAGGCAACTCTCGTTGATTGATGGAAAACTCAGGTGGATGAATAGGAATTCTTTGAAATTCACTCCTAAAGTACAAGAATAACAATTTAGAATAGTACAAGAATAACAAAAAGAAGAAGTCATTTTGAGCATATTTGTTTTTAACAACATCCATGCAACAGATGCTCCTTCATGTCCGACCTTCAGTGTTCTTTCCCTGAGAGATCACTGTGTGTCTGATTGCTGCAGTATGACTAGAGCTGATGCACAACAAGTAAGACCCTGTTTTAACCCTTTAAGCTTTTTCGTATATCCACAGCCCAAAGCTTGGCATCCTGTAACTATGTACTACACAGAAAGTAGCACAGAAAAATGAAGGAAGGTTATGTCCAGATTACAAAAAAGGAAGGAATAAGGTTTTGCAATTCTGCACGGCATTTCCACGCATTTCAAAACCACCTTGTGTATTTTGATGTTGTCTGTAAGTGTTAAAAGGTTTTGAGGTTACGACACCCACACCCATCCGCAGCAAAGAACTTCCTATATTTGAAAGCTTCTGAAGCTCTTTGCTTTTCTCTTTTTTTTTGTCTGCCTAAAAACAACAGTTTCTTACATATATTTCACTGTTAAACTTGCTGTGAAGTTTATACCTTCTACGCTGCACAAAACAAGACCTGCATGTGTACTTTGAGCGAATTAAGAGGGTTTTTTTTGGTTGTGTGTGTGTGTGTGTGGGGGGGGGGGGTATTTACAGAGATGAGTTTGGTGACAGTCCAAGTCCTAGATGACTATTGCTTTGAGGTGATGCTTATAGGATGTGTATTGCTGGATTATTAGAAACAGCCAGATCTGGTGTGTTTTGACTGAATAGATTTAAAGGTGCCTTGGAAAACTTATTTATTTAAATAGTTTGAACTGCTGTAATATAGGACCCTGCCTGATGTGGGACATCTAAGCTCTATTTGGTGAAGATCTTCCTCAAATAAATAAAAATCAATAAAACTATTGGGTAACACAAGCTGTGATGGCATGAGACCAAAATCACGTGACTTCTCAGATGTCCAGTTTTAGATTAGGGTAAGGAATTTTCAAACAGGAAGCCTGTGTGAACACCACCCAAAAGTCAGTGACATAGCATTTGCCTAAAAGTAATGTTAAGGGTATATATTTCTTAAAATAAACAGGTCTGCTAGTTTCAATCAGGATGTGTTAATGACATGTTAATGAGAACATATGTTAATATGGTATAAATATACTTCATATTTGATATTTCAGTGAAAGTTTCCTTTGTCCCATTTCAGGAAATCTAAAAATGGAACAGGATGGATTGCCTAATCTGGGACAATTCTAAAAGTGCTTCAGTCAGGCAAAAATGTGTGGAGGGGTATGAATGGGGTTAAGGTTTAGATGTTTAGGGTGAAGGACAAATTAAATAATACATTTGTAAATTATTAAATTTACAAATGTAAATGTTATAAATATATTAAATATAAGTATGCTCTCTAACTACAAATGACAAATCACAATGGTTTTATGCTTTTGTGATTCATGTCTTCTTATGTTGTTGATTTCTTGTCTTTTTACTGATTACTGATTCTGTAAAGCTGCTTCGTGACATCAGTTGTAAAAAGCACAATACACATGACTTTTATTTAATTAGATTTGACTAATTCACAGCTTTTTCTGCATGAAAAATATAAAATTGGCTACCTTATGTCTCTCAACTAAAGCATTGCTCTTATGTAACAACTAGCTCCAACTTTACAATAGAAGGAAAAATACCCTCTTAATTTTTAAATGACAATGAATGTAAACATATATAGTTTTTCAAGTAATTCTGGAACATTTCTATTGGTCCATTCGTCAAGCTATCTTAACTTAAAAGAACAACTAACAATTTTGACAAATTATGTCAAAAAGCAAAAAATAACAGAATGGAGATACAAGGTCTTAATGACAGCAAAGAGTTGCATCAAAGCTATTACAGTCTATTTAAATATGTGACTTCCAAACCTACAGGCCTATGTTTTATAAAAGCAAGTGAAAATTAAAGTAAAATTCAGTAAAATTACTGAACATGGGATTTCACATTTAGCATTTAGAGTGTTACTGACTCTGAGAGGGTTTTATTACATGATTTAATGTCATTTAGGTCATCAACCATTGACTTTTCAGTGTCCCACATTTCAAACAGAACTCCCCCAAAACAGGAAACACAGACTGTCTGAAACAACTTGCCACTAAGTTGTTAAGTTTTGAGTAATGATGTATCAACCATTTCTGTAATGAGTGTGAGCTCTACATTTTATTTTTTTATTTGATTAGGACACACCCTGAGGATTTCAGAGGGGTCCTTTGTGTGGATTTAATGTACTGGTTTCATATCGCAATATAAAAAAAATGGATTTCTACATTAGGTTTATTTATGGATACTACAGATATATATACAAATACAACAGTGATATTAAACACAAAGTCAATTGATGGATGTAAATGGCTAAAACTGTGTAATAAGTACTTTCCTCACAAATAACCTTAAACACACACACACACACACACACACACACACACACACTATGACATCGCTCAGCTACTTTTAATAATTTCTTCTTTCCCACTGATGTTACTCAAGTGCAGATATCTGAGTGAATGTGAGTCAGCTGTGGTGCTTAAGTGAAATACAGTGACTTTTCAGTTTTTCTTGATAAGAGTTTGAAGAGGGTGCTGATCAATGCAATCTTCTTGAGTAAAACCCATCTTTTCAGGTGCTGTCTATTTGTAAGTTTAATTGTAGTTACGCAGTAGTAGTAAATGGTTCTTAGTCAAAAGGGGCCTTGTCTTATCTTCCTCACACATCTCAATTACAAAAATGGTACTTAAAAGAACCACCAAATATAAGGTTCTTAAGGTAACCAAAACAGTTTTTTTTCTAAGGTATCTCTCTAAGGCCTCTTTTCCACTGAAGGCTGAATGGTTCTGAGCTTGGTGAGGAATTTTCAAACAGGAAGCCCGTGTGAACACCACCCAAAGGTCATCGACATAGCATTTGCCTAAAAGTAATGTTAAGGATATACATTTTTTAAAATAAACAGGTCTGCTAATTTCAATCAGGATGTGTTAATGACATGTTAATGAGAACATATGTTAATATGGTATAAATATACTTCATATTTGATATTTCAGTCTAAATGGTTCTTATACAAAAGGGGCCTTGTCTTATCTTCCTCACACATCTCAATTACAAAAATGGTACTTAAAAGAACCACCAAATATAAGGTTCTTAAGGTAACCAAAAAAGTTTCATAAGCTAAGCTAATAAGGACAAGCAAGTTTACAATGTCACTATAAAGGATGCAAATACAGAAGCATTTATAATAGAAACTTGCATTATTTAATGATTTGAGAAGGTTTTAATCTTCTTAATATTAATAGTAAATTGTTTTACATGTTTTAAATATCAAGATGAAATAGGTCGCTGTTATTCGCGGTGCACTCCCACACTTAAACTTACATTCTCCTTCTTCACAAAGGTTAGTTTTCACTCTTTGACAAGACAAGGGAGAAAAAACAGTGGTGACAATCATATTGGCAGTATGTCACTGAGCTGTTGGTCAATGATCCTCTCTGTTTGATTTGCTGTTAAAAAGTGACCATCAGGTCTTAGTCCTGTCCAGGCCTGCCCCCTCTGTATAAATGTGCCTCCACTCTGCTTGTTCCTTATTTCACATCTCATTTGCAGGAAGCCTTAATGGACAGTATGGAGTCTGTACTGTGTTGGAATGTATTAATTTTTTTGACAGTTGCCGTAAGCCCTCTTGTGAATGGTAAGTTCTTTTGGCCTTGTCTTTCAGATCAGATAAGTAGATACAATGCTTAGGCTACACCCCTTTAAAAAAGGAGATTCTTCAATAGTTCTTTATCTCTATATGTAGAGAACTATGATGGCACCAGAACTCAAGGCACCATTTGAACTCTTTGGTTGGTTAAATGGGTCTCTATTATTTTTTTAAATAATTGTTAAAGTATTACCAAAAGAGTTCTGATAGGTCAACAACCTTTTCAGGTGCTATGTAAAGCTTTACACTGTTTGCACCCTAAGAATGTATGTCATTGATTTCAAGAAGAGTTCTTTAACCCTGTAAAATTATTACTGATGTGCTTTTAGATACATTCAAATGCAACTGTTTGAAGATTCAGTGTGTTTTGGAAATTCAGAGTATATACACTATATGGATAAAAGTATTGGGACAGCTGTTCATTCATTGTTTCTTTCGAAAATCAAGGACATTTAAAAAAAGTTTCTCTACTGTGTAGGGAAGGCTTTCTACTAGATCTTGGAGCACTTCTGCGATGATTTGATTGCATTCAACGTTAGAGTGAAAGGGCGTTTGCTTGGTTGTCTTCTCTATAAGGACTTGACAAGCTGTCTGTCTGTGCATTTGCACATCTATGCCAGCAATAGATGTTATTTAAAGTAGATGAATACATTCAATAGAAGGGGTGTCCACAAACATTCAGACATATACTAGTGTATTTTCATATACAGCGTTAGATTTTGCATTGGAACACGAGTGGAACATGTGGTAAAGGTGGGTCTCTGACCTAGAAGAGATTTTTCTCTTGATGATAGGTAATGGTGGAAAGCGGAAGTGAAGTATTAGTTACTTTTTGGGCCATGATTACATAATCCAAAAACAGAAGAAGTTTCTTTCTAGTAGTTAATTACAGGTTGACAGAAGATTACAAAAAAACACAAACCTTGCTTGAAATCATATGATGTTACATGTTTAACAAAACCAGGCAAACATGCTAAAGCTAAACTTTTGATCAGATAGACTTTAAATTATTGAATTTTTGTTTCCTTCATCGGTTTCAAGTTCTCTTTGCTGTTGTATCATCCTGATTGCACCATGTATCAAATCCCACTGGTCTGCTTCTGTGTAGGTGCTCCATCTGAACTTCAGTGCTCAAAAAATGACCTGAACATCACCGGAGGCACCTTCACTCTCTCTAATAATTACAATGATGGTAGTATCCTGAGGTACCATTGTCCAGTGGGTTATTATCCATATCCTCAAAAAATGCGCAAATGTTCCAGAGGCAGTTGGAAACCTGCGCCCACCAGAAAACAGCCAGAGTGCAAGAGTAAGCCTTAACTGACCGTCCTGCTTTTTTAAACAGATGTTAAAACTTAGTATTGTGTCCTCTTCACTCAACAATGTTTTTTCTCCTGTTTCTTCAGAGATCACATGTCCTAATCCTAATGTTCTGACCAATGGAGTCGTGAATCCCTATAAGGTCCTTTATCATGTGAATGACACAACCTCCTACAGGTGTCACTCTGATTACACATTGCGGGGGTCCTCCACACGTGTATGCCAGCTCAATGGCAAGTGGAGTGGCAGCACGCCGATTTGTAGTATTGACTGTAAGTAAATGGCCTTATTCTGATGACTCATCCTATTCATTTGATTCCATGTTGCCATGGTGATAGCATTACCGGTAGCGGTGTTAATGTGTGTGTGCCAACTGGTTTCCTACTGATATACATAAATGGGTGCAACTGGATGACTTGCATGAAAATTTGAACTTAACTAAGCTGAACTAAGAACTAACTGAACTAAGAATTTAAAGCAGCAGTATTCAACATGTGTACCTTAAAATAACAGCTTTAAAATCATACTGATGTTCTGCTGACTTGAAATAGGAAGAATAGTGTCTCTCTCATTCCTGCACCAGGCTAGAAACACTAACTAGACTATGTAACTCTGGAAAAGTGGACATAACAACGCTCGCGAGAACTGAAGTCATATTAGTGATAATATGAAAACAGGTTATTAGTGATCTTGTAATATTACTGTACCATCTCAGCCCGTATGCCTATTTCACTTTTAGTCCCGGTACTATATCTTTTAGCTCATCCAGAAATGCGTGTAGAAATTTAAGCCATTGAAGCCTGTAAGCCAAACTATGCAGTTTTCATCACAGTCTCGGTCGTGTTTCAGATCAGATCAGTATATCAAACATGTTTGATTTTTTCAACCCGACTCTGTAAGCTAGTAGTGTACACTGATCACACTGGATCTAAACAATTCCCCTTAATAGCCAATAAAAGTGAACGAAGCTGAAATTGGCTTCTTATTAGTTTCTTATTCTGATTTCATGTTCCACCTTAAATGATGTGGCAGCTATAATTTGGTGCTAGTATATGTCTTGATACTGCAGCATCATTTAAGGTGGAACAAAAATTTGTATAAGAATCTAACACCTGCCTCGTACGTTGGGTAGCCGCCAATATTTGTGTGCTACTCACCTCCAACTCCCACTGCAGTCTGTACAGACCAGGCTTACTCTTCCCACCCATGATCTCAGCTAAAGGCATTTTTATCTTTTGTTTTGGGTTTAGCGCAAACAATGACCACTGCAAAACGTAATGGGGAAGTGTGAGATACCCAGTCTTTGGATAATCTGCCACCAGAAGTCTATCTAAGACTAGTGGTGGGTGAAAGCATGAATTACACCTTCTAACTGTAGGGGGAGACCAGGAGCAAGAAATACCAATTCTCCATTATGCTGCTTAAACCTAATGGGGAACTAGCAACTGTGGCCTAAGCACACCAAACGTTTCATCATAAAAGGAGTTCAATGTAAACTGATTTTAAGGCATTTATGGAGCATTTCTATTGGTCAACTCATCATAAAATTTGTAAAAAAAGTAAACTGCCAAACTTCAAAACATGTTAAAAAGGTGATTTCAATTAATTCAAAATGTTTTAAAAAAATATGGTTATGCCTTAAAGTATTTGATCATATCAATATCAGTGTCTCTGTGTGGACATTAAAAACATTTGGTGCCCCACCCCCTGCATAAACCTCTCTCTCTGCATATATGCCTCTAAGCATAATATCCAACCCACAGCTGATCACTGCCCCGATCCCGGCACTCCTCCTGGGGCCAGCAGAACAGGCCACATCTTCAATATTGATGACAAGGTCACCTACCGCTGTGATAACAAGCTGAGACTGCTGGGTTCCAAAGTGCGTGTGTGTCAGGATGATGGACAGTGGTCAGGGCAAGAGCCTGAGTGCTACGGTGAGTCCCTCATGGTAGCATGTCCAACATTATGTTCTCCAGCACACAAACAGTAGCAGGGTTCTGACTGGTGCTGTGCTATGGTTGTGTTGTAGCTGATTTCACATACGACACCCCAGCAGAAGTCGCACAGGCTTTTGGAGGCACTCTAAAGACTACTCTTACCACCCATGAGGAAGAAGGTATAGCAGGGTGTCACATTGTGCATTTGTATTGTGATACCAATTTACTGTAGTAAGAAAAAATTAAACAACGAAGGCATTGGCATGTATGATTAGGTCAGCATGGGAAGAAGATCAGACTGGACCAGAAAGGAAATCTCAACATCTACATTGCTCTGGATGCATCTGACAGCATAGATAAAGAGGATTTTGACAATGCAAAAGAGGTCATGATAAAGCTCTTAGACAAGGTATGTTGGACTAAAAGCTACTCATGTGTACAGGATGTTCTTTTTCCATTGTGTTGTTCACATCAACTCTGGGTTTGGGTTGTTATTTTCACTGTTATTCAGTTTCTGTTACATTTTCAGTTGATTTTGAATTCAGATCAATGTCATCTTTACTGTAATTCAACTTTATCTTGTTCACCTACAGATCAGCTACTACGAGGTCTCTCCGAATTACGAGATCCACATTTTCGCCACAGATGTGACAACTATAGTTAAAATTACTGATTACAAACGGGAAGACAAAAATAAGCTGCACGAAACCATGAACCTTCTGGAGGCTTTTGAATATGATGGTGAGCTCTTGTTCTTGTTTTTTTATAAATATGGCACCCAAGCAGATGTCGCAGAGACTGGTAGACTAAGTGTATTAGACATATACCCTTTATATATTATATAACACAACACTAAATTATATTATGTAAAATTTATATATTAATACAACACAAATGCCTTTACATGCTTGAATTTTGCTGAACTGAATGTTTGTGTTTTTACTTTTACCATCCAGTAAAAAATATATTCATTGAATGCAATGATCTGTAGCATGTTGACCTTTCAGGCAATGAACACATATATTTTCTTGACTTCCTTACTTAAAACTTAACTTTCAGTCTGTTTTCTGAACCAACCTGTTTTAATGTGATGGTATTTTGTCATTGACAGCTAAAGGAGAAAAATCAGGAACAAATATTGCCAAAGCCTTTCATGCAATTTTGGAAAGCATAAGTTTGGAGAAGGCAATGAATGAAACACTCTTCAAAGAAATCCATCATGTCATAATCATGTTCACTGACGGTATTGATCCTGTCTTTGTACTCAACACATTTCTTTGGCTTAACGTTACTGTCAAAGTTAATCATCTATTTTTCTGTGTCTGCAGGTATTGCCAACATGGGGGGAAACCCTGCACCCAAGGTTAAAGCAATTAAACAAGTTGTGTACGATGGAGATGAATCGAATCGAGAACAATTTCTTGGTAAGGAAAATCAAGATAATATATGTATAAAAATAAATTACGTGACTTTAAATGTGTTTTGGAATTAAATAAAACACTTCAAATGTGTACAAAGAGCCATCAAAAGTTTTTTTTTTACAAGTTTGGACATACCCGTATATACAGTATATATCATTTTCATAAGAATATTTTGATCTAAAGGCTTATGCTTAAAAGAGAATTAAAACTAATAGCAATTTTAATGGTGCAATGCTACTGAGTTTTAGGTCTACTGCTACTATTAATCCACATCCCAAATATCAGTTCATAAAGTTGTTATATCAATATCTGTGTTAGGCCAACAAAAATATATATATATTCTTATCTGACTACAATCCTTCCTGACAAACTTAAGATGTACTTTGATGTGTTTTGTGTGTCCTTGTGTGTTTTGTGTGTAAGGTTCAGTCTTTTAAAATAAAGGCTGATAATTGCCAAAGAAAATGCAAATAGATATTTACTCTTACCTACATCATTTTTCTTTTAATAAAATAAGAGATCAAGCAACTGCCAATTATAAACAGAAGTTACTTATCTGAATGTGGTCATTTTCCAGATATCTATGTGTTTGGAGTGGGTGAGGATGCGGAGGACGTGAGGGAGAATGTCGATGAGTGGGTGACAAAAAGAGATAACGAAAAGCATTTGTTCTTACTAGAGGACATGGAGAATGTGCAAAAAACCTTCGATGAAATGATCGGTACTTCTGTACTTTTGAGACCTGTTGTCTTCATGTAACTCCAAGCGTGACTTTCCATCATTCTTTATTTTAATTGTTGCATTGTGCATATGACTGTTATTGTATCTGCCACTGCTTGTTTTATAGCATGTGTTTTCTCTATACATAGATGAAAGCACTAGTGTAGGTCTATGTGGACTCTACAAAAACTACAACGATGAAAACAATGAAATTGGACGCCAAGGATACCCCTGGATGATAAAGTTCTCTGTGACTGTAAGCATTCTCTCCATAATTGCTGAACTAGTCTTTTTTGTGTCTACAATTATGATCATACTTCTGATATCCGATAATACTTTCAAATCATCCTTAAATATTACTTCAGTATATGGTATAACTAGGAGCGGGCCATAACATTTCACTAATTGGCTACACAATGATGATGCTTTCCTGCTATTGTTATTTTAAACTAATAATTATGCTGGGAATTAGGAAAGAGAAGCTGGTTGGAATTTGTTAAACTTTCATGATAATCAATAATAATGACTCAAATCTGAAGAATGTTAACTGGAAGTTAATTGGAAATCGACTGGTGTTCGGTAGGACAGAAAGAAAATAAAAAACCTAAACTAAATTGCATTAAACAAAAAAATTAAGTCTAGGATGTTGGATCTTTGCCAGCTAGACCAGCTCCAACGGTTTTGCTACACAGCACACCACAGACATCACACATGCAATCTAGCATAAAGATTACTTACTGAGCTTTCCTACTGCTACCAGAAGCAAAGCTGTTTAACCAACTATGCTCTTATCAGCACAATTAACTGTTAATTGTTCATTATTGTTCATAATTAATTCATTAGGTGGGTTACTATTGTGGCATAGTAAGTAACCCAGGGGATGGGTTACTTAGAATTACCTGGCAATCTGGAATTTACCCAAGAAAAATTACCCAAAAGAATTAACTCAGCATTAAAATTTTTAGAGGGCAGTTAACCAAACTAAACTTAGCACAAAAAGTAATGGAATTTGTGTTTGGTAGGGGATTTGTTTGTTGTAACAGTGCTTCTTGGCAATAAGAAGCATTGTTGGAAAAGCCTGTTAATTTCCCTTTTAAATGGTGCCACATTTGTAAGGAACATGCATTTGTGAGTAGGTGGGTTGCGGCCATGAACAATTTGCCTCTCTGCCAATGCCAGCTTATTCTGCCATTGACTCGTTTGGTGGACTGGATCATTGAAGTTTGAAGAAACAAAACATATTGGCAATGTAACAATGTATTTATTTAACAATCTGGAGCCTCAGTAGCGTGTGGAAGAACCATGCAACAGCCTGGCACCTCCTCCTCTTGCTGGCCACCAGCCTGGTCACACACTGCTGTGGGATGGCATCCCATTCTTCCCAGAAACTCTGCTCTGTGGGTATGAGTATTGTCATCTTGGAGGATAGAGTTTGGTCCCAGACTGTGGAGATATGGGACTGCCCTTGGTTGCAGAATTTCATCTCGATATCTCTCTGCATTGAGATTGACTAATAATAACAAGCCTCGGTTTTCCAGTGAGGGAGATGCCACCCCACACCATCACACTGCCTCCACCAAAAAAATGTACTCTTTCGGTTCAGCAATCAGCACAGCATTCTCCACGTTCTCCACAAATCTGGACCCATCGTTGATAACATTCTAGTGCCTGTGTTGTTACCTGGCCTCCAAACCTTGACTGCAAATCTGTAGAAGACAGCCTACGGTACCTACATGCTGACAGGGTGAGGAAATTATCTTCGTCTTTTTGGGATGCCCAATTCGCAGCCTGTGTCTGACATCCCCCGTTATATGGAACTTGTCCGTCAATTTGGAGATGGTACTAGGGCTCACTCCAAAAGCTCAAAACAAGTGTCAATAGCAGCAAATAGCTCAACCCACATACTCAGCCTTTACAGGCTTTCCAACAGTATAAGATATTGCCTAGAAGCATTGCTACAACTCTTCCAAACCAGTCAGAGCTCCCATAAAACCCACACCCTCCTAAAATGCACAGGGACCAGTTTACTATATTAGAAGAATTTGGCACATCATGCAGCTGATAATTATGAAAAACATACTCATCTTAAAATTTTGAGAATCAAATCAAATTTTTGTGATATTCCCATTATGCCGCCTACCCTAGTAGATATTTTATTTACCACAAATGCCTTCTTGCTGTTTAGTTGAGGTCACTTTTGGGAGTAAGACAAAGAAATATTTGAGTTTTAAAGTTATAGTTTTATATAAATTTCTGTGTAAACAATTTCATTTTTTTGCTCTTTACAGCGTGATGAGGGCAAAACTTCAAACTGCTTAGGATCTCTGGTCACACCTTCATTTATTCTTACTGCGGCTCACTGCTTCAAGTTCGAAGATGCTGCTGATAAAATCTATTTTGATGCACCCCAAAGTACAATTAGAACACAAACACCGTCCTTTTCATTTTAAAAAAGGATAATATAAAACTTAATCAAAACAATTATAAAAAATAATTAATCACTAATAATTTCCTTATTTTAGATGTAGAACTAGCAGCAAAAGAATTTATGCTTCATCCCGATTACAAACCCAGAGGAAAAGTGTCAGAGGGAATAACAGAGTACTACGACAATGATGTGGCTCTCATTGAACTAAAAGAGCCTGTAAATGTGGATGCCAGTATCAGGTGAGTGGACTATGCAAATCCTACTGTTTTTTGATAGCTGTTCAGCAGCATGGAAATGTCTGATGATGTTCAAAACACAGAGAATGGTAAAAACTAAAACACTTCACCTAGGTGGTGATAGGGATTTCTGCTATCCCTTTCTGCTGTTACACTGTGAATTTCCCCACTGCGGGACTAATAAAGGACTATCTTATCTTATCTTATCTTATCTTATCTTATCTTATACAGTGTTATGAGCTTATGTTATGACATGAAATTAAGCCTGGAGAAAGACTCCAGGGAAAGAAGGGAATTTGTCTTAATGCCTACACACATAGATAACTAAAATTGAAACAAAGCCAATTTGGGAGGCAGGAGCGTCAGCTTGCTATTAACATGAATGTATCAATATTCATATATTGACTCCTTAACAACATCATAATTCAGAGAATCAATGGCATTCAAGAGACAAATGTACATGAGACAGAAAGATATGTTTTGCGAGGCAGAAAGGTACCTGCAAAGTATTACAAGGAAAAATAGCAATCAAAGCAATCAAAAACAGTGCTGTTTTCTGATGTACCACATGTATACCATTATCAACCATTTATACCATCATTATCAACATTTCATATGAAAATATTCCATAAAAATTAAATTAAATGAAATAAAACAGTTATATTTGTGGATATATATGTAGACATTGTAACCCCCAGTTCTTATCATTACTACTGTAATGAAATCAGAGATTTCTAATAAGATTCTTTACAATGAAGCATTTAATATGAAACACTTGATAAAAAAACAAAACAAAACTGTGAACTGTAACTGTAACTCTGGATTCTTTGTATGATTGTTTCCATCCTAGACCTATTTGCATTCCCTGCACCAAGGAGACGAGCGGGGCTCTAAGATTGACCAGCAATGATGTGACATGCAAGAACCACAGTGAGTTCAAAACTCATGATCTTTCATGACAACATCAATAGACAGAAAACTGAAAACATAGACTAGTGAGAGGATAATGCTCACACATAGACTTGGGAAATTTATTTATTACCTTTTTTATTATTATTATTATATTATGAAAATGTACCAAATGGAAAGTACATAATTTTCTATCTTCTATCATTTTCATCTTCTCAATCAATACTTTTGGTCACAAAGTCAAAATACAACATATGAAATGCAAAACACCAGCAAACTGTGTCCACTGTGGTAATTAAGTGGCTTTGGCAGCAGTAAAGTGCAGTTTGAGTAGTAGTAAACATACTTTTATGCAACGCCGTTTCAATCTGCAGAAGTGTGGGTTTGCTATTAGCATGGATGGAACAATATTCATAAATTGATTCGACCGAATCATGGCAATCTAGAAATCTTGCACATTTTCACCCATTTAGCTTTAAATAAAACATACTGAAAAATCTAGAAATATGTCCAAATGCACATGTCATATTTAAACCAGAAATCTCTCAGGTTCTACACACCCCTACACTCCCCACACAACATTTTCAAACATTCAAAGATACTGCTCTAGAAAAAAACATATCACAATGGTATACCTGTCTGCTGCTGGTTCTTCTAACTTTTCTGATGAATACAAATGAAATTTGTTAGCTGAGACAGTAATAAATAAACACATACATTATATTCAGAGAACGTTCCAAGGGTACTTCTGTGCACTGTAGGCTGTGGAAACACTATGTATGTAGTCTTTGTAGACTTAGACAGTGTTTAACAAATTTTCTACATCTACTCAACTTAATTAACTCAATTTCTATATCTACATAATCACAGTAGACACAAATGCAAACTTGTACATCTAAATATTGCTTTTGTTCTGTTACAGAGGAGAAGCTGCTGAGCAAAGAGTACGAAAATGCATTTTTCATGTCATCGAAAAAAAATGACAAAGGTGATTTTAAAAAAAATCCTATCCAGATCAAACAGAAAGATAAGGTAAAGTTACACCCTACTATGTATTATTAATATGATTTAGTGGACTGTATTAATTCCTAATTTGAGATACATTTTTTTAAAAGTACAACACCAAGGAATTTAAGTCTGTAAAGACCTGTAGTTAGTTCTGCTTTAATTACCCTTAATATTTTAATATTTTACCATCCTGTCATCTTGTTTATAAAGAAGAACTTTCCTGATGTGATGGCATATAACACTCAAACAAAGTACTTAACTATCCCTGTGGTGGTACATTTAACACTCCACCATCAGTAACTTTACTTACAAAACAAAGCTGTACCGTATTAAGTTGCATTGTCATCATTTTATTGGTCTATTGATCTAACAGTCAGTGTGAATGTAGCGTACTTTAAATGTACTCAATTCGATCTTTAGGATAATTTATGTTACTTTTTTTTACAACTGTGAACAAAAACTGTTAATGTACAGTACCTTTCTTCCGACAGTGTAAATGTTGCTTGAGAACCAGGTCCTTCATCATCAAACAAGCACTTATCATTCACTGCATATATGTAAAACACACACTCTGTTTTTCTTATTTCTTTAGAGGAATGCATGCATTGAAGATGCCAAAAAGGCTTTAAATGTTTCTGCCGACGTGGCAAAGAAAATCATTACAGACAATTTCCTGTGCACCGGAGGACAGGGACTAAACCACGTGGATGAGGTTTCTTGCAAAGGTAAATTAACATCAAGGCCAACTTCCTGAACACAGATGAAATGCACAGATGAGTTGCCTTGGAGTGTGTTAGTGTGTTTGGCATGATGTGCTTTTCTTTTCTTTCTTGTATACAATGAAAACTGTTTATGAAGGCAAAGGACAAAGACTAATTAATGCATGTTATTAGTGTCGCTAACATATTTTAAAACCTTTCAAATATATGTTTCATAGTATTATGAAACAAATCTACAATACTTTAAACAGATTTAAAAAAATTTAATATTGTTGCTGTGCAATAAAAAATATGTCCATCTCCATAATGGTGACTTTATAACAGAAGGCAAAAATGTTGACTGGAAATTAATGCAAGTCACTTAGAGAGTCACTTCAAACCATGGAGAAAAATGATATGATTACAGTAATGTGTAGGTCTAGTTGTTTTGGTAATGCAGACAGTATCTAAGATTGATGTTAATGGATTGTATATTTAAAGTGAATGTTAAAATCTCCTACATTTATTACTTTGTCCCGTCTGCGGCAAAATCACTTAATTTTTTACAAAATCAGAGCAGTACCTGTAAATATATTTAAAAATTTTATGTCATAAATTAAATTTTATATATATATATATATATATATATATATATATATATATATATATATATATATATATATTAATGTCTGGCATATTTCAACAGGTGATTCCGGCGGAGCCACATTTTTGCAACAAACATATCGGGCGATCCAGGTAAATTCAAATCACCTTTTTTCTTTAAATGGAATGATTCAGTTTTTTTGTAAATATATCACCATTGATAATATTAAACATGTTTTTAACACCTATATACAATAATATGCCTATATTCCTAGATACATAGAAATTCCAATATACCTATATGTTTAAAACCTTTCAATCTATTTTATTAAAGAATTCTATTAAAGCACTTACATATGTAATGTATAATGTATATAAATGTACTGACGTAAAGAAGCATAAGCAGTGACTGTAAGACTTTGACTATAACAGAATGGTCAATCTGACTCGATTTGAAGATACATTTGAATAAAATAACATTCTTCAGGGTATTCGAATAATAGCAGCAAGGTCATGCCCCGCAAACACTGACGAAGTTAATAATAATGTGTTAATGTATCTTAAATAGGTTGGAGTTGTCAGCTGGGGACTGAAGGATCTGTGCTCAGGTCCCGCGAATTATGATGAGCTTGAAACAGCCAGAGATTTTCACATAGACCTCTTCAATCCAAAAGTGCGGGAATTTCTTAAAAAATATCTGGGTGATCCAGAAAAAGGTGTTGCACTTCATTTTTTGTAAAGAAAAAAAAACTCAGGCGTTTTCTTCTGTAAACATGTTATTGGACCTTTTCTTAATGCATCACTTTCGTATCACTGTATTTGAAACATTTTTTTAACTGTGTGCCACAATTAAAGCTTTTTGAATGCTGATTAGCATGATGTCCTGTATTCATTAGAACCATTAACCATGTCTACACATTGTCACTGAAGCACTGCTTTTATATTCATCGGCTAAAAGCTCTGATAAGGGAGAAACGGATACAGCTGGCTGCTTTCAGGTATACTTCGTTCAGCTGAGCACACCACGGAAAAGCTGCTGCCGAGGACATAAAGCCTGAGTGGCTTTCAGTGTGAAACAGCTTGCTTCATGCGTCTTTCCCAGGAATACAACTGGAGACAGCACAGTCTCTTGTGTGCTGTCAGTGGATCAGAATGCTATGGGATAGATATTGTTACTGACAGCCTGTCTAATGATAGTAATAAAAAGCAAGAGCACTACTGCCTATAATAAAGAATATGCTCTTACTAGGCAAGCCAACCCACCTCAAGCCTAATCTGAGGCTGAATTTGTTGGTCGTCTTATTCTCAAGAGTGCAGCTACATTCTCATACAAGACTGAAGACTAAACATCTTTTGTCCCAAAGGGTTCAAAAAGACCATCTATGAACCTTTGTGGTTAACAGCCTTTATGGAGGCATGAACAAAGGTGATGTTTCACCTTCTGTAATGTTGAGACCCCTCTTGGAAAAGTCATTCATTTCCAAGCTGAATTTAGGAGGTTTAGGTTTTCTCTCTTTGCCATTTTGGCCCTTAAAAAAACAAGGGTTCAGGTTTAGGAATGGAAAGTTTAAATAAGACTGCCAACTTTATAGCGGGATAAAGAGAGCAGGATAATTATACTACAAGTATTCTGTACTTTCATTTTGCTGACCATAATCTAAAGTTATTGAATGTCATTGCAAGGGTGTAACAAATAAGCGTGTGTTTTTATTCCCCAAATTGATTAGGGGCTATTCTGTGTTTTAGCCCAATTGCTCATAACTAGTCACACCCTTGCTTTTCCCAAAGAAATACACAGCAGTCTGCCAACAAAACCATTTACATTCAATATCAGCAGATGTAAAGATTAAGTTTTGTCAGCAGAGGAGGCTGTTCCTCTTTTTTGCATCTCCTTCTGCTTCTATTGGTTCTACATATGCTCAGGACATGCTGACAGAAGTAACACGCTGATCTGAGAGCAGCTTTCTAAAACAGTCCATGCACATTTCTTAATGTAGTCCTGATCCTTTGCCATTTCCAGCATGATAATGCATCATGTCACAAAGCAAGTCATCTCATGACAATGAGTTTAGTGTTCTTGTGTGACCTTCCCAGTCAACGGATCTGGATCCAATAGGGCACGTTTAGAATGTGGTAAAATGGGAGATTCACAGCATGAAAGTAAATGAATGAACCAAATCTGCTTCCAAATGGGCAGGGGTGCCTCAGCGGTTAGAGCACTGGGCTATTAATGACAGGGGTTGTGGGTTTGATACCTGGGCCACTGTTGGGCCCGTGAGAAAGATCTTCTCTGCTTTCTGGGTACTGCAGCAATGGCTGCCCACCACTCCAAGCATGTGTGCTCACTATAATGGTGAATATGGTTGTCTTTGTCTTGTCTGTCTTTATGTATACACTATGACAACAGCCTGTGTGTAAAACACTGGCGTTTTTTCCACGACATCTAGAGTAGCAAATATCAACGCAGTCACAGTAAAATTATAAAGCTTTGAGTAGTATTCTAGTAGTCTAGTAGTATTTTTTTACACATATAAAAACTGAAGCAATAGGAGCAAACTGAAGTATATCATAAATGGAGTTGTACTGAATACCATTACCTGGTCTCACCTTAACCAGCAGTGTAAGAAGATAATCATCATATCATACAGACAGAGTGGACTGTAAGGGGAGACCAATTCTTGCATAATGCTGCTTTAAGAGAACTGCCAAAATGAATGTAACAGCTTTAATAAAGATTTAATAACCATTTAAAAAACAGTTGCCTGTTTTAATTTCAGACTAAGACCACTTTATACTGCAGTGCTCTTGTTCTTTAGCACTTTAATTCAGGTCAATGCTACTGAACCTTAGAAAAGTCTTAAGACTTAAACCTGAGAAACTTTTATTCAGTAGTCAAGTTAAGTGACATTTATTTGTATAGCACTTTTTACACTTTTTACATTTGTATAACACTTTTTCTGTTGTTGTCACAAAGCAGCTTTACATAATTCGTAATTACTAAAAGACAGAAAAAAATTAACTAAGAAATAACATAAGAAGACATGAAAGATCTAAGACCCCCAGTGAGCAAGCCAACGGCGACAGTGGCAAGGAAAAACTCCCTCAGAGCCGGAGGAAGAAACCTTGGGAGGAACCAAGACTCACAAGGGGGACCCGACCCATTCTCCTCTGATCAGAACTATTTAAACATTATTGATGAAAATTACCAAACCATCTAAACTGTTGAACTGCTCTGATATTAATCATAATATATGAATCATGGTGTAGAAACGCTAGTGTCCATCTGCTCCACCGTCCACAAACCTGAGTGATCGCGTGTAAGCAGCGAGACGACAGCTCCAGCATCTCAGTATACTACAATTCCTTGTGTCTGTGAACCCCTGGACCTGCAAACTTTTGCTAAGGGGAAACATTCATTTTCAAAAGCTAAACTAAACAGATAAGTTTTCAGCCTAGATTTAAAGATTGAGACTGTGTCTGAGTCCCGAACATTATCTGGAAGGTTATTCCAGAGTTGGGGGGCTTTATAAGAAAAGGCTCTTCCCCCTGCTGAGGTTTTCTGAATTTAGGGAACAAATAAGAAGCCAGCACCCTGAGATCTAAGTATTCTTGATGGTTCGTAATATGTAATAAGATCTTGCAGGTACTCAGGAGCGGGGCCAGGTAGGGCTTTGTATGTTAATAGAAGAATGTTGTAGTCAATACAGAATTTAACAGGGAGCCGATGATATGGCTGATATGGTCAAATTGTAGTTTTAGTAAGGAAGCATTTTGAACTAATGGCCTCAGTAAAGCATTTTACCTGGTAAGATTTATTCTATTAGAGACAGCATGACTCCGTAAGTGGAACTCACAATGTACAGAGGTTAATGAGCAGGTGTTCCAGCTTTGTGACTCCCATTCTTGCATAGGACCACTGTTGCAGGTTGTGGGGACCCTCCATAGATTTTGAACTGAGAGACCTCTATCACAGGTACTGTGAATATTGAAATTAAATTGAATATTGGTTATATATTGAGCAGTGAAAAGGAGCATGGCTCCTCTCAGAAGACCTTTGGAAAACCTTAAATATTTGAACATTGCTTCATTCAACCCTTGGGGTTTTCCACATTTGCCACAGACACAATACCAATATGCCAATTTACATGAGATTCACCATTGGAAAATTATTTTTTATTATTTTTGGGATTTTTTTAAATGGAAGTTTATATCAATGGTGCCAGAATCCTAACTGATGTGTAAACATGACTTAGTTTGTAGTGTCAGATGAGACTAAAATTACTGAGATACACCAGGAATAATTACTAAGATACACTCCCAAGCAGAGCTTTAGTTTTTATTCCCTGACAAGACAGAGAGAAAAACACACATGGTAATCAAACTGTGAGGTATGCCACTGAGCTGTTGGTCAATGATCTTCTCTGTTTGACTTGCTGTTAAAAAGTAACCGTTAGCACTGGGCCTACAGTCTACAAATTTCACATCTCATTCAGAGAAAGAGGGAAAGACAGGATGGAATCAGTGCTTTGTTGGAATTTAATTATTTCTGTGATTATTGGTACCTGTTCTCTTGTGAATGGTAAGTTCTTTGGTGTTTGAGAGAAGATAATCCTTAGGCAATATTCTAAACTATACTTAACTATACTATACTCTACTATACTATACTATACTATACTATACCACTATGTATATAATGGTTAATGTTAGGATGGGCTAAATAAATAGGGTCATACTGAGATGATAAAAATCATGTTATTTTTCTTGGTTAGATTAACAAGCAAATATCCTAGTTTAAAAGCTGAAGTATGGCTTACTTTTTTGTATCAAGTAAAAGTATAAAAGTACACACTACTTAATGAAAAAAAGTATTTATTCTATTTCTATTTTCTAGTTCCATTTTTAAATGATAGATACATACAACCACTGAGCTCCAATAGTTTATGCTGAAACTATGAAATTGTCTGCTTCATACAAATTATATTTTAATGTTTTAATATTTCAATTAAAATACAAAATTTGTCAACTTCTTATTAATTGCATGGATGATTAAGGAGGTAGAAATATTGCATGCTCAGCTCTGATATTCTATAAACAATAATAGTCTGTTTCTGTCTTTTCACTTAGACCTTTATTTTTTTTATTCTGTTTTGGCATTTCAGTTATGTCAAATCAAAATATTTTTTAAACCAGCAAAATATAAAATGATGCCACCCTTCTGGAATGAGCAACTTTTTAAGCTTAAGTGCAGCCGTTTTTAGTTATTGGTTTTAAGAGACTAGTTGTAAAAACACAGTTTATCCAGAAAACTGGTGAAATGTTCACCCCAGTCAATGCAGTCCAACCCCAGCCAACAGTACATCACTATTAACTCTATTGAACTGGTGGAACTGATTAGCAAAATGAATCAATATTAAACACTGTTAGTTTGCTATAGGCAGATGTGTGATTGACTACACTAAGTATAACAGACGATCAGCCTCTGATACACACCTCTGATACACACCTCCGACCCTTTTATTTAACAGGACAGAGAACGACAGTAATCTGGGCTATGTATAGGTAGAGGCTCAAAAACACATTTGGCAGTATTGTTATCATGATACAGTAAAAACGGTTACATATACAGAACTCATTCATTCAAAGATACAGAAGAAGAAGACATGACACATGAGAGCGGACAGGTTATCTGTCAGAGTGGTTTATCATATTAAATAGTTTCACAGAGATAAAATAAATAGTTAAATAAAAAAAAAATGAAAATAGAAGTTAAAGGTTTACTTACATTTCATTAGCTGCCACCTGTGGTGATTGACTTGGCTTGTTAAAACTTTTCACTTTTTTCTCCAATGAATTCTTTAATGTTGGTGCCGGTGTGTTTTGCATCGTCTTAATGGTCCTCCTGGTTAGACTGGATGCATTTCTCTCACTTTCTTATTTGGAAAGTTATTTAACACATCTAGGTCTAAATATTAGTAAATTAAGAGTAAAAGTTTGATCTATTGTCTCCTAATTATTTTTTTTATTATCTCAAACTCAAATATTGAGAGTAATAAAAACAAGAAATTTAGTTTTGTAATTCAGAAACTTTTAAAGAAGACTGTGCATCGTTGTTAAAATAAAAACATATTTGCCTGTGAAAGAAATCATTGCTAAACTTACATTTAAATTAACTACTGTAATATACAGAAGAGAAAATGGACCCAAATCCTTCCCTTTAACGTGAAAAACCTGTAATGTAGATAAATGCTAACCTGTTACTTGTTATCATTTTAATCTGTTAAAAAAAGTTCAATAATAGCCTGTTGCTCCAGAAAATATAATAGTACTTGCTTATGGGCAGTTCCAGAAAGCAATGATCAGACAGAAGACTAAACTACTTTTACAGTGTTTTCAATCAGCGGAAACAGGCTAGACAATGTTCTTCTCTTTAGTGTTGCACTGGAGCTGTGAGGCTAAGCATATGCATTTACATACTTCAACAGTTATCAGATTGCTTAAATTACATTCACTTCATCTCAAGACTTACTTGTGACTTACGTGTGATCTACAAGAATTAAAACAGCACCACAACACCACAGAATTGAAACCACCCTAAATATCAATGACTTGTTGTAAATCTATGAAACTGATATGATCTGAATCTGATTAAACATGACAAGGAACATCAGCAACAGAGAAAAAAGCTAAACTTAGATTTTTAGATTGACTATAAATTAAAATGTAATTTTTGTCTGTTGGTTTCAAACTCTCTTTACTGACTCATCTTCATCTCTTTCGGTTTAGGTGCTCCATCTGAACTTCAGTGTTTGGACACTGAACATCTAAACATCACTGAGCATCTAATCATTACTGAGCATCTGAACATCACTAAGCATCTGAACATCACTGAGTATCTGAACATCACTGAGCATCTGAACATCACTGAGTATCTGAACATCACCGGAGGCACCTTCACTCTCTCTAATAATTACAATGATGGTAGTATCCTGAGGTACCATTGTCCAGTGGGTTATTATCCATATCCTCTAAAAATGCGCAAATGTTCCAGAGGCAGTTGGAAACCTGCGCCCACCAGAAAACACCCACAGTGCAAGAGTAAGCCTCAACTGACCGTCCTGCTTTTTTAAACAGATGTTAAAACTTAGTATTGTGTCCTCTTCACTCAACAATGTTTTTTCTCCTGTTTCTTCAGAGATCACATGTCCTAATCCTAATGTTCTGACCAATGGAGTCGTGAATCCCTATCAGGTCCTTTATCATGTGAATGACATGATCACCTACAGATGTTACACTGATTACACGTTGCGGGGGTCCTCCACACGTGTGTGTCAGCTCAATGGCAAGTGGAGTGGCAGCACGCCGATTTGTAGTATTGACTGTAAGTGAAGAGCCTTTCTTTGTTTGTCATTATTGTGAAGAAGCCTACTGTACATGCCATGCACAAGTCATTTATTTTATTATTTTCTTTCTTTCTTTTTTTGCATCATGATGTAACTTAATTATTGGATTAAAGCTCTCTGACTAATAGAACTGAAATCTCTGTTCTGATCAGCTGCCCTCTGTTCGCCATGATCAGTCCAGGTTGAAACACTCCCCATCACTTCAGTTTGAATAGGTGAGATTGAACAGGTAGATGTATGCAAAGTTTAGACATCACAAATAGCAATGGAATCAAAGAAGGCCCTGTTTGCAGCTTAGTTTCCCTATTCACTGCTGAATAGCAGGTGGTGCTATGGTGTTGCTAGGCGGATGCTCTTGCTGGCCTCGGTGGTTGCTATGCTGTTGCTAGATGGGTGCTGCGGAATTGTTCCTGTGGTTCCTGTGGTGTTGCTAGGTGGCTAGGTGGTTGGAACAGTTTCCCAAGTGGCCGCTATGGTTTTCCAGCTGCTTGCTATGGTGTTGCTAATTGGGTGCTATGGTATCTCAGGTGGTTGATATAGTGTCGCTATATGGTTATTATATTGTTGCTAGGTCGTTGATATCTCTGGTGGTTGCATCTGCAGGATGGGTTACGCAGCAAACATCTGGCAGGAAAATGAAAATAATAAGGAGAAAATTGAAAACATAGCAATTTGGAATGTAGAACCATAATAATAAGACGGCTCCCTCATAACAAATCTCAAACTGCATATTTGATTATGAATAATATCCAACCCACAGCTGATCACTGTCCCGATCCCGGCACTCCTCCTGGGGCCGGCAGAACAGGCCACATCTTCAATATTGATGACAAGGTCACCTACCGCTGTGATAACAAGCTGAAACTGCTGGGTTCCAAAGTGCGTGTGTGTCAGGATGATGGACAGTGGTCAGGGCAAGAGCCTGAGTGCTACGGTGAGTCCCTCATGGTGGCATGTCCAACATTATGTTCTCCAGCACACAAACAGTAGCAGGGTTCTGACTGGTGTTACTGAGACTGACTGTGCTATGGTTGTGCTTTAGCTGATTTCACATACGACACCCCAGCAGAAGTCGCACAGACTTTTGGAGGCACTCTAAAGACTATTCTAACCACACACGAGGATCAAGGTACAGCAGGCCTTGACAATGTACGTTTACATTATAGCAGCATGTTACTGTATAGGAACAGAAAAAGACCATTTTAAACCACAATAATGCATTACCCCCACCCATCAGTTCAACCTGGGAAGAAAATCAGCCTGGACCAGAACAAAAAGCTCAACATCTACATCGCTCTGGATGCATCTGGAAGCATAGATGAAGATGATTTTGAAAAAGCAAAGGAGACCATAATAAAGCTCTTAGACAAGGTATGTCTTTAAAAAGTCCTCATTTTGCACTATGATCACAGGGTTTGGAGTTCAATACCCAGGTTTGCTAAGCTACCACTGTTGGGTTCCTGAACAAGGAACTTAACCATCTCAGTCCCAGAGACAATGTAGCATGGCTGATCCGCTCAGACGCTGGCTTCCTGAGCTGGGATATGCAAAGAACAGATATTTGTTGTAATGTGCAAGTGTATAAGTATAAAGTAAAACTATATACAATATATATACATATGGGTGCAGTCTTAACAGTCTGTTGCTATTTTACAGAATAGATATGTACAGTGTATTTAGTATGTAGTGTACAGAATGTTGTGTATCAGTGAATGCTAGGTATAAATAGTCCAGTGTATGTAGTGTATGGGCAGTATATGGGCAGTAGTGTTTATTGATGTAGATGACAGTCCTGAACTGACTGGTTCTGGCACGGATACCCCTGTATCTCCTCCCTCCTACCCCTGGTTGTATGGTGTGCCTGGGATGGGAGGAGTCCCTGATGATGCTGCACAAATAATGTGCCTTAAACTAAACTGTTCCTTATTGTCTAAATGCTACCCATGTGTACAGTTTTTAAAGTGCAGTTCTTTACCAACAGATCAGCTACTATGAGGTCTCACCAAATTACGAGATCCTCGCTTTCGCCACAGATGTCACAAGGATAGTTAGCATTGCTGATTACAAAAGAGAAGACAGAGTGAAGTTGCATGAAACTGTCAGCCTTCTGGAGGCTTTTAAATATGACGGTGAGCTCTTGATCTCGACGTTTATACCCTTGAGCCAAGGAATTGAAGCTAAACCGAATATCTCTGTTTCTAATTCATGTAAACCCTTCATGTCATTTGTTTTCATTACATTGTCCAGTACTTATTATACAGTGGCCCCATAATGCTTGGGGCAAAGGGCCATTTTGACATTCGCTTTTATACTCCATATTAAACATTTTTATTCAAACAATTCACACATGGTTCATCCATTAACACAGAAAGGTGTTTTACTCAGTAACTACAGGGACTTTTGAACAAACTGGGGGGTTTACTGGGGGTGTAGTCAACTGGGGGTGACAGCTTTTGGAAAACTGTGTACTCTCTCCTTTTAATGTGATGTTATTTTGAATTGACAGATAGAGGGAAAAAATCAGGAACAAATATTGCAAACGCCTTCCTTGAAATTTTGGAAAGTGTAAGTTTGGAGAAGGCAATGAATGAAACACTCTTCAAAGAAATCCATCATGTCATAATCATGTTCACAGACGGTACTGATCCTGTCTTTGTACTCAACACATTTTTTGGCTTGAAGCTACTGTCAAAAAAGAAATATTTAGTTACAGTAGCATCTATGTCTCTGTCTGCAGGCATTGCCAACATGGGAGGGAACCCTGCATCCAAGGTTAATGCAATTAAACAAGCTGTGTACGATGAAGATGAAGTGAACCGGGAAGAACATCTTGGTGAGAAAAGTAGAATTAAAATACAAGAATACATACATGATAGTAAATTTCAATGCTTGTGTTTCTGTTAAAAAAGGTTTAGGGCGTAAAAATGGGCTATATGATGATAAAGTCTGTCATTATTAGAGAAAGGAACATCTATTTTAAATTAATTTATAAAAGACAGTATAAAGAACTGTGATTTTAGCGTGTACCCAGCAATCCTTCTACTGAAGTAGATGTGCTTATGTTTCAGCATACTGCTAAAAACAAAGACTGAGACTTTTGGCACTACATTTAAAGCCATACTTTGCCCTGCTATCACTTTATACTACTAAAAGAAGGTCTATCAACAATTATCAGCTTATGATGATGTGAGTGAAGGCTATAAGAGAAAGGGGAGTTTTGGGCTGGAGTTCGGGTGGGTGTTGCTTTGTGGAAGCCAGGCCCTCTCTGATAATTTAATAATTCCCAATAAGAAAAACACAAAATGTGTCACTTGGCCAAGAGTGCCCAATATTTGGGATAAGAAAAACATGCCTGAAGCTCTTTCTCTCCCAATCTAATGTCATATAAATTCCCATCTCTACCTTCTATGTCCCTTAATATTAATAGATTGTTACAGTCCTTTTATTTTCAGGCCATTGTTAAGCAATTGCAATTTATATGGATGTAGGTTACAAATCTGCATATGGTCATTTTGCAGATCTGTATGTGTTTGGAATGGGTGATGATGTGCAGAAGGAGGATATTAATGACTGGGTGACAAAAAGACCAAACACAAAGCATTTCTTCTTACTCAAGGACCTGGAAAGTGTGAAAGAATACTTCAATGAAATGATGAGTACTTTTGTACTTTTTTCCTTCTTTTTAAATTAGTCTCTGTGTTAATTATGTTGTTCCAGAAACATCATAGCTTTTCAAATGACAAGCATAGGATTTATTCTATACCATAATTCAAATAATTCCACTGTTTTAACTGCAGTTTCATTTTTACTTCACATGATGGGGCTGAGCAACAACTATGATTGGCCCAGAAGCTTTTCTGTCATTATTTCCAAACGATCCATTGTTTTGTTGAGGAAATGTCTACTGCTGTAACTGCTGTCTGGGCCTGTTTCATAGCATGTGTTTCCTCCACACATAGATGAAAGCGTTAGTGTGGATCTGTGTGGACTCTACAGAGATAAAAAGGAACAAATGGAGCGGGAGGGATACCCCTGGCTGATAAAGTTTTCTGTAACTGTGAGCATTCCCTCATTGTTGATGTAGTCTATTTTGTGTGTGCAGTTAAGATCACATGGAATTTCTTCCATGTTCTTCCATTAAAACATTAAATGGATTAAATAAAACATATTTGAACAGTGAGGAATAGACTAGTAATAACTACAAATGCTAATAGAAGCAATTTCCCCTTTTCTTTTTTTCTGCTTTGCACAGCGTGAAGGTGGCAAAGTTACAAACGGCTTAGGATCACTAGTCACTCCATCATTTATTCTAACTTATCTTACTGTAATCTTACTGTAATCTTTTGAAGATTTTGAGAGAAAGGAAGTTAACAGTCCTGGATTTTTTTTTCTTTTAATTGAACATTTGTCATTGTAACTTTATGTGGCAGAATTTCCCCTATATGATCACTTATATGTAGAGGTCTCAAGGTTTCTTGAGACACAGTTTCTTGATCAAATTATTGGAAAAGCTGAAACACTGTCTGAACAGGACTGATACGGACTCAAGTCGCTGACTATTCAGGCTTGCGACTTAACTTAAGACTTTCCCTTTTTTTTCTGCTTTGCACAGCGTGAAGATGGCAAAGTTACAAACTGCTTAGGATCACTAGTCACTCCGTCATTTATTCTAACTGCGGCTCACTGCTTCAGATTTGAAGATGTTCCTGAGAAAATCCATTTTGAGATACCCAAAAGTACTGTATGCATTTAGAACACAAACAGTCCTTTTCATTGAAAAATGAATACAATAAAACTAAAATAGTTAACCTCTAGTAATTTCCTTTTTTAGATGTAAACCTAGCAGCAAAAGATTTCATGCTTCATCCTGAATACAAACCCAGAGGAAAAGTGTCTGAGGGAATATCAGAGTACTATGAATATGATGTGGCTCTTATTGAACTGAAAGCACCAATAGAAACTGATAACACTGTCAGGTAAGTGGTCTACGTGAATCCAACTGCTTAGGCTGGATGTCTCTTGACCTCAGTGAGATTCCGATAAAATAAAATAGCTGGATTTGAATTGTAAGTTTCACAACATTCAGTTCTTATCACCACTGTAAAAAAATCAGAGGCAGCTAGTTTCTCTACAAGAAGCATGTCTTGAAAAAGAAAAAAAATCCAAGACCTTGAGTTTACAAAAATGATAGAATTCTTCTTATACAGTTCTCATAACTCTCTGTATGATTCCCTGTATGACTATTTCCATCTTAGACCCATTTGCATCCCCTGCACCAGGGAGACGAGTGAGGCATTAAGATTGTATGGCGGTGGTGTGACATGTCAAAACCACAGTAAGTTAAAAAAAGTTCATCTAAAGGCTACGTCAACAGACAGAAGATTTCAAACTTTGTGTGAGGACATACAGGACTCAGATGTAGTCTTAAGACACCAATTTCTTGGGAACTGTGCTCTTCCACATAATAAGTACATAATCTGCAATCTGTACATACATCTGTACATAATCTACAACTTGTTAATTCATATTTTGGGTCCACTTCTTCCTAACCCTGATTCTGTTGATTTAATGTTGGGCACTGTAGAATGTACAGATGTAGTAATGTAATGTAATGTAGTGTAGTATAAATATGCCAGTTTAAACAGATAATGTATACATTTCAATTTCAACATTTCAATAAACTCACACTATATATATATATATAAAATGCAGAATAAGATGCAAATAAAAAAACATAGTATTGCTTAAATTCTCTTACAGAGGAGGAGTTGCTAAGTAATGAGCTCATAAACGCATTCTTCTTGTCAGCTGAGATAGAAGATAATGAATTTTCACAAAACAATGTCAAGATCAAACTGGGACACAAGGTAACGTTACTTATCTTACTGTAATCTTTTGAAGATTTTGAGACTGATCTTGTAAGAAAGTCCTGGATTTTTTTTCTTTTAATTGAACATTTGTCATTGTAACTTTATATGGTAAAATTCCCCCCTATGTGATCACCCCCTATGTAGAGGTTTCAAGGTTTCTTGAGACACAGGTTATATCAAATTATTGGAAAAGCTGAAACACTAAAAGTCTGAACAGAACTGACAGGGACTCAAGTCGCTGACTACTCAGGCTTGTGCTTAACTGACTCAACTCACGACTTAACTCAAGACATAAGACTCAAAATTATAGCCAGAGAATAAAAAACTTCTTATCTTTCAACTTTTAGTGCGTTTGCCTTTCAGGTTTGCTTACTTATGCAGTTGTAGGGGAAAGTGCATTACAGTAGCTATTGTAGTGCCTTACTGTTATTCATGTGGCAACTGTAGTCCCTGCTACAGTGCAAAAGCTTTTTATGTTATTTTATCGACACCCTCATATTTTCTTTACTTGAACAATCTGCAATAATATAAAGTTATTCACTCATTACTGTAATTAATTTCTATTCCAAATAATTAAAAATGAATCATGTGCAATTTTATTTTCTTAGTACAAGTTCTAATAGGTTTCTTATGGACTTAATAAGTAGGCACTGTCTATTCACTAATATTAGCACTGTTATTTATTGAAATTAAAATGACATCTACCTACATTTTAATGAAAAACTTGTATCTTGGGCCATCTGTTGCTCTGGGATAAGTCTGACAAAACGCAACAACTTCTTAATCAGTCAGTAAGATACCACTGCATTGCGTTGTGGTATACTTTAGAAATTCTAGTGTACATTGCCTGTTTACCACGTATTGCGATGCATTATGGATGTTCGATAGTGAATTAATTTAGTGCGCTATTACTGTAATAGGAAGCAATTCTAAGCGCAGTGTCATTTGCAGAGCACCGAAAAATATGTGAGTACTAACAGTGTACCTCCTGGAGACTGTGCAGCCACTAAATCTAAGTGAGTGAGTGAGTTAGTGAGTGAGATACAAGCCAAGTAAATGAGATGCTTCGATGTCTACAAACTTCATTCTTGTTGACAGAACTGAAGCTCTAAATTCTATGAATATGGTGCCAAAATAAGGCCAACCAGTTGTATGTCATGTCGTGTGTATATCAAGTATGCTTACTTTGGCAATTCATCTCAGCTGGATTAGCATACTCACCATCCAAACTACAGAATAACCAGTGGTTTCTAGTTGTTCCACTGGCCTTTAGCTCTTTGGTCCTTCAGACTATTTCTATTTATGAAGGGCTTGTTATTTGAAGCTGTGTGGGATCTGACCAGTTTTAGTGAGGAGTTACATTTATAAAATGCAATTCCTGCAGCTAGTAACAAGTCTATAATCAATTTCCTCACATAAGACTCAAGACACACACATTTAAAGATGCAAGACTTTGACTGGAACTTGTATCAAGCACCATGTGAATCTCTGATGTTCAGCACTTTGGTTTTCCATTCAAAAGAAGTATTTTCTTAAGAAATGTTCAGTGGTACTGATCCATAGATAGATTTAATTAGTATTACACAACAATCACTCCATGATGTTCTTCTACATGTATGTAAAGTACACCCTGTGCTTTTTCCCTTTCCTTAGAGGGATGCATGCATTGAAGATGCCAAAAAGGCTTTAAATTTATCTAATGAAAAAGCAAGGCTACTTATTACAGACCATTTCCTGTGCACAGGAGGAGAGGGCTATAATCAAGTAGATAAGGTTTCATGCAAAGGTAAGTTATCATCAACAGTGATCATCAACTTCCTGAACACAGATTAAATTAAATGTACAGTAGCCTTGGAATGTGTTAGTGGTCTTTATTTTACTATGAAGTAATTTAAAAATACATGGCCAGATTATTCTACAATCTGTATTCTTCTAACATTTTTAGGCATTTTTAAAAGAATTTGGGCCTCCCAAAGTCTAACAATATACAACAGCTGTCTGTAAATGGCTCATTTAGTCAAATTAAATTTAAGTGAACCTTTAAAATCACTGGATGCTTCAAATTAGAACATAATTGTCCATAACTTTTTCCCTCAAATGTCATGTGGCACTAAGAAAACAAAGGATTTGTATTCTGTCACATAGGTACCTATAGGTAGGTCACAGACAACTAAACTAAACTAAATAACCTTAAAGTGCAATACGTTTCTATGAAGAACTTAAAAGTACAATACTTTATTTATGTTTGTTTGTATAGGCTGATATTGCCTGGGTTATATAATCGATCATTGATCCTGTATGCAAATGTATCTCAATATAAACGTAGTAATAAAGTCTTACATATAATTGTCATTGTCATACAAAACCCCTGTATTTCAATATTTTGTAAGTCGCTCTGGAGAAGAGCGTCTGCTAAATGCCGTAAATGTAAATGTAAATGTAATATTTTGTTCTTTACACTGTACATTTTAATGATGAGGACCAATAGAAATGCTCAAAATTACTGAAACTATTGAACTGAAAGTTCAACAGACTTTTTTCTCCTGCAAAGTTGCTATTTTGCAGACACAAGGTTTTTGTGTGACAGCAACAAGGAACAAAAAATATCGTTTAATAAGCCCTATTTGTCATTGACACAAATGAGAAGATTCTGTTGAGGCTGTGGCAAAAACATTGTCCCTAAATGGATTTTTGATGTTATCCACATTGGCGTATGTGCATAATTGAATATTTGGCATATTTCAACAGGTGATTCTGGTGGTGCCACATTTGTGCAGCAAGCGTATCGGGCAATCCAGGTCAGAGTACAAATCATCGTATTTCTATGTTTGAGTAATCCAGGTTTTCACACATCAATGAAATAAGAAATATAATAAGATTTCCTGAACAATAAAAGAAACTGCATGGCATTTCCAAAAACATCCAACATACCTCTATACTGTAAGTCTGTAAATCAGCAATGAATAATAGTAGTAGACTGAACTAATTGAATTGCTTAATACACTGTTTATAAAAACCTTCCACTGCTTGTTCATCAAACAGATAAATTTGAAAATATGAGGTTAAGTGGTTAATCATGATAGATATATCACAAAGCTTATCTAATAATAGCAGCAAGCTCATGCTTTGAAACACAGAGGAGTTTAATGATAATGTGTTTATGTATCTTTAATAGGTTGGAGTTGTCAGCTGGGGGCTGAAAGATCTGTGCACAGACAGCCACAACAGGGAGGAGCTTGAAACAGCCAGAGATTTTCACATAGACCTCTTCAATCCAGAGGTACAGAATTTCCTTAAAATATACCTGGGCGATGAGCAAAGAGGTTTTCCTCTACATTTTTTGTGAAAAAAGCTGCAGCATATTTTTGCTTGTACACACCTGACGCAATAAAGCATTTTGAATGTAGATTAGCACTAAGTGTTAGATTCATTTGGATCATTTATCAATCTTACTTTTTTCCCAAATTAACTAATTTAGAAGGAGGAGTGCTGCTAAAATACCATGTTTTGTTAATTCCTAATAAATAGTTATAAGGTATAACCTAATTTAGGTCATTATCAAACGCTTATTTATTTGTATTACACCATAACCATTAGCAAATCAAACTCTTTACTCAAACTGTTTACCCACTTGTTGCACCTGTGATCCAGCTCATCATGGGCTCGATAATTAATTGATTATTTACATCAGAGACATTTTAAGGTTAAATCGCGACTAAGAGACCAAGGCCTTCCATTCAGGCCAAAAATATTAAAACTTGATCAAATAAAAGAGAAAAAAAAACAATTGTATAAGAATGATAATTTCTGTTAGACCCTCTATTGGATTCCTGCAATTCTGGTTGCCCTCTAGGGTTCATGTGGCATGTTAGTATAAACTAACAACAATGAACTGAAACCATTTTTCACCATTTTATATTACACAGTAAAATGTTAAAGCTTGTTAAACATGAACAAAAAAAGACTGATTCCTGAGGTGCATCTCTACCACCGTCTTAGTTTCCTGTTTTAAGTAATTCAAAATGGTTGGTTGGAAGGGAACTTCGAACAACAGCCTACACAGCGCAAGTGTAGTTTTGTGTTTGATGGTGACATTGCATGGAATATACTATAGTTATACTAAAGACTATAGCTTCAAGATCCTGTGGGATGGAATGCAGCTCTTGTTAGGTTGATGCTTGTATTCACAGTCAGGAATGTCAGCAAGATTTTTAAAAGGCCTAGAGTGATGGTTTATTTTTTTATTTTTTTTTTAAGAAACTGGCCCCACCCATTTGAAATCAGAATGTGATTAATTGACTCATAATTGATCATTATTAGCTAATATTTTTACTGAGGTAATGCCCGGCCTTGCCTGCTGGCAGCCCTGTGTATAGATAATGGGGGTTGGGGTAGTTCAGGATTTTATACAATTAAAGTTAGAGCAATGAAGGATCCCCATCGAAATGTATATTTTAAGTGCTTTTTAGCACTTAGGTGTCAAGTAATGAAGTACAAATACTTTGTTTAAGTAGAAATTTTGTTTTTTTTCAGCCAACTTTTTACTTCTACTCCTTACATTTGAAAAATAGCCTCGTTACTCATGATTCATTTCGGATTGTTTTCATTCCGGCCTATTGATTTGACAACAGAAGCAATATAAACATGTAAAAATAGTATATAATCTTGCTGAGCAGTCAAACAAGGAGAGCAATGGCAGACTGAGGACATTTATTTTCATTATTTTTAATTTCATGTTTTCCAAATCATATTAATACTGCCTTATTTAGTAATTCTGAAAAAAAACAAAAAAAAAACAAATATGAATTATTCCATGATTTTCATGGCATTAAGTGTAGTGGATGAAAACTCAGTTTTAACCACTTCTGTAGAAATAATAAAATAAATTATGTATAGCTATAGGCTACAAAAATGACCTTAAAACTAACAACTACATCCAGTTTTATTCGGTCAGTTTCATGCACAGATTCACAGTATTTCATACTTTAGTACAATGGCTGGATAGAAAATAGGTGTACCTACGACATGATCATAGCTTCCAATATTTGTACCACCCAGTCAATGTTTATTAGATAATCTACTGAAATTGTTGAGTTAGCACTATCCTCAACACTGCAGCTATTAGCTGCTTCACTGTTGCTGAATGACACTATAGCGTATATCGTGTAATGCTATGATACTATAACCTAAGCAGTAAGAGTGGTTGGTGTGGCGCAACAGATAACACCACTACCTGCCAGTGAACTACCGCACCATGTGGGAGACTGGGGTTCAATTCCTGGTCTGGGTGACTATGCTGCGCTACACCAATAAGAGTCCTTGGGCAAGACTCCTAACACTACACTGACCCACCTCTGTAATATGAGTAACCTTGTAAGTCGCTCTGGATAAGAGCGTCTGCTAAATGCCACAAATGTAAATGGATCCAGATTGTACTAAAATGCTAATCTTGTTCATGAAAGTTCCTTCAAAGTTTGTTTGCTAGAGCTTCTTTCAGCTTCAACCTCACACACTGAGGAGCCTTGAAAGCACAGCATGTTATTCACGGTTCATTTTGGCTTCACAGTGGTGTCTGTTTTTGTTCTCTTGGAAACCCATTAGCAGGCTGAGACTGGCTGTGGTTTTCCCAAAATGCCTGCCGCACCTTTTCCAGTTCTGACATTAGAGGAAGTCCAATGTCCAAATGCATCAGCAAGTTCTCCAGCCATTCTTCTAACTTCGCAAATGTGGGACTGGAGATAAAAGAAATGACAATGGTAAAAAGAGAGTTTAGTGGGAAGGTATTCAGTGCTGTTACAGTGCCTTAGCTAGGCTCAGTATTCATAACTTACAGTAAAAATGGCCTGGGCAAAATGTTATTCATTGCAGAGTAGCAATGCAGAAATGCGGCTAGTCAAAAGAAACATGCGTTCTTGTCATATTTTATGTGGCTTAAAATTAACCCTGCATTTCACAATAGGAACATCATCCAAACATTGAAATGTGGTGGTGGTAGTGGGGATGATTTGCTCACTCGGGATCTGGACGAATTATCATTGAAGGAATTGTGAATTATGGTCTGTATCAGAGAATTCTTAAGTAGACTCTGAGTATTTCTGTCTATAAGCTGAAGCTGAAACATGTTTATAGCAACACAATGGAAAATGGGCATTTCTTCGCTCCTGGGCTCCTCCTACAGTCAGGAAGAGTCATTTGCACTTTGATTCACTACTTAAGGACACGTTTTCCCACAAGCAGAGAGATACAGAACCGAGGCAGTAGAGCAATATTACAGGATCTTACACAAATATGATCTAACCTAATTCAATGTGAGACTGTAAAAGAAAATTAGCTAGAAAGCAAGTACCTTCTCACAACATTGCACAGGCCTGTTTACTTGGGGGGGGGGGGGGGGGGGGGGCGGATGACAAAACCTACCGTTTTTCTGTCTCTGTGTCACAGCAAAGAGCTGCAAATGGAAAGAAGGAGGGTGGGCATTCAGTGGGATAGTAGCGCTCTAGGAATTCGTTCACACCTAGGCCAAATTCCATAGTGCGAGGTAGGTAGTCTGGATCAGCGTACACTCTGCCAATAATCTGAGACAAAGAAAAGAGAGTCAGTCTGCAGCCTTTATACATCTTTCTTTAACATGCTGAGTGGTCCCTATTGCTATCTAAGTAAAACTTACCTCACAGAGAATGATCCCAAAAGAGAAGATGTCAACTCGTTCATCATAGCTTATTCCTTTGAGATAAAAAAACAGACCATGAAGGATTTGTTGTGCTGTTGATTCTTTACACATGTTGAAAGGCTATAAATTACAGCCCATTTCCAATCTGCAGATTTTTTTTAGCTCACCTCGGATCATCTCTGGTGCCATCCAGTATGGGTTCCCCACCACTGTGTATCTTTTCTTCCGCTGTGGCTTTTTCAGGGTGGAGATTTGTTCAGGGGTAGAATTCCGTCTCTGGGGTTTATCCTCCATCACAAGTCGGGCCAGTCCGAAGTCAGCTACCACCACAGTCTGATTCTGTGAAGTTTGAGCAAGGCTATGAAACAGGACTACGGGGAAAATTACAGTTTTAATACAGTCAGTGTCGTTGTTGGGTTTTACCTGTTTGACAAGGCAATTATGTGAGTTTAGATCTCGATGTATAACATTCATGGAATGCAGGTAGGCCTGTAGGAAGAAAACAGAGGATGAGAAGAAAAATTCAGATGATCCTGTTATTGTCTGATCACAGCTGCAGCTGCATATTGTTACTATCATTTAAAAAATTCACATATTCCAAAATAATTTTATAGAAGAAAGAAACATCAGATTTTCAAATTAAGTTAAAAAGTAAGATTTTTGGAGACATTTACAATACATTGGATATTTATTCCATTTTACTATTAGTGTAGTAACTTAGTTTGGACCTTAACAACCCAGCCTTCATGCACACATTTGCACAGGTACACATACATATTTGAATATTTGTGTATTTATTGCATTTCTTGTCTTTGTACTTATTGTCTATGCATCATGTCTTGTGTTTTGGTTATAGACCTTGCACTATTGTATCATGTCCTACCTATTCTGCACCTAACAGTGTTTCATTGTACTGTACAACCCTGTATTTGTATGATTACTAGTATAATAATTCAAAAGTTGAATTGAATAACAATGTTGAAATGCTGTAGCTGTCATCCACTGAGTTTAAAACAATTATAAATAAGAAACCAATACACTCGGGACAAATTATAATGTGTGAGGTCCTAATACTCACCATTCCTGCAGAGATGTCTCTTGCATAGCTTACTCTAAGGTTCCAGGGGTAATTGTTGTCCTATTGCATAAAATGATGGAACAGAAATAGTGATTTTATTCCACATGCTAGATTTAAAACCATTCAGGATATAAGTTACATAAACTACATAAACAGTAGTTTTTTATTATAATAATAAGAATAATAAGACAAAGAGGAAGAAGTAGAAATATGCAAACCATTTTCTGTATGGTTTCCCTCAGTGTCCCTCCTGGCACATATTCAGAGATGAGGTTCAGTCGTTTGTCTTTGAATAAGATTCCAATGAACTTGAGGACATTTGGGTGATCCAGGCAGCGCATCACTTTTACCTGGAGAAAGATTATTTTAGGCTTCATTTATACAAAAAACTTCAAATGTATTGTAAAATAACATTTACATAAAATGTTTGTATGAAATTTGTATGAAATTGTATGAAACCCCATTTGTCCATTTAATCAAACAGAGCTAGCAATATTATGTAAAAGTTAGAACATTAGAATACACACAAACGTAACACAAAGAAGTAAAAACACCTTTTATTTACTATGTGTATTGAAAAATACTATGTGTATTTTTTATTTATTGTCATAAGTGTTCTTAATATTCATTTTTGGGATTTTCTCCCATTTTCTCCCCAATTTGGACTGCCAATTACCCAACCTGCATGTAATCTCCCCCCCCATCACACACAATGCCCCTGACACCAGTGAGGGCAGACTAGCATATGCCCCCTCTGACGCATGTGCAGTCAAGCCACTGATTTTTGAACTGCTGCTGATGCAACATTGCTGGGCAACCAATGCGCCTAAAGTGAAGCACCGCATATCTGGCTTCGACGCACCAGCCTGCAGACGCCAGTGATGGCCAGCACTGCAACAAAGCGATGTGGAGGGAGAGGATCATCTAGCCACCCTGGACAGATGAAGGCCAATTGTGCTCTCTCTGGGCCTTGGCTGCTGATGGCTAGCAGCATGACCAGAATTCAGATCATAGTGACAGCGTGATCAGCGTGAGTAGTCAGCTGGACCACCCGGAGCCCCGTCAAATAGTGTTGTTGTTAACAAGTACGCGTTACTCCCAAGATAAATAGCTTCACACTTTGCACTGAACTGTACAGAGACATTCTTGCCATTAAATGTAATTGCAGTACTGACATGTTTTCAGTTTGTTACCACCTTGTTGCAAATTTGCAGTTTCAGCCCTATTGAGAAATGACTTATTAGTGATTCAATCAGGAGATCAAAAGGCCACGGACCTCTTTGAGAAACGTCTGCTGAGTTTCCTCATCAAAACGAAGAAGTTCCTTCATCACCATGACTTCTCCTGTTTCCTGATGCGTCACCTGGCAACCAAAGATAACACATGCTTTTAACTTAACACTGTGCTGGACTGGACTACACTGCAACGATCACCGGTTCCTCTTTACCTTAATGGCTTGTCCAAAGAAACCCTTGCCCAAAACCTCCCCATATATGAGGTCAGAGGGGCGGAAGATACGCTGTGTCTTGTCAACAGGGTCGACACGTAAAGACTCTGAGCGGTTAATGTCTCTTCTATGAGAAAGCAGTGGCAAGTGGCTGTGTGAACACTGGCTTTTATCAATGCTGCAGCTACGCCTACAGGGGGGACACAGCAAGAATACAGAGAGTTAGAGAGTGGTAGAGCAACAGATGTCAATGATTATGTGATGCTAAAGGTCAGTGGATAATTCTTCATTTAATCTGCATCATAAACATGTGCATTGTTTTCCTACTAAAAATTTAAACATTGTAATAAAGACTATTATGGCTAATCAGTTATTCTGAGTAGGACTATCACTGCTTACAGTGTGTATATATATGGACAATGGTTTCAGGACACAGATTCTTTTGTTTGTTCCACAATCAATTGAGTTTATCCTGCTTTTGTTGGAGTAACTGTCTCTACTGTCCAGGGAAGGCTTCTAGTAGAGTTTGGACGAGCAATGTTGTGAGGATTTGCCTACATTCAGCAACAAGAGCATTAGTGATGTCAGGATGATGGCCCACGTCTGGCATCATGCATGGTGCCAATAGGTTCATCTTTATCTGCTGCAAGGAGTTCTATTTTATTGACAATACCTCTCTACAGGGACTAGACAAGCAGTGTGTGTGCATTTGCACATCTGTGTCAGCAATGGGTGCAACTTAAAATAGCCGAAAGTAATCAAGAAATATACTGATTGTTTTGATGGACTTAAACAACAAACAATAGCCAAACCATATTCAACTTCATCCAGATTCATTTGTTGGAAAACATAACCGAGAAAGAAAGCTTCATTAAATAAATATTTAATGAACAACATTAATACATTTCCTGTTAAAAAACAATCTTTTAAAGCTAGTTAAATAAACAAAGGTTTGGTTCCAGATTTCTCCTCAAAGCTACCAGGTATCGCATAGGTTTGTTTCATTCCACCAACAGCACCCCTGATATAGTTTAATAAGGGACTGAACAGCAGAGGTAGGCATTAGATGATAAGGTAATATTTTAAGCTAAATTTTTCATTTTTCAATACAGCAAATTTAAGCAGCCTGTCGTGTGTTTAAGTTTTCAATTCTGAGATCAAGATTTAATTCGATTTTTGTAAATTGTTTGATGATAAAATAATTCTACAGAGCTCTGGTTCTGTACAACACAGACTTTTGACTCCAGTAGAACTTAAAATAGATTTTAGTACCTGTCACTCAAACTAAATAAGCCACTAATTTCACAACCCCTAAAATTTATAATTGACTAATAAAAAAGATCAGTCATTTTGAGCATGAGTACATGCACAGTATAATCCTCTCCACGTCCCTTCCCACTTTACTCTGACAGGCTACACCAGGATGCCAAGAAGGTTTTAAATGCTGACAGCGTGACAGCATTTTCATTAAATATATATATATAAATGAGAGAAGCTGATCCACAAAATCACTACTTATTTTATTAATGTAACTGTATTTATTACTATCCGTGTTTTTGTGAGCAAATAAACGCTTACTGCCCAGTCACCTCATTGGACAGCGTAATGTGCTCAGAGGGGTGTTGCTAACTGCCAATTATGTCTGCTGCATGCTATGTCAGCTAACAGCCTAATTAAGAGTCATGTAATCAACCGAGGGGGGTGAGGCCAGTTATGCTTCTCTGGACTCCCGGCCAGACTCCTGGTTTAGACAGTAGGGCTACTCGGTAGCCGCTAATGGTCACTGTCCAAATTATGGTTTGAGTGTATCGGTGTAGTGAGAGAATACTTCTTACAGAATGTGTCTGGAGCGTTGCCGGGGACTTTGACTCTGAGGAGGGAAGACGGCTAATTTTCCTGGTTGGTCTGCCTCCTCTTTCAAGGGTCCAAACGGTTCTTCCATCGGGCCATTAGGGTTGTGCTCTACAGTGAGCTTCAGCCCGTGCTCAATGTCATGGATCAAAAGGTCAATCTGTTAGAGAGGAATATCACATGTTGGCGCTGAATCATCACTGAGATGAATTGTACGTCATTTCATCACATCTTACCTCATTAGGTGGAACGTTCTGCGCAGGGATTCCATTGATCTCAAGGACAGTGTCTCCAACATGAATCAGGCCCTTCATCTCAGAACTGGTGCTGTATGAATCTAATCTGTAGAAAGGCAGATGGTGAGCAACTGAAAACAAGCCTGTGGTGGAGTTTACAGGAGTGTATTGGAGTTTGTGGTGGGTAAATCAGTCAGACTCACTGAGACACTCTGACAACAGGGCTGTTTCCATTGATGGAACACTGATCCACCCTCAGGAAGAGACCTCTCCTGCTTTCCACCGAAGGAGGGAACGACACCAGCGCCACTGTATGAGGAAGTCCAGAAAATTCTGCCCCTGGATGTCTCACTGATGCACACTGATAGTAACAGTGCCCACTGCAGTATAAGTTCAAAGACAGTCACAATCTGTACGAATATATATATATATATATATATATATATATATATATATATATATATAAACATAGAAAGGTAGAGCTGACGTAACATATCTTAATCGCTGAGTAAAAACCCTTTTATCAACAAAATGTACAAAATATACAAACTCGCAGAATAATGGAGAAAAAAATCCTTCTTTTAGAAAAATGCAGATGCAAGGTTTGTCTCGACAGTGACAACAGTCTGTTTTTAGATTTTATTAATATTTGAACCTTTAAACATATTATCCTGGTCTTTATGCAAAAAGGTGCAGCACTCTATAAAGGTGGTAAAGCTATTGTGGCACACTGAGAACCATCACCATTTCTTTATGAATAGTCAAGTCAGGTCAAATTTATTTGAATAGCGCTTTTTACAACTGTTATCATCACTAAGCAGCTTTGCATGATCAGTAATTAGTAAAAGACAAAGACAAAAAAGAAATAACATAAGAAGGATCTAAGACCCCCAGTGAGCAAGCCAACGGCGACAGTGGCAAGGAAAAACTCCTTCAGAGCTGGAGGAAGAAACCTTGGGAGGAACCAAGACTTACAAGGGGGACCCGACCCATTCTCCTCTGATCAGAACTCTTTAAACATTAATGATGAAAATTACCAAACCATCTAAACTGTTGAACTGCTCTGATCATAATCATAATATAACAATCATGGTGTAGTATAACTTAATATAGTCATGGCAGTGATGGAGTAATGAATAGTGACTGCGCCACACATTTTGGTGTGGTGTAGTATGATCACCACCAAGTTTTAGGAATCTGGTCCAATAGAAATCTGAAATCTATGTAGTGTTTTGTTTATCTGATGAAGGTCTTGGCGCTTGGGCCAAAATATCATGTTTCTAATTAAATAAAGAAGCTTTTCTATAGTATTGATTCTGCACCTCTTTTTTGGTTGCATCTCTACAATCAGTTGGTTGAAGCACCTCTTTTCTTTTGATTTCACACACACTGTTGGACCAGTTTCCCAAAACTTGGTGGTGATCATACTACACCACACCAAAATATGTGGCGCAGTCACTATTCTTATAGAAAGGCTGACGGTTCTCAGTGTACTGCAATAGCTTTACCACTTTTAAACATGTGACCTCAGTACAAGCCATTTAAAGTCACCATGTTAATGAACTTATATGAAGACACTTATTCTAATAAATAAAGCAGAAGTACTATTTGGTACAATAACGCAAAAAATGAACAGTGAAAACAAATATTTGGGGAATAAACTATCAAGAGGATGTACAATTAAACAACAACTTCCAACCACAGTCAAAAGTGACAGCAAAACGAACAAACAAGAAAAGAAAAAGCATCAAGGTTTCACATGCAGATTTAGAGATTAGCACAAACTATACGGAAGCGCTTGATGCCTTTAAGTTTTTAGAATCATGAGCATTTGATGGGGAATTTACATAAAAAACAGTTATGTGACAGTGTGGTAAAAAAAAAGCTCAAGCAAATGCTCAGAAATAGCTATGTCACACTAATGGTAAAACACGGTGGTATTTCTTGTATGACTGACCAAATGTGTTACTACAATGCTATTTGCTTAACCCCTTAAGGCCGAAAGGCTTATTACACACTAAGGCGTATTACTCAGTAACTACAGGGACTTCTGTACAAACTGTACACTTTCAGCTTGTCTGCGGTTCATAGGCTGTTTAAGGGGTTAATGTCTCATCAACATAATGCCTCACACACATCTGCTGCTTATTACAATGAGACATTACTGAGAAATAATGTAAACTCAGCTCGTTTTTGTGTTGTAATTTCTAAGAGTTAAGCATCTGTAAACATTGTACATGAGTGCTGAACAGTAGTGTGCATGAGTGCTGAACAGTAGTGTACATGAGTGCTGAACAGTAGTGTGCATGAGTGCTGAACAGTAGTGTACATGAGTGCTGAACAGTAGTGTACATGAGTGCTGAACATAAAGCCACACTGCACCCCTAATGACTTAGTGGCTTTCAAACTAACCAGTACAATTTGGAGTGCTCCACTAAGGTGTAAGAATCCCCGTCTCCAATGAACATGCCGCAGTTTTCACAGATGAAGCACTCTGAATGATACTTGTGCTCTCCGGCCACCTGTCGAGAGGAAGGAAGAGGACAAGAACAAGCAGTTTAATGCACGTATTGTTTTTGCAAACATTATTCTATCAGTAAAGAGACAGAAACAGAGGATGTGGGGGTCTAACGTTTGAGGGGGAAGGGCGGCGATGATATCAGCTCTTCAGATATGAGCTCAAACCGCACAATGAATAGAAGGAAGTGACTGAATGAGAGTAGGAGGAGAGTGTGTGTGTGTGTGTGTGTGTGGGGGGGGGAGTAATCTGCACTCAGTAAGAGGACACTCACACATTTTCACCACAAAAAGAGGAACATTAAGCCTCCCACCCAACTAATTGTAACTTAATTAGCATGGGATGTCTTATTCATTCTTATGTAATCTTGTGAAACCTGACACTCCTTGAGTTTCTCTTTGGGGATGATAAAACAATTGAATGTATCCTATGAATTAATATAAGCTAATAACAACAGAAATAATACCAGTAGCATCATTATAACAAGGTTACTATAAAATGTTATTTTCTAAGGTGAAGAGCACAAACATATCAGCAATTATTTGGATTTTGAGTTTTTAGTCTTTAAACAGACTTGTTCTCTTGTTACTCAAGACTTTCATTGAATCCTCGTGTAACACTCATCGACATGACACTATTCATAGGAAGTCTCCTAACTAAGATAGTTCATGTGCTATAAGAAGCAGAACACTGCACTGAATCATAGTATAGTTCACTATCATAGTATAGTTTCTAAAGAAGCCATATGAATTGGTGTGCACAAGTATACCCTCTCCTTTACCAAACATCATGCACATCATGCAATTTTGAATAAAATACATTTAAATAACATCAGTATTTAGCAGTTTGTTGAGAATTTACAGAAAACCAAGGCATGGTTGCAACACTTTCTGTCTATATAAAGCATAGGTTTAGTATTCTTGACTAACACCAACCTGTGTTTTTATTCATTTAACCTATTCATTTTAGCATTGAGACTTGGCCTCCCATTTATCAATGCATGCGTAATATGCTGTAAATGTGTGTGTAATAACTGCCAGTATGTACTAAAAACTGCTTTAAAAACTGATTAAATGTGTTTTTGCAACTGTGTACAAATTAAACATTAATAATTAAAATGCACCGTACACTGCTGTGTTCGCCTGTGGCAAGAAACATTTACATTTACAAGTCCTGCCTCCAGATGTCTATGTTGACTTCATGAGGCAAACAGCTTTTATTTATAAGGCCCAAGCAGCCTAATGCACAGCTTGTTTTGAACAATGTGTACTACTGGGGAAAACGAAGAGGATATGTGAAATAATAAAAATGTAGCTGTGATAATTCATTGTATTTTATGTAAGATTATGTAAGTAATAAGAATTCAAACTGAATATATGATCATATTTTAAAATATTCTTTATCATTCCAGCATGTCTTATATGTTTGACAATCTAAAATATCTTACAAAAATGTACAATTTGTATTTATAATAAATTTGGAAAAGCAAAAACATTCATTTCATTTTGATGAATATAAACATGTTGATGTTTTAATTTCTGATATCATGAAATTGTGGATTAAAAGTTATTGAAAATGTCCCAAAAAAACATGAGTAACACTTTCCTTGGATTGTCCATTATAGATGCCTCGTAAATGCTCACCTGACATTCAACTAACAACTATTTAACTAGATTTAAGGTTTAGTTTAAAGTTAGGGTTACAGTTAGGATTTAGGGTTGACTCAAGGGTACAGTTAAGATTAGGATTAGGGTTACGTGCAGGGTTACATTTAATAGAGAGTCATTTACATTCATAAGTTCAGTCAAATGTAATACATATTCAGATGAAAGTTAGTTGAATGTCAGGTGAGCATCACCGAGGCATCAATAATGGACCATTCAGGGAAAGTGCTCCCAGCCTAACCAAATGCTTTAAGGAAGGTTAGATGGTCAGAGGGTCAGCTGCTGTCTGTATGTTCACTGTTTACAATCAAACCTCTAAATAGTTGAATTTTACATTGACATATCAGATGTAACTTTTTTACCTCATCTACTGAAATGGCTTTTCCAACATAATTTAAATTTATTGAAATATGTGGATACACAGTTGCAGGAAAGGAGATCACTGGTTTTAAATGTTTTGTTTACATTTCAGTGTGGCGAAGCGGGCAGTGTGGATGTTGTCCAGCTGTTGAAACCTGAATAATGTCTCACTCAGAACAAGAAGAGACTAAACTTCACCATTCAGAAAAATGTATGTTGCTGCTGTCATGCAAAAACCTTGATGGGCCAATACAAATGCTCCAAAATGACTTTGAATAAATTATTTGTACATTGACTTTCACTGAAATCTAAGGACTTTTTCCTTCTCCTGTAAAGTTTCCATTTTGGAGATTTTTTAAGGTTTTTGCGTGACAGCCACGAAATGCCAGTTAAATCCTTTGTAATTTGCTGGCATTTGGATATACAATGGGACATGATTAAAGGCAACCTATAAAGATGTACAGCTATGATGCATGAGCTTGGCTACACAGTCCTCTTACCATAATGACGCCGGTAGTGATGATTTCTGAGCAGCCCCGACACTGTTTCCCAAAGCGGGCCCAGTAGTCTTTTGTACAGAAGAACTGTCCATCTCTCTCATAGTACCAGTGAGAGAGCATGCAGTTGCACTCGCAGCACCTTTAGTGGTCAACAGAGAAGCCATGGTTAGGCTAAGCCACAGTCATGTCCTCAATATAATGTCAACACTCATTTAGGTCTGTACCACAGTAAACGGAAGCCACAGAGGCTTGTTCAGAATTTATTCATAGTTTCATTTAGTTTCCAACAGCTGTTGTGTCCAATTTTAAATATACTTGATTAATAATGGACAAAATATGTACATTCGCTGCAAGGTAACAGGTCTGTATACAGTACTGAGCAAAAGCTTTGGGCACATCATTTAAAACTGGTGATAAAAATGATGGATGATGTATATTAACAATACTAGACTTCCATGAGGAGAGCTTTGGAGACATTTTAATGTAATGCTGACTTACTGCCAGTGAGTTTTAATATATTGGCTATTTAAATCCAGCTCTGAGACATGTTTTAACCACGGTGTCCAGAGCACCATCTTTCGGCCTTAAGGCACCATTAACGGACATTCGGACTCCCAGCCGGCAGCAATAAGGATGTTCTCAGAAGGCAATCGAAGAGTCTGCAGTGTGGAGCTATATAACAGTGGAACATGAAAACAGACCATAATATTTGAACCTTTATAAAACTATCACTGAAAAGCTCCGTTTTACCAGCGGGAGAACCGCATGCATTTCTTTGTATTTAAACAAGCACTGAAGAGCACATTCAGAACCAAGTGGAGGCTAACGCTAATGCTAATAGACACGCTGTAGAAACACAATCATCGCACACTCGCCCACTATATACCAGTTATTTCATACCAGTAGTCGACCAACAACAGTATATATCAGTCCATACATACATGCATGAAGTGATCTGACGGCAGTGTTTTAAAGAAGCTGAGAGCTGAATGGTCAGGGATGTTTTTTTTTTTAAAGTGACTACTAAGTCTCTACCAAACTAATCAGTCCAGGATGTCTCTCTGTAGAAACTGTTACTAAAAATAAAGTGATTTTACTTTAGTATAATTTTTTCTTTTTGCCCACCACTGCCGTACTTTATGATTTATTTACAGAAATAACTATTTTTTATGTAATATAAAATAAAATAAAAATGCGGAAACAAACAAGGGAACAAAAAGGGAGCAAAATACAAACAAACATTTTTTTAATGCATATTGCTCACACTGTTTTGATATGTCTTTTTGGATTAGTTCTATTATGGGGCTTCAACGTGGGTTTGGTGAAGTCTTTTTGTTTTTCATGGATTCTGACAGTTTTTCCATTGAGATAAAGCCCTTTAGTAGTTTTTTTCCAGTGAATGATGAAAAGGCTATGTTTTGACTTTCAGTTCATTTGGTGGTTGATGATTATTCAGTTTTTTTGGTGATGATTATTCAGTTTTTTTGGTGATGATTAGCGCTATATAGAGTATTCTGTTGTTATCTTTTGTCACATTTGGTTGTTGATGGTCGTCCTAACAGGCAAAGTGATGGTGATGACTGAATAGGGCTGGTTAAGGCATGAGAAAGGAGGGTGATAATGTTTTGCCAGAACTGCTGGACTGGTGTGAAGTGCCACGTGGCGTGGATGTAGTAATCTCCGGTGTTTTGGGTGCTGAGACTAAATCCCACTTTATCCCACAGTATTAATCAGCAGCACATCTTATCTAAACTGCATGACTGTACTATTTCTACAAACACAAAGACCTGCTCGGTACACAAAGACTCAAATTGACGAATTGAGGGCGCACAGTAATCTGGTCGGGACATCCCTAAATACTGCTCAGATACAGAGCTCTTCTATTCGAATTTTAACAGAGGTCTTACATTTTTTGCACAGTACTGTGTATTGAATCTGCTCCTCGTCAATGAATGGAAAGGTGCAGCATATTTAAACAGAACCTCACCAGTGAATCACTGCAGATATAATGGCTCTAATAAGTACATTTGCAGCGTTTGCGTACATGATGCTGAAGTTTATCATAAAAGGAACTGCCAACAATAGCAGGATAGGAATCTCAATTTCTGCACATCTGAACAGGAAATGTGCTCTGTGGCTTCAACAGATGTTGCTTTGCTTTCGTCTCATCTCAAACATGGCATCACATGCACTCACACACCCTTCTCTGCTGCCAGTCTTTACTTATTTTGACTACAGGTCAAATGTGGTGTGTCAGCTCCCACTTCGGCCTGACATACACACTCTTCAAGGATTTCCTGCTGAAAAAAAGTGATAAGCCGAAAAAAAAGACAGAAAGGAAAACGCCCCTTTCAAGCTTAACATCCTAGCAAATATGTGATGATATCTTAGTCCTGTGGCATGTTGCAACCACACAGTAGGAGTGCTGGAAAAAGAGGTGGGGATAAAACAGCAAAAACTGGATCAAAGCAGTGTGTGTGTGTGTATGTGTGACTGTACAAACACATGAAAGGTTTACAGTGTTGTAAGCAACAACGCAGGAAAATGATCATGATCATGTGGGGTAAAACAATGGGAAACCAGGATTGCAACCCTAAAAGACAGTAAAGCTCTGTATTTACACACCTAACCCTAAGCCCTGAGCCCATCCTCCACTCAAAGTACCCTCAGATATTACTGTACTTTCCGCAGTTAAAACTGAAAGTGTAACCTAGCCTGTTTCCCCTTTTTGGAGTAAACAACACACAACAAGAACTTTCACTTGATTTAAGGGTCCTTTACCAATCAGAAGGTTCTCTACACTCTTCTATCTAACACTCTTCTATTGTCCTTATGAAACCAAAAGTTATTCTTCTATGATATCCCTCAAAGAACCATTTATTTTTAAGAGTGTATGTCTTACAATCATTACAACAACAACTTTACAGTGGAGAGTTTTAGAGTTTCAGACAAAGTTGAAAGTGTTTGCTGACAGCTCGCTTTAACACTTAGGTATCGACTTACCTTGCGTTTGTTCTTCTCTTGTAACGCTGATCCTGCTGAGACATGTGAGTATCTCACTTAGCACACCTCTGTTAGTCTGCGCTCTCTCTCGCTCACTACAGCACACAGGAAAGTGAGTAAGAGGGAGGTGAGGAGAGCCCAGCTGTCCGGAAATCAGTTCCAAATGTGTCCAAATCTGAATGAATATATCCCTAAGAATCTGCTTATCCACAAGGTTGTGCAATGCAAGACAAGGCTGCATGTGTGCTTGTTTTTCTGCCTTTGCAATGTTCTTGTTTTGCCCTAGGAAGTGAGCTGTGCACTCAGTGACCAGCCCCTCTCTCTAACCCTAACTTTAGCCTGCCCCCCTGCCCCTCCCCCTCCTCCTCCTCCAGACTGCTTTGGTCAGCATTACATAGTGAGGAGGGGGAGTGGTGGTGGGGGTGGTGGCTAAGGTTACATTCCCACCTGATAGTCTATAGGATTGGGTGGCTGCAGGAGAATGCTGAGAGACATGCACCTAAATCATTGAGAAGGTGCCTCTTGCTGTATCAGGGAGGAGGAATTTCTCAGGAATTCCACTCCAGCTGGAACAGGTTTAACTATCAGTGGTCCTTCAACTCCAACACGTGCAAACAATTTGATATGAAGCAAAACAAGCCAGGCGTCCAGCAGTGCAAGCCTTGAAGGCTGAGTGTGGAGGGCTTTGACAAAAAGCACCCGCCCGCTCTGACAATGCTGAACGGCCTGCAGTTTAGTGAATTGGAGCATAAAAATGGCCTCTTTTGTTGCTTATCCTATTCTCGATCTCCCCATCTTAGACCCGCTTATTAAAGGTTCAGTTTGCTGCTGTTGTAATCAGCCATAAGACCTTCAGTTTTTGTAGTTGTTTTTTTCCCACTCTTCCTTGCAGAGGTTTTGTAGTTCTGGGAAATATTTCTGGGTCGCCTGACACGGTTTATTTGTAGGTCAGAGGGGGAGGGGGCTTCAATTTGAGTCTCTTTATGTAGTCCACTGTGGATTTTGAGGTTTGTTTTGGTTCATTATCCTGATGTAGAAGCTTTTCTATTTTCAACTTCACCTTCTTAACAGATTTAACAAGTTTGTTATTGGCATCCAGGCTGGTGTTTTGTGGAAGCCATTCTTCCCTCTACCTACACAATGTTGTCAATGCCACTGATCCCAACACAGCTCCAAAGCATGATAGATGCTTTGGGTTGCTTCACAGTTTGCAATGTGTTCTTTTCATAAAAATGCAGTTGCTTTTTTTCATCAAACACACCATTTGTGATTTTACACCTGACTTGTCTAGATGTTATGTAGCAAACTTCATAAGTTGAGTTTGACTAGGAAACATTTAAAGGCGTATGTATGTAAGTATGACTTTTCCATGAAGATTATTATATTAGTATGAGCAAAGCTGCATATTGGAACTCAGCTAAGCAGTTTTTCAGGTCTCATGTTGACCTCCACAGTTCTTCTTAAAGACATTTCTTAATAACTCTGCACCATAGAAACCTCAAGCTTACAATTCTAGCCTCCTCTGCCTCATGGGCTTCTCAGATCTTTAGACAGTTTCTTAGAGAAGCACATGTTCGAGTGTTAGCTTAGAAATTTAATTCAGCTAACAGTTCCTCATTGCAACCGGTGGCATGCAAAAATATCTAAAAAAATATCTGAGCATAAGATAATTCTAATTTAGATGCTGATGTTGCTAGAAGATCTCTCTGTGTCTTTTTTTAATTAGTATGCTGGTAAGACAGACAAATCAAAGACCAGGCCCATAACTAATGAGACTGATGATGACATCTTATGATGACATTCTTGAGCACATTAATCAGGAGACCAAAAATCTTTTACAATTTATTTAATGAACCAAAAAAATGCAAGTCATAATTTTCACAAGATCAGAATCTGATATTTAAAGTAACAACAGCCCAAAGTGAAAATCAAAAGTTAAACACAGCAGATCTGCTGGTAGGGGCCGTTGCTCATTGGCTGCCCCGTCAACACCAAGAATTCCGGTCACATTTGAATTTAGATTTCCACTTGTACAGACACACAAATCACAAACTGCAAAAACACACAGAGGAATCACATATTAAGTTTAAATGCAGATACCTTTTAAAAATACGTTTAATTTAATGAGAGCTAGTGAAGGAAAAATGGGAAACGGGCTTTGCTTATTTCAGACAACTAGTGGAGAGCTACTTTAAGGTCCTGAGGTATCATGAAAGCCTGTAATCCTCAGTAATTTGGAAATACAACATATACAGCAGAAAACACAAACTCTGAGGGGGTGTTAATGCACATGTCCAGAACGTACACAGTATATCAATATTTAAAAAAATTCACCAACATGTAATCATGAACAGCCCATTTAAGCTCCCCTTAATAAAAGAAAAAGAGTTTTAGGTGGTGTCAAAAGAGAAAAGACAAACAGTCCCAATGCAATCAGATGATGAGTACAAGAGAAGGTGGCCAATTTTAGGCCACTTAGCTTAACAACACATCACAGTCCAGCTCTCAGTAGCAGCAACACATCCCTTGACTAAATTGAATATGCAGCTAAGGAAATGAAAGTTGAACCAAGTTCTAGGCTGACTAAGATCTGCAGAGACAAAACCATTGAATCAACAGCTTACTGAAACTACCAAGGCTTTTACAGAGTGGTGGGTGTTCTTACTACAGTGAAAATGTGAAAATGACTAGAAACAGCCTAGAAGTAAGAAAGTAGCAGGTTAGAAAAATACTTGAGTACTAATTATATCCTAGAATTGAGGTGGAACTTCTCAATACATCAACAGGTCTCTTTTTGGTCTAAAATTAATTGCTAAAGCTCAGAAACGGGAGGTGTGAGAAACTGAAAAGCAGAACAGACCAAACTAAATGAACTGAAACACGAAAAGAGGATTAGGAACTCAAGTGAATGCCTGAAGTGGAACAGTGGAAAAAGGATTACTTTCTTAGTAAACATGTTGTTTGTTATTTGAAATTTTACTTGAGCACATGGAACTGAGTTAATGTCACTAGTTGCAACCCGTCTCCATAATGAAGCTGCAACTCTAACACCAGCATTCAACTACTGGATATTAATGATGAGGTTAGTCACTCCCTCTTGTGGTGTTCTGAAGTAATGACTACATTTGTATATAAAACAATAGCGGCCTGGGGTGTAAATATAATAAGGGGAGCTTACACTGTGCCATGAGTGCATGGGGACGTGCACATTGTAAAGTAATATTTGAATACCGAACACTTTTCTGTCATGTACACTTTTTCCCCCACTACCAAAAAGCAAAAGTACATTCGAGATTAGGCAGTAGCACCACTGGTTTATGAGGTCAATTCTCTTTGTAGGCTCTCACTTCCTTCTCCTCCTGCAGTATTTGCCTTGGCACCCAGCACCTCCTGCAATAACCACATGAAAACGTCCTTTAGGCTCTTCCTAATAGCTGAGTTCCCAATGTTATTGATTTGTATTTGTGAAAGTGGACACATAAATGTGCATCATAAAATAAAAAAATAAAATTCTTTCAACCATTCATTCATAAATACCTCTATATCCTCCTAGAATGCTCTGGAGAGCTGCATATTTGGCTGCTTTTGCTGTAAAAAGCACAGACAAGACAAAAGATCTGATTTACTAAAGCATGTTCATAGAAATGTCTCTGTGGGACATAATAGATGGAAAAATGATAGTTGAATGAAATTAAAAGAGGGGGGAAATGAACATACATAATAGTCCAAGTTTATTATTATCTAATTACATTAGTGTCTTATGATATAACATTTAGAGAACTCAAGAAAAGATATAAATCAAAAAGCCTTTAAAATGTTTTACATAATTATTAAATATTACTTTAAAATTTTGGTACATACTGACCACCGCATACTGGGAACACCACAAAAGACCTGTTCTAACCGAGTCATCCAGCCATCACTATTTGGTTCTTGTCAAAGTGGCTCTGATTCTCATGCTTGCCCATTTTTCCAGCTTTCAACACATCACCTTCAAGAACTGGCTTAAAGAACTGTTTATTGGCTGCCTAATATATCCAACCGTTTGACAGATGCCACTATACATAAAGATAATCAATGATTTTCACTTCACCAATGTTATGGTTGATCAGTGTATACCTGTCTAACCATTTTCAAAGCTCTCCTCATGGAAGGCCGTTGCAGTTACCATCCAATACCTAGTTTATCCATTTCACCATTCCAAGGTGAAAAGCTGAGCTGCTGGTGGAACTAAACAAATCCATGTATCCAAACAAACCTCTGTATTTGTATTTATTCTATTATATAGTGTTATACAGGCTGAAACACACCTATGGTTAAATCCATACATAGATTCACACAAGATCTTTGCACATTTCTCAGATGCATCCACACTGTGAGACAGAGGAATGTCTTACATTGTTGAGGTGTAAGTGGAGCACTTCCAGCTCCTCCTATGCCAGCTCCACCATAGCCTAATATACGTAGAAGAACATAATGGTATTGAAGGTATTTCTATGAATGTAATATTTATAAGTTATGGATGAATCCTCATATTTAGAAACATGGGTTGTGAGAGTAAATGTCATTACCTGGGAATGGCTGCTGATAGCCACCTGGACCACCACCTGGACCATAGCCAGGCTGCCCACCTCCTGCAGGAGTATTAGGCACATTATCCTTCTGGAAGTTTCAGTCTGTTTAAACTACTTCATATGTGCTGAGAAATCCTTTCAGCAATTTTTCAAATGTTTCATTTTAATAGAATAAAGAAGAACAATGTAAATAAAGCAAAATATCATGTCCTACCTGGCTGGTAGCCTTGACCACCCAAAGCACCTGTGCCATATCCTGTAACACAGCAGGGAAGAAAAACATTTTAGTATCATCATAGTCTGAGATATTCTTCAGAGTACTTGGTGAGGATTATGGTGATTATATTGCAAGCAGCACCTGATTTACCAGGCTTCCCAGTTCCAATGCCCGCACCACCTGGATACCTGAGGGCTACAATCAAGAAGGGCATATATAAGGTTAGATTTCAGAACAGTTCTGAAAGACAGTGACACCCATCAGAGCTTTATTAGCATACCTCCACCAGTTCCTGCTGGGCCACCAGCCCCTCCTCCTATTCCCCCTATCCCTCCGCCTACACCTCCAGGACCTCCACCTGCACCCCCACCTGTACCGCCAGCTCCAGGTCCAAAGCCTCCTGCTCCACCCAAACCACCATATCCTAGAAAAAGGGACAACAAACCAAGAAGCTATGATAGTTTAGGCATGATTACAACTATGAGCTGTGATGTATTCTCACTTGCCAGTTTTCCGCACTCATTTCTTTGTGCGGGGTCTAAGTAAAATATATGGACTTCCTTTTGGATCCATGTTCACACTAAATATATATATAGGTAGATTAATTTTATTTCATAGTCATTCTTTTATAACAATTGTGACATTGTTTTCTTCAGAGACAAAAGTGCAACGCAGTAAATAAACAAATCAATCAATAAACAATAAACAAAAGTCTTTAATTCTTTAGATTTAGGATTTTAGGAAACATCTGTTAAACTACAGTCACACGGTTTTTGTAGGAATTTCCATGTGTCCGTAACTGGTTTGAAAAGGTCCAGTTTGCAAAGTTGTGAGTCTTGAAAGCCATGGGAATGGTTCATGTAACATGTAATGGGTTATTAGATGTCTGGCATTCTTATTCGTGTGCTGTGTGTGTCCTTACAATATCTGTCTGCTATAGCACTTAAAAGCGTTTTCAAAGAGGTGTCATACACCAAAGATTTAAGGAACACCCAAGTGGCTTGAGTTGTGAAGTTATACTTTAATTTGTAAATATTGAAATTCATACAACAGATTTCTTTCAGAATAAATATATTTTTGACCACAAACAAAAGAGAACAATCATCACAATTGGGTGGGTATTCAAACAGGCGGCACCTGATTTCCCAGGTTTTCCAGCTCCTACTCTGAGTCCTACTCCTCCTGGGTATCCCAAACCTGAGGACAAAACACATTTCAGAACCTTTAAGTTATTCTGTTTCCGATAGCTAGTGGTTCTCAACCGTAGTTCTACACATCTACAGATTTACAAGAATGTATTGTACTAATTCAAAATAATCCAGCATCTAAAAATATCCAGCCTACAGTGGTCTTTACTGAGATCCACTGGATTATACAACTTGGTATTCATTGTTACATGCACCTTTGAGGGGTTTCCCATATAATCAAGTGCAAACGAATGCTGTGTTATTAACTGATACAAGTTATTTGTTTAGATATATTCAGTATATCTTCATTCTTCATGCTCAGTGCTTTTTTAGTCATTTTAGAATCACTACAACTCTGCTTTCTCATTTTGGACACATCTAAAATTATTTGCTTACCAGCTGACTACTTGAAATCTGATGGAGTAACACAGTTCTAAAATATTAGCCCAATTATCTACATTTATATGCAGCCAAATTGGTTGTAAATGACTGAAACATTAATTCTAAACTTTTGAACAGCAGTGTACTTCAATGAATAAAGTACTATACCTCCGCCTAGACCACCCAGTCCACCTCCAACTCCACCAGGTCCTCCACCAATTCCTGTTTGACCTCCGCCAATTCCTCCTTGACCACCACCAATGCCTCCAGGTCCGCCTCCTAAACTTCCTACTCCACCGGTTCCACCGGCCCCAACTCCCATGTAGCCTGTTATCACAAAAAATGAAACTTTCATTTTATTTTGGCCTCCTTTACACTTAGCACATGTGAAGTAAATTACCTAAAGACATACTTTTGGGTGGCTTTCCTGTTCCAGCACCATATCCAACACCTGTTAAAAAGGGTGTTATCATATTTTTAGTAGTCATAGATATCATCAAAATTTAAGGGTTTTATAAATATGATGAACTACAAAAGGAAATTGGTTAATGGCAGAAAAGCATTATCTGCTAGTTGTAGTTGTTAGCATCCAATCAAGGGTAGCCAATCAAGCTTAACATATCAATATGCCAGTGGCATCAGGTGGTGGGTCAACTTTGGGTCGAGATTGCAAATTATGTATACAAAAAACCCATGACTGAAGATGGGTATGTTCCTAGTAATCCTGGAATGGAGATTCTCTACTGAACCATTGAGTTTTTGTCTGGGAAACCGTCCCATACAGTCTTAAGTGATGCTTTATTGTAATAAACTCCCTGCTTGTTCCAGTTCTACTAAGCCCACCTAGTCCACCAGGTTTAGCCCCATAATCACCTGGTCCTGTTCCATAACCTCCAGTTCCTGCTCCATAGCCACCTGGTCCACCTGCATAACTGCCGGGGCCTCCAGCACCACCACCAAACACCCCAGCACCAACGCCTCCAGGTCCACCTAGAGCTCCGTAAGCTAGGTTAGATGAGAGTATAAAATATATCAAAACCTTCTGATTTTCATATTTAAATGAATAATGAAACACATATTAAGCAGAGAGATACCTTTGCCTTGTTTGCCGCCCACGGCAGCTCCACTTGGGAAACGCAGACCTAGAAAATATCAGAGCATGAAAGCCCAGGAGGAATTGTGAGAAAGCTAGATAGTGGTTTTGACTTAAACCGATAAATGGAAACATAAAGAACGGTCATTACAGTTCATTCAGAAGGCCTTTAAAGGAAAAGGTCATGAAAACCTACCGTTCACTGGCAAAATCCCACCAGCTCCTAAACTTCCAATCCCACCATAGCCTAAAAGCAGACCAGAAAATCTGAATTTTAAAATCTGAATCCAAACAGTTCTAATCAAAAAAGTGTGTTCATGTAATATGACCAAGCTTAACATATCAATATATGCCCTGGGAATACTTCCTGAGAAGAATTTCCTGCTCCTAAGCTCCCCCTACTGTCAGGAAGTGGACTACATGCTTTAAGCTACCCCTCAAAAAGGACATGCTTTCCACATGCCTTTCTGGAATTTTTAGAGATACAGAATTGAAATGTTGAAACAGTGATTATAGGTAAAAGGAACAACATTTTAAGGAAACATGCTACATTATAGTGCTTTAATAAACACTATTGTCATGCTATTTGTTATCAAACTTTGAGAATGTTTACTTTGGTTTGGTTTGACATCTGGGCCCAGTTTACCATGTGTTTACATTTATGCCATTTAGCTGGTGCCTCCATCCAGAGCGTGATCACATGTATTTACAGAGGTACATATGCAGATTAAGTCTAAGACTTGACTAAGTATGATTTGTGATTGGTCAGAACCCTTGCAGTGAAGTCTACAGTCAGGTTTAATTCATATCTGAAAAACTGACTCAGATTAATGGTTTGCATACTTTTGGCAGGTTTCAGTGCTCCTGTGCCTGTTCCTACACCTCCTGGCAGGAGACTACTACTTCTAGGCAAAAAGCCAGTTCCTGTTGTCACTCCAGGCCCTCCAACTCCACTAGGACCTCCAGTGCCGCCAATGCCCCCAACACCAAGGAGTCCACCTCCACCTGGACTACCATAACCTGAAGGAAGAGAAGCATTTTTAGCATATTAAAAAGCCCACAATAAAAAAAGATACTCGGTTCACAATGGAAAGAATGTTTGGAGAAGTGATAAATAACCTTTTGGTGGTTTAACTGTTCCAGGTCCACCTGGCCCTCCTCCAAGTCCACCTGGCCCGCCTCCAACTCCACCTAGACCACCTCCAATTCCACCTGGCCCGCCTCCAACTACGCCTGTACCACTTCCAATTCCACCGGGACCACCTCCAATTCCACCGGGCCCGCCTCCAACTCCACCTGGGCCACCGCCAACTCCACCGGGACCGCCTCCAATTCCACCTGGCCCACCTCCAACTCCACCTGGGCCGCCTCCAACTCCACCGGGACCACCTCCAATTCCACCGGGCCCGCCTCCAACTCCACCTGGGCCGCCTCCAACTCCACCCGTGCTGCCTCCAACTCCACCTGGTCCACCTCCAATGCCACCAGGTGTGATACCAGTACCACCAGGCCCTCCACCAACACCACCTGGTCCAACTCCAGTTCCACTTGGACCTCCACCAATAGTGCTTGGAGTATCCCCACGTCCAGCTATCACACCACCTCCTGTACCAACAGTGCACACAACAGCAATGCATTGCATGTTCTGAATACTGTGTGTCAGTGTGTGTTTCTCAGGGTAAAGTGCTTGAAATACCTGGAGGTTTCAGAGGTTTGGCTCCTGGTAGACCTTCACCAACTCCACCTGAGCAAGACAGGTACGACAGATTACTCTATCGTAACTCACAGGATAATCCTACATAAATGTTTGCATGTATGGATGGACCACTTAGACCAAATGTACTTCGAGAATGTGCCATATTACATTGTTGCTCATGTAAAGCATTCTTAGGTTTGAGAAATGCGCTATTATTATTATTATTATTATTATTATTATATATTATATGATGGTTTGAGGACTGATACAATAATTTCATACTATTATTACAACATTAGCCATTTGTTTATTAGTTTATGAGCTAGACGTTTAAAATGAAAACATTATAATCAGAAGCAGATGTTTTAATTGGAAAGGAAAACAATTGATCAGCTAGAGAGAATATCATATGAAAGAAAGTCAAAAAAGGAGTGAACACAGAGGACTAACTAAGACAGAACTGAGCTGAGGAAAATGCATGCATTTAATTTCTTAGACCTCCAGAGGGAGTGCAACACTTTGTTAATAATCAGTATAATCAGTAAATGCTTAATACTCACCAACACCTGGTCCAGCTACCAAAACACAGAGGGGGGGGGGGGGGGGGTTATAATCAGTATAGATAATGTATGCACAGTCCATGTATGTATGACATACTGTAGTTTCATTTTGCCTGAGTGTAGGAGTGTACAAATACTTGAGTAATTTTATTACTGCTCTATGTACTGTGTATTATGGAAGATCTGTACTTTAATCAAATATTACGAATGTTAAATTGAATAAAAATAAAAAACAATTACAACAAAATACAATTTCTACAGTCTGTTTATTTGACCTTTAAAGTCTCGCTGTCAGTCAGTCCAGTTGCTGCACATTTTAAATGGTTGATTGTATTAAAAAAAAAAAACACTCAACTAGATTCATGTCAATGTGAAATGCAACTGCCTGCAACTGTGTTAAGACCAGTACTGACAATAAGTCACCATATCACACAGCACTAAGCAACAAATCCTAAATTATTTGTTTTAAAAACATACATTTTACTTATATACTGTAGTCTGTTTAAATATACAGCAACTACACTATGGACAAAAGTATTGGGACACATGCTAGTTCATTGTTTCTTCCGAAATCAAGGGTATTAAAACAAGTTTATCCTACTTTTGTCATAGTAACTGTTCACTACTACTGCTACTACTGTCTACTGCCCAGGGAAGGCTTTCTACTAGATTTGGAAGCATGGCTGTGAGGATTTAATTGCAATGACACAGTTGAACAGTTCCACTGCTCCACAGCTCAATGCTAGCCCACAACTAACATTAGACATGGTGCCTATGGGTTCATGTTTATCCGTAGAGTCCTATCATACTGTCCTATTTGTCCTATCTGGTCCAGGGTTCTATTTTATTGGCAATGAACTAGACAAGCTGTGTGTGTGTGTATGTGTGTGTGTGTGTGTGTGTGTGTGTGTGTGTGCATTTGCACATCTGTGTCAGCAATGAATGCAACTTAAAATAGCTGAACACAATCATTAGAAAGGGTGTTCATCACATACATTTGGATGTATAGTGTATACTGTACTCTGTTTAAATATATAGCAGATACTGTATATACACCACACACACAAGCGATGCAACAGAACAAGCACTTACCGCTGGGTTGAACTACTCCAGCACCAACTGTAGAACGAATATAAAAAAACACTTTTAGTGATCGTGTAGATCTAGAAACCATAAAATATCTGCACAGTCCACCAAAACTTCCATTTCTCTTTAGAGAAAAGAAAATCTTACCTTCTGGTATCAACACTCTTGTTCCACCTGCAAAAGGAGAGAGGGGCACAGGTTGGTTTGTTAGGTTTTTTTGAAATTTGGGTCTTTTACCAAAATTTGTGTGAAGTCAATAAAAAGTAAATTTACAAACCTGGAACTGAACCGGTTCCATCTAAAATATAAAAAAATGGAAACTATCAATGTTAAATTTTAAAATATATTTTAAACAAGATAACTGCACATTAATTCTTATATTCTAATATTTTAAACACACACAAATTACATGATAATTACTCAGAAAACTAATATTCACAAGTCTTTTTTAAAGAATATCTCAAAGATACACTTTGGGCCTGGAAGACTTAGAACCTCTCCCTGTTAATATCCACACTGGAACATATTCCAGAAATGAAGTCACTCATAGAGAGTATCCTTACAATAGTATCACCTCAGCTTTGCCTCAGAGATTAAAGAGGACAGGTGAAGCTTAATGCAGCTCTGAGCTCCTTCAAGAACTGCTTCATCTACTGATGGCACAGAAATGGAAAGCAGAATATTTGATTGCAAAGTGCCATGCTGAAAGGGTGATGCTAAAACACATTCAGATGTGAATGTGAAGCCCTTTCTGGGCTTTGAGTTTGTGGTTTGTGTACAGTGTTAGAGTTTGAGCCAAGAGTGATTGTGAACTGTAATTAGGGTGAGTTTGAAGAGTTTGTAAGCTTGTGACTTTAGTGGGGCTTTACTACTATAAAATTACTATAGATCAGAGCCAGGACAGATTTTTTCATGTGAATAAAATATATACACACAGCATTATGTAAAGCAATACCTGGTCTTCTACCAGCTAAGATAGGTATTCCTGTCCCAGCAACCCCATCAAACCCATCTCCTTCAATGGGTCCTCCGCTAACTCCTACATTTAAAAATATGGAATGCATTATTCCATAAAAACATGTTTGACATGTTTAAAAACATATACAGCCTAATGTCTTATACGTATCTTAACATTAAGACAAGCATGATGAATTGACTCTACCTTCACCTGGACCACCTCCAATAGAGTTTCCAGATCCTTCTATTGGTCCGCCTGGTTCTCCTGTAGAATTTAGACAAATCATCAAGTCATCTGTATAATAGTTATTATAAGAAGAGGCTAAAAGAGCAATTAAAGTGATCTTACCTAACTTTGGAGCTTTGGTTCCACCTGTATTTGACAAAAATGATTCAAGATCAATGCAGTAAAACTCCACAAAGTCTATGCAGTAAGTCCAAGATGTTACTATTATAATTTGAAGTTGAATTTGAATTTGTGCATTAAATGGCATTTTACCAAAAACTAAATATGTCTATTAAATGTATTAAGCTTTGTTTACTGACCTGGTCTTGCTCCAGTGCCATTGACTGTCCCATCAGCTGCACCCGACACCACAACTTAGCAGAAAAAGACTTTGAATTACAAAGTTGATAGCCAGTGTCTTATTTTGTGCCTTCTGTTTTTAGATGTTGACTAAAATGTTGTATTGTTGTTTATAAAGACCAAAGAAATACCATTCAGATTGAATATCACTTAAACTGATACTCCATTAAACACATTACACATTACCTCCATCAGCTCCTGTTTTAATTCCCTGATCTGTGGATGTAGCTGGGGTGCTGCCTGGAATGACTGTTCCTCCTAATGTTCCTCCAGTGACACCTGGCACTTCTGGGATCAAGTTGAAAACGTACTCTTGGTAGGTCTTCACATAATGCATAAAACATTTTTATCAATAGGAAGAGACACCAAACTTACTGTACTTATCTGCCTTGCTTCCAGTGGCTGGAACACCCCCAGCCCCACCTGCAATTCCTACAAAAAAACATTAAGCACAAAGCATTAATGTATTTATTTCTTTAAGACTGATCCAATTCATCAACTATCAATAATGAAATATCCCAAAATGATAAATTTTTACCTGTACCAGTTGCAATTCCAGTCCCTACTCCTGTGGTTCCAACTCCAACGACACCTGGCACAGACCCTGCCCCACCCAACACACTTCCAAACCCGCCTCCTGGTTGACCTGTTTGAATCAAATAGTTGGTAGTTAACAGCTGATAGGAACCGATCATTCCAAGGCCTGTTACACATCCAGTGCTTTTAAACAGAAAGAGGTCCTTTCAAAAAGGTTCCTACCATACTTCGGTGGTTTCGCCCCAATTCCATAACCTGCAGATGTTTTTGAAAAAGAAGAAGAGGACAAGGACATTTTCAGACAAATTCAGAGTTATAAAGTTTCTTTAGTGTTTATTAAAGTAAGAATCATGTCCCCCTAATTTACAAAACCTGTACCTGGCACACTGCCTGGGACTCCGCCAAGGCCAGCAGATCCAGCACCAAGTCCACCTGCAAAGCCTCCAGGCAAAACTGCAAAAAAGTGTAAAGGACAAAATCAGTCTATAATCACTTCTATGACAAAAGTCACAATTAGGGGCAATACATAATTTAGCCAACAGTTTTAATTTGTTAGACAGTTAATGGTGCTACCAACACTGAAACCCAGTGGACTGCTCACCGCCAGTGCTTGCTAATCCTCCAGTTCCAGTACCAGGTACCCGTCCTATTCCTAATAGTCCCCCTGTTCCAGGTACACCTGAAGTACAGTGACACAGTACAAACAATACTGAAGACATGTCTTAACTTTGAAATTGGTTTGCATGAAGATTCTCTCTAAACTAACTTTTGTTGAGAACAAGCTAGCTGAGTACTGAGTACCAATAGAACAGGACTCTCTGGAGCAGATAAACATGGTACCTTTTGGCACTTTGCCTAATGCCATGCATGGGCTAGAGGGGTATAACGCTCCCCAGCATTGAGCTGTGGAGCAGTGGAACTGTGTTCTCTGGAATGATGGTCCTGACCCTACTAAATGAAATCTTATACCAGCAATGCTCCAAAATCTAGAAGAAAGCCTTCTTGGGACAGTACAGATTCAAAGCAGTTAGTGAACAGATCTTAAAACTCAAATTCAATGTTGGGTTCAGAGGGTTTTTGATGCTTTAGGCAAACTTAATAAAAGTAATCTAGTAAAAGTAAAGAAAACTAGTTGTGTATATTGTAAGACTCACCATATTTAGCAGCTTTCGATCCTGGTCCATACCCTGTTAGATGCAAAAAAAATTACAATTATAATAAACAGCTTGATGATAGAAGTAAAACGAGTACATACATCAAATAATTTAACCACACTAAAGCCTAAACTGATATTTACCTCCAGCAATTGGAAGTCCTCCTCTGCCTCCTGTTCCTGAAGGTAAGCCACTTGGGCCAAGTCCATATCCAGCCCCAGGAGCAAATCCAATGCCCTGGCCATATCCACCAACAGGTCCTGCCCCAGTTCCTAGTCCTCCAGGATATGCTGCCCCAGTTCCTAGTCCACCAGCAGGTCCTGCCCCCGTTCCTAGTCCTCCAGCAGGTCCTGCCCCCGTTCCTAGTCCTCCAGCAGAACTTGCTCCTGTTCCAAATGGTCCACCTAGACCAGAAAATGGAGCTCCACCACGGCCTGTACATAAAATTGATAATACATAAGTAATCAAACTTCATGATTCACAGCAGAAACTACAACTGTAATACTACACACTACACCAGTTTTCTTACCATATTTAAGTGCCTTCGATCCACTGGGATATGCTACATTTAAGGTGTGAGAAAAACAACATATGCTTAAAATACAGGAATAGAAACGCCACCTGTTCTTACAATGCAGATCTTAAATGCTTGGTACCTCCAGAACCAGGGCCATAGCCACCAGGTGATATCACTCCAGGAACACCACCACCACCACCACCAGTTACTCCACCTGGTCCATAACCACCAGCTGGTACCACTCCAGGGACAATTCCACCACCAGGTACTGCACCTGGTCCATAACCACCGGCTGGTACCCCTCCAGGAGCAACCCCACCAGGAACTCCACCTTGTCCATAGCCAACAGCTGGTGCTCCTCCAGTTCCAACTCCACCTACTGGGGCTCCTCCTGTACCAACGCCACCAGCTGGTACTCCTAATCCACCTCCCAGGACACCACCGAAGCCTCCAGGCAGTCCCGCTCCACCTGCTCCACCTGGAAGGCCTGTTTGGAGTAAATATCTGCTGTACATGTCATTGTAAAAAAAAGAGATGATTTACGGCCAGGCTTAACATGAATTCTTACTGGAATTCTGCAAAAGTCATATGTGACATTACCATATTTGCGGGCTTTGGCTCCAGCATATCCTGCAACAAACAAACACATCATGATGAGGAATTTTGGATATTTGCCATTTTGTGTACTGCATCAATTCACTATGTAGAGATGTCAATTCATTAGGTATTGCCTATTTAGTAGTGTGCAACTTGTACCTTCTATGGAGTTCAGAACAGCATGAATTGACCTGGACATTAATTCTTCATGGATGCTTCAAAGCATGCTCATTTACCTCCAGGCCCAATGCCACTGCCAGGTCCATAGCCACCTCCAGGTAAACCTCCAGGACCAAAGCCACCACCAGGCACACTGCCTGGTACACTACCAGCTGCCCCTCCTGGTGCCAGTCCACTTCCTGGAAGACTTCCTAACCCACCAAGTCCACCACCAACTGTGCCACCCGGTACAACACCTGAACCAGGCAACCTGCCCGGAACTCCTCCGACACCTGGAACCACACCACTGCCTCCTGGCAGACCTAGAAGAATGAAAAAAGGAAGAAAACTATTTTATCCTTTGTTTGTGCAAAATATTAGAGTAATGATCTAACGCTGCCTTACCATATTTACGGGCCTTTGCTTCAGATCCATATGCTGTGGAATTTTAAAGTAAAATGTTCAGTAAATACTCTTTGATAATTTACAACCACAGTTAAAACCAGTCTAGATGCCAGTGTACTCCGTCTGCTGTGAATGAACATATGGTTATCTGAACTATTGTTCCGAGCAGATGGTAAACATTACAACAGTCAAATGAATCGGATTCAAGAGACTGCAGTGATGATTTAAAAAGAAAATTAATACAATGGGTAACTCCATGTAAACTCAAGACGTGTACTTAATTCAGCATATCCGGTAAACTAAAACTCAAAAGTTAAAGTATGTAGAAAAAAAACACATACAAAATAATGGAAATTACATGACTTGTGATCTAGTGTGGAATAACTCGAATTGCATTTGATAATACAAAGATTTATTACTACCTCCAGTACCAGGTTGTACTCCAGTTCTTCCACCAGGTAGTACTCCAACACCTCCACCAGGTAGCCCACCAATTCCTCCAACTCCACCAGGAGACACAGCACCTCCAAATCCTCTGCCTGCTACATCACCAGTCCCAAGCCCGCCACGAGGCACTCCCCCAGGAAATGCGCCAGCACCTAAAGCTCCACCAGCACTTGCAAGCTGAGCTACAACACAGAACGACAGTATGGATGAATCATAAAATGAATATATTGATTGTATTAAAGTATTACATTTAAATGTAATAAAGATATAAAGATATAATTAGTTTATAAATTATAACATTTACTTGTCTAAAATGTCATTTTTGGAAAAGGACATCATCACCTAAAAATGCATTAAGGTGCATTAAGAATGTGTTTTTACCATATTTCCGAGCTTTGGCTCCAGCATATCCTGCAAAGTTAAAGAGGAAAGATTAGTCATTGTACAAACATAACAGTATTAGCTTTTGTTTGTAATCTCACACAAACAATATGAACAAGCTACCTCCGGGTCCAACTCCAAGTCCAGACCCAGGAAGTCCACCAGCTCCAAGCCCGCCAACTCCAAGTCCAGACCCAGGAAGTCCACCCGCTCCAAGCCCGCCAACTCCAAGTCCAGACCCAGGAAGTCCACCAGCTCCAAGGCCACCAATTCCAAGTCCAGACCCAGGAAGGCCACCAGCTCCAATCCCAACAGCTCCAAGTCCAGACCCAGGAAGTCTACCAGCTCCAAGCCCACCAACTCCAAGTCCAGACCCAGGAAGTCCACCAGCTCCAAACCCACCAACTCCAAGTCCAGACCCAGGAAGTCCACCAGCTCCAAGTCCAGGGAACCCACCTGTTCCAATGCCTGAGGCTGAAAGCATGATGCCAAGGCCATCAGCATAAATTTAATACAAATTAAGATGTTGCCTTCTTAACAACTATTGAAAAACATTCAACTGGAACACTGGACTCCAGCTTTAACTGGATGTTCTAATTTGGTCTTGAAGTTTCTATAGAAAATTTTACTTATCTACCACATATAAAGAAAGCATTAAGAAATTATTTAATATTTTCCTTACCATACTTCCGTGCTTTGTCTGCTTTTCCTTGAAGGGATAACAAATGGAGAACAATATAGCACAGAAAATACTGATTAGATTATTGTTTTTTGGATAGTATTTCATAAACAAATGCTTCATAAAACTGATGATCACCAGTTATCAAACACATCTTATAAAAAAAAAACTCCAGCACTAAGAATACCTCTAATTCCAGGAATTCCACTGGCTCCAGGTACAGCACCAACACCAGGGACACCACCTGCTCCAGGTATAGCACCAACACCAGGAATTCCACCTGCTCCAGGCACAGCACCAACTCCAGGGATGCCACCCACTCCAGGGATTCCACCTGCACCAGGCACAGCACCGACTCCAGGGATGCCACCTACTCCAGGCACAGCACCGACTCCAGGGATTCCACCTACTCCAGGCACAGTACCTACTCCAGGTGTGCCTCCTACACCAAGTGCACCACCAATACCAGGTACTGCTCTAGCCCCTGATGAAAAAAAAGTTTAATATAATTTTCATACAAAACAAACTCATTCATTCATATTCATGAAGTTTTTCACTTGCCATATTTAGCAGCTTTAGCCTGAGACTTAGCTGAGCCAGGGCCTGAGGGGGAACAGAGCAGAAATCTATTCACAGAATGCTGTGGCAAGTTCTCAAACAGTACCAGGGAAGGGCATGCACTGCTGAATTGGTAAAGTTTATTATTTTCATTCCTGTGCCCTGCATATGCACACTTAATGTCCAGATGTTTATGGACACCCTTCTAATCAATGCATTCAGCTGCTTTAATATATAAGACTCTCTGGAGCAGATAAACAAGAACCTATCGGCTCAGTGGCTAGAGAGGTATAAATCCCCCCAGCATTAAGCTGTGGAGCAGTGGAACTGTGTTCTCTGGAATGATTGTGGGATGATACTTGTGGGATAAGTTGAGGAGTCAAAAGAAGGCAAAAATATAAAATTATTATAAACATGTTTAAACACATGCAGGAAATACAATGTGTCTTTAATTCAGACTTATTATTCTATTCTATATCATAATTCATATGGTAAGAATAATATTTTAAATATGTGCGAAGAAGTGTAGAACTGCTTCCTCGTATTGTGCATTATAATACCTCCAGACTTTGGTGAAATGAGTGGGTATCCACGAAACACCCCTGGTAGCTGTTGCCCAGCAAAGCTCCCACGGCCACCTGTTGTAAAATATACATTACCTTTTGCCTTAATACAGATACTTAATACTTAATACAGGCGATTTTTTGTTTTTTTTGTTTGTATATATCTATGAACATATTCACCACTGGCTCCAAGTGCTCCTTGACCAAGCTGAGCTACAGAAGAAACAAATGACATTCAGATGATAATAGGTCTAAAGAACAGATTGATTCTTAATTGCTTTGTTGAAACTCACTTGTTTGAGATCCGGTAGCGACACCTGGCAGAACTCCCTGACCACCAAAACCTGTGAGAAGACCTGGATGTAAATGTCTAGCATTTCAGTGAGAATATTTGTAATATGTCTTTATGCATGTCAGCAATGTACTCACTTTGTCCAGGGACAATACCACCCTGGTACAACCCAGGAACACCAATACCTATTGAATAAAACAGTATGAAGATTGGGCCTCATTCACTTTTCTTACTTAGGATTTGTTACATTTATGAGGACAATTGGGTCCATAATTATCACAATTATTAGGACTTTCATCACACATAGTTTTGCACTTATAAACTGTGGTTTTATACCAAATTAAGCATATGTACTGTTTAACCACCTGGCACTGGTGCTTTCCCAGGCTTGCCTATTTTGCGTCCTGGTAGTCCAGACTGTGGCAGAAAAGGAGCTACGGGCACAAGAAAATCAGAGTTAGACATTCAACACATATATTTAATAAGAAAAAAGTGCATAATGTAAAAAGTACCTCCAGCTGGACCAACCCCTGCTCCTCCTGGGCCTACTCCTGCTCCACCAGGGCCAACTCCCACACCACCTGGACCGACTCCTGCTCCACCAGGGCCAACTCCCACACCACCTGGACCAACTCCTGCTCCACCAGGGCCAACTCCCACACCACCTGGACCAACTCCCACACCACCTGGACCAACTCCTGCTCCTCCAGGGCCAACTCCCACACCACCTGGACCAACTCCTGCTCCTCCAGGGCCAACTCCCACACCACCTGGACCAACACCCACACCACCTGGACCAACTCCTGCTCCACCAGGACCAACACCTGTGCCACCAGGACGGATACCTGTGCCACCTGGAGTGATTCCTGTGCCACCAGGTCCAAATCCACCTCCTCCAAGAGTTCCTCCAAGTCCTAAGGCAGATTTTGTGCTACTCAATGCACATATGGATTGAACTGCAAGCACTAAAATGTCAAGTAAAACTTATAAAACAAATAAAACGTTTAATCACATACCAGTTTTTGGTGGTTTCAAGCCAGCTCCAGGGTATAGACCTCCAGGACCCCCAATGCTGCCATATCCTCCATAACCACCTATAAGCAGTAAATCAAATTCACTTGCAGACAAACCTGATCAGTTATTTAGATAACACAGTCTTATTGGTACATTGATTTCCATTTCTGTTGTAAGGGGTTTAGGGCTAATTCAAACTGGGTGAATGCAAGTTGTTAAAGTTGGTAAAGCTAGCACTTTATCAAAGTTTAGGCACTGGGAAACATGACCAGCAAGATTACATATTTTGTTGATTCTGATGTGAAAAGAAGTAAATACAACCTCTAAACACAATGTAACTTAAACAATAAAAAATAAAGCAATGCCCCCATGGACAGATATCACAGCCTGGAAATACTTTTTGTACCCAGCCAGGAGTTGCATGTATTAGAATTGTATTAGAACTTTCACAGAATTACATTTGTACTTGCATTAATTCCATTGTCCACTTGAGTTTTGTTTCAATATGTTGTAATAGTACTAAATTAAACTGAAGGTGTTGAGTGGTCAATACTCTGAAATCTGAATTTAGTAACCTTCACCACTGTACCTGTTCCCACTCCACCAGGACCAAAACCTAGGCCAACTCCTCCTGGGGCAACTCCTCCTGGACCAACTCCACCTGGGCCAACTCCACCTGGGCCAACTCCACCTGGGCCAACTCCTCCTGGACCAACTCCTCCTGGACCAACTCCTCCTGGACCAACTCCACCTGGACCAAACCCTCCAGGTCTAACTCCAATACCTGTTCCACCTGGTCCAATTCCATATTGCCCTAAACCGCCAACCAGTACAAAAAATAATACTATATTATAAGGCATTCTGTTTGTATTTTGGAATAAATGGTCTTGAGCATATGACATATTTTGTTTTGTTTTAGAATTTGCTGAAAACATGTAATTTTGTCAAGAGTGCCCAAACCTCTGCAAAAAACTGTATATGTAGTGTACGTATTTAATGATACCAAGTACTTCTAAGCCACTGCCTACAGTAGAAAACAGTCCAGACATACACTGATGTTAATTAATGTTTATTAATATTTCTTCATAATTCTACTGTAATATATGACACACATGTTCAATTACTGACCTGTTTTTGGAGGTTTCCCACCAATACCTAAAAATAGAGATATAAAATGCTATATGTTGTAAAGAAACTAATTCAGTTGGGTTGGGTTACAGAGTACAAGGACTACATTTCCTACATCTCAAATGAAGTCTCTATGATATGGTTTATCTGTTTGCATACAAATTCAGTATTTTTTGGCAAAAGCTTTTAGTAACAATTATTTATTTAATATTAGGACAAGAACATTTGAAGACAAAGAGTTAATCAGCCTAAGAAATTAATATACTACAGGCTTTGACCTTGTTAAAAGGTCATTCTATCAAGTCAGTCTTTAATTTAATTCCATGCAGTTTAGAATTAAATTCTGATACACAGGATATTAGGTCAACATCTCTTACCTCTTCCAAGTCCACCAGGGCCAACCCCACCAGCTCCAAAACCACCAGGCCCTACTCCTGCAGGACCAAGACCACCAGCACCCACTCCACCTGGACCAATCCCACCAGGACCCACTCCTCCCACTCCACCTGGACCAATGCCACCGGGACCCACTCCTCCTGGACCAATCCCACCGGGACCTACTCCTCCTGGACCAATCCCACCAGGACCTACTCCTCCTGGCCCAAAACCTCCGGGACCTACTCCACCTGGACCAATCCCGCCGGGACCTACTCCTCCTGGCCCAAAACCTCCGGGACCTATTCCTCCTGCTCCAAGAGTGCCAGGCAGTCCACCACCAACACCTAATCCAGTGCCTAAGCCCACACCCCTCCCTCCATAACCTGTTAAACAAAATAGCCTTATTTAGTGTTTATTGTTAATCCTTTTAGATGTAAGGCCATAAACATTCAGAAATTCTTTGGCTTTGCCATTTAAAAAAAACATAGTCTTACCTGTCTTTCCAGGTTTCCGAATTCCTGGCGAAATAAAAGGTACATGAGTAGTGACATAACTGGGATAAATAAGCACAAACACTGGCAATTTTTTCTTACCTCCTGCCCCTACGCCAATGCCAGTGCCAGGACTGGTAACACCAAGGCCAACAGGTCCTGCGCCTCCAGGGCCAACTCCCCCTGGTCGGAGTCCAGCACCTCCTAGCGCACCAGTGCCAAGTCCTCCAGTGCCAATAGTCTGACCACCATATCCTAGCCCAAAAGACAACCATTTATGTCTCACACATAAAAATGTTTTTTTTTTTTTTTTATAGAAACAGTGTATTTGCATCTGTATCTGCAAAATACACGTTTTGATTCTCACCTGTTTTAGGAGGCTTGACAGCAGTTCCTGATGATAAAAAAATTATTAAGAGGGTTAAGTCTTGAAGAGCAATAATTATTCCACCAAAACCTATTCCACCCAGTGAAATATAGCATGTGTGGTGTGTAAGGTCCTTCAAAGGCCATAGTCTAAAAGAAAGATATTATGTGGAAAATTGCTATCAGTATTATTATTTAGTTAATAATGGGTTTATGTCCCTCATCTACCTTATGGATAGCCTTACCTGTTCCAAGGCCTATACCGCCTGTACCAATGCCAGTGCCTCTGGGAATTCCTCCAGGGCTAATTCCTCCAGCACCAAATCCACCTGGAACAAGTCCTCCCGGTCCAACTACCCCTGGACCAACTCCTCCTGGTCCGACTCCCCCTGGACCAACTCCTCCTGGTCCAACTCCCCCTGGACCGACTCCTCCAAGACCAACTCCCCCTGGACCAACTCCTCCTGGTCCAACTCCCCCTGGACCAACTCCTCCTAGTCCAACTCCTCCGGGTCCAACTCCGCCTGGTCCAACCCCCCCTGGACCAACTCCCCCTGGACCAACTCCTCCTGGCCCAATGCCAGTACCCACACCACCAGGTCCAAAACCAAAACGCCCTCCATATCCTGTAATATAATGGCAAAGCATTGCTCTCAGTAACTCATCATGTTGTTTCATAGCTACAGTTTAATCCTATAGTTGTCATGATCAGCGTGTTGAAAACGGTTGGTTACAGACCTGTTTTGGGGGGTTTTACACCAGGTCCTGTGAACATTAAAACATCAGATGGGTTACAGGAAAAATTAATCTAAATGGCTTTTAATTTAATTTTGCCGTATCTCTAAATCCTAAATATAGATTTTTCAAGTGGTTTCCTAAATATAATAATCAATATCTCACGGCTTATCAGAATCTCCATGTACCTGTTCCAAGACCTCCAGTGCCCAAACCAACACCTTGTCCCCCAGTTCCAACCCCTCCAGTGAATGGTCCACCTGCTCCAAGGCCTGTGCCATAACCGCCTGGCCCAACTCCTCCTGGACCAAGACCAGTGCCAAATGCTCCAGTTCCAGCTCCAAATGGCACTCCAAATGGTGTCCCTACAGAACCAGGACCTAAAGCAGACAACCTCCATTAATGGTTCATTTTGTCTTACTTTTTTTTTTTTTCCTAAAAAGACCTAAAAATAATACAATAATAATTTATGTCTAAATACAACAGTCACCTGTTGTAACCAAGAATACTGCCTGGTACAACTAATAAACATTATGTTAACAAGGCATAATTGGTAAAAAATGTGTTTACTCCATAGCTACCATAAAAGTAAAACTGTAACTAGGGTAAATGCCTAAATTATTTAGTAAGCCAACATTACAAATTTTAAATGTATTATTTTATTTCCATCCATTTAGTATTTTCATAGATTCAGAACAAATGGGAAAATACCACTATGGTACGTTTAAAACTATCAACCTGTGCCAAGACCAGTGCCAACTCCTGGTCCAGTTCCTAGTCCACCTCCAGGCCCAGCACCCAGACCAGTCCCTGGGCGAATTCCGGTCCCTGTACCGCCAGGACCAAGTCCTGTTCCTATGCCTCCCGCAGGGCCGGTTCCAGTACCAAGTCCAATTCCAGGCCCAATGCCAGTCCCTAGTCCAGCTCCAGCTCCAGCTCCTGCTCCTGCAGCTGGTATGTAAACCCCTGCAACAGAGGACAATGAACATTCAAATGAATAGAGTAGCTTGATAAGACAGGATGATGGTGAATGTACATAAAAGAACAACTTGAAGCACATGAAGCATGTAGTAGCCAAAAAGCAGAGTCCCTGCAATGTTGCAAATCTGAAACCACACATGGTTTTAAAAAGCTTAATAATGATTAACAGATTTTATATACCAAGAAGTTAGAACAAGCACATGTTTCCTCAGTTACAGTATAAGCTTGTAAGAACAGTCAAGTAACCTGTAATAGCTTTAGCCATTTTTTTTATGTAAATGTGTGAGTGTAAACATTCTAGCCAGTAATGACTTAGGGATGAATGGCTTAAGTATATATTTCAAGGGTGGTACAGGATTTTAAATGGTACAGTCCTGCTTTGACCCTTTAAACATAGCTAAAAAACAGTTATACAGCATGTAATACTAGGTCTGTGTATTGGCAAGAATTGGCAATATTATATGTATGACAATACAGGGGTAACAATTCAATATATTACGATATAGTATAACAAAGTAAGCAAGGTGATAAATTGAGATTTTTTTTCAATACAATTTTAGAAAAACTGTCAAAGTGCACAAAACCACACCATAATATGCGGAAAAGTAGCATCAGATAAGAGAAAAGAGTAAAAATCTATGCAATATTGCATATGCAATACATGCCAAACCAAAGCAAACTACATCCATATAACAGCAGATTAATTATATATTCCTTATTTTATCTAGACTGGTTGTAGATATTAGTAATATTATTATTGCTTATTGGTTGTTGCTCCTATCCAATAGCGGGTTAATTAAGTACAGTTTCCTCCAGCTTTATAGAAAATGGCATATTTTATTTAAGCCAATGTTTATGTACCATTTGTACAGCATTAATTCAATAGAATACACCTCCTGTCGTAAAAATGTCCACCTGCAATATTAGATAAAATTAAGAAAAGTAAAAGAAAACTCTAAACTCTAGACAAAAAGCTGGGTTACTGAGACCTACTTAGTGGAGGATGATGTATTCTATCCCACCAGGAAGGTGGGTACAGTACAGTTTTATGATGGAGCAGCAGAACATCTTACCTCCTTGAAGTGAGGGTTTACACACAGCCAGCAGGAGGACAAATCCATGCAAAGCCAGCACAGCCTTCCTTCTTGCCATCCTGCTCTGCAATACCCCTCTGCTCTCCAGGCCAGGGGGTTTTATCCCCCCCAAAAGCTCACAGCCCATGTCTTGAAAAAGGAGGGAAATGGGAATGGGGGGCGGGGGGGGGGGGTATGTGTGTGTGTGTATCTGTATGTGCGAGTGTGTTTTGGGGAGGGGGTGGCTTGGATGAAGGTTAGGAAGGATATGGACCACTAACGAGCAGTAAGACCTAACACAGTGTGTATTTGAGTATACACTTGGGTTTGTTTTTTTTCCAAACTCCACCTAGGCCCCAAAAGCAGCTTGTGAGTGTGTGTGAGCATGTGTGTGAGTAGGAGAGAGAGAGAGAAAGACAATATCTAACCCCACCAACAGAAAATGTTATGCTTGCCAGATATTCTCATGAATTCCAGGAGCATGCCATTTCTCTTCATTCTATCGCTACAGTCCAGCGTTACAGTCCAGATAAGGCTATGTCTCGGGTTCAATTTGTTCCCCACCTGGAGCAGAACTACATGCAGGACACACCAGTCAGTCTGTGTCTATTAGAAACTCTTTATCGACTCAGTGGGAGTTTGGCAAGGTTCCAGCAATCTTCCACTTGTTTCCAAAGTGTCATTTTCTGATAAATCCCCGAAGTCATATCAGTGAAGGAAAAACACTGAGCATGTAACACTCAATCTCATAGATTACTGAGAACTGACCACACAGATTTGAAGCTATCCTGGATATGTCATGTATTTGGTTTTCCTTGTGGCAACTTCTCTGCTATGCAAGAATCTGTAGAAATACAAAAGACAGGAAAATGTTAAATTAAGTAATTTTGTACGTAAATGTAAAATTACGTAATTTGTGAATGAAGACTGCTTCTGTATCATATGACTACAGGTGCCTAGGAGGGTTCTTTACACACAGGAAAACCACTGTTGCTTGCCAAAAGACCCTTTCAGTGGATGGCTCTAGTTGTATATAATATTATATACAAAATTATTGGGACACTTGCACATTCATTGTTTCATCATTAAAAAAAAGAGAGTCTCTACTGTCCAGGGAAGGCATTTTGCTAGATTTTGGAGCATTGGTGTAAGGATTTGATTGCAATCACTGACAAGGACATACACGATGTCAGGATGTTTGATGATCACCATCCCACCTCCTTCCCAACTCCCCAGCTCATTCCAAAAATATTGGATCATCCCACTGCTCCACAGCTCAATGCAGGGGGGTTTTATGCCCCTCTAGCCCACACTTGGCATTAGGCAGCGTGCCAGTAGGTTCATGTTTATCTGCTCCAGAGAGTCCTATTCTAATGGCAATACTTCTCTACAGGGACTAACACACACATGAGCTGTGTGTGTGTGTGCTTTTGCACATCTGTGTCAGCAATGGGTGCACCTTAAAGTAGCTGAATGCATTCATTTGAAGGGATGTCCACAAACATTTGCACATGTATATGTAATTTTGTATGGGGTTCACACTCTTCTGGCATTACAGCCAACTGCAGTGCCTTTGCACAGAATCTAAGGGGGTTTCTTGGAGACGTATCACATTCTTCCCTCCTTTCGTTAAGTTTTAAATTTTGATTGTCTCACTCTCCTTGTTTGGGCCGCGAGCCGACTGCCAAGAAGTCTGTGCAAGAGTACGAGTTGTGTTTTCAGATTTTTGGCAGGAATAAAGATTAGGTCATTGCTGTACTGATAGACGTATTCTGAAATTGAACGTAAACCTTGTAGGCTATATCCATTGTGCCCAAAAGTGTCTGACTGTGTGTGGCTGGCTGGCTGGCTGATTAAGGGTGTCTCACATAAACACCTTGCTAAATGTTACATCATAGAGGGGAATTATGCTTTATATTAATCACATTCCAACCTTAATATACAACAGGAGTAAACAGGAATAAACCAGCAAGTCCTGCTTTCTGCATTTTAAAATAAATACAGGACACAAATACAATTTTTAGTTTGACAGCGATAATCTGTTTTCAGACTTTTCTTCAGCTAAAAAAAAACCCATCATGCTTTATTTGCACTGTTATTTTGTAAAATCATCAGATAACATGTAAAAAAGCAACACTGTGAATTCTAGTAAATGCCTGAGTCCTGTTTTAACAATGTGGACCATCAAGGTGCCAAAGAAGGCATGCATTCCCAGATGCTGTTACACAAGTCCATTAAAAACCCCCAGAATTCCTCAGAATAAAAAAACACACCCTGTTTTTTGTGTACGGAGGAGCAGATGGACGCTAGCGTTTCAGGGTGCTCCAGTGTCTGTGTGACCTTCTGGCTCTCTCCTTTTAATAAGTCGTCAGACACACTCTGATCCTGCTCAACATTCTCTGCTCTCCATAAATCCATTCAGAACTAACTCTGTCTCTTTACCTTCTCAGAGTAAAAGGTCACCCAGCCCGACCTGCTGGAAGACCCGCTGAGGTCCCCTCTACCTGCGTCAGACCAGCTGCCACCTACCAGTCCGACCAGCAGGTAGTCTCAGTGTTCAGTTGAATCAGTGTGTGGTCAGCAAGCTGAAGAGATTGTAGCAGGGTTTGCTGGCTCTTTTTCCTGGCTCAGTCTCCCTGACCAGCCATCGCATGAAGCAAACTCTCCCCAGCTGGCTGTTGGCTAGCTCTCCTATTAGCCTATAAGCTTTCAATCAAACTCAAATTCACTTGGTTGGCTGCTATTAGATTTTAGCCTTTTTAACCTTGCTTCCACAATCTCTTGAAGTAGCTCAAAAAGCTTTCAGTAGTGGACTGGAAATATGCAAACTTGAGGGAGTATAAAAGGAGTCAAGACTGACGTAACAGTTTTGGGGTTTTGGAATTGGCCTGTTTTACAGTTAAGTTTTATTGTTGTGGGTTTTGCTTTTGAATGGGGCCAAAACAGTGTTCAGGCTATGTAGCTTTTCATTATTCAACTATGCCAAGACAAGAGTTTATCAATGTCTTTAAATGTCCGGTAACTGCATTTTTTTTTAACAGTCACAAAGTGAACATTTAGTATTTGTGTCTGACACGTAAATGACACTGCATTAATTATTTCTTTATTAAACACATTAATAAAGAAAGCTATTCCTCTCCATAGTATCACAGACTGATATCCAAACCAGACGCTTTAAAACAAGCAGTGAAATATGTCTGGCCTGTCTGAAAACTGATAAGTTAAGCCAGTTGTGCACAGGCCATTGACTGGACTAACTCAGCCAATGTCTAAGGTGGAGTTGGCATGGAATGGAGCTGGACTTTGCTGAACACTGTAAGCCCTTAATGTAGAACACCATAATCCCATAATTGGACACAACAGGCTGCTTTTATAGCCTTGCTTGAAACATGGCTCAAAGCATTTCTACATGTACAGTTTGATGGAGCAACATAGTTATGTGATGAAATAATCATGGAACAAAAACAGCATGAGAAAAGAGCAGAACAGAAGAGATATACATTTCTCTCTCGGGCTGATAAGCTGCGGTGGAGTGTATTACAGAAAAAAGGATACACTGGCATGTACTTTTGATATGTAAATGCATTTTAATGCATCTAATGCAGTTAACACGACATTTCTTGACACTTTTCATTCCTTGCATGGCTCTATTTCACACTTTGTGTATGTTGATGCCATGTAAGTCTGAATTAAAGGGTTATTATTAATTTGGATAACAATTACAGCAATGTAATCAAAGAAACCAAAGGAAAAAATAGATAAAGAGTCCCTGGGTGCTATTTCAATTTGCAGGCCCTTAGATCTGTTCTTCATTTTAATAGAAATACAATACGTCTGACTACTGGACACTGTCAAATCCTCACTCATCCACACCCACCCACCCAGACACACACACATACACAGTTACGCTCTACATTTGCCTCTGAGTGCCCAATTCTGGTCTCTCTTTGCCAGCTCAGAAAGGCATATCACAGTTATGAATAAAACTGTCGACTGAGAAGTGCCCATTTTCAGTTTACCTAACGTCTACCTTGCGTTTACCTAATGTCTGCTGCCTATATAAGGTCTTGTGTGCTGCCTGCGTCAACTCCCACAGGCTCGCTCACCAGTTAACAAGGCATGGGGGGGGAGGTATGGTTTAGTTTCGAACACAATATTAAAGTTGGGTCTTAGTTCGGCTTTAGATTTTGGAAGAAATGCTAATTTTCTCAGCTCTCTAGTGAGATCCTATATTCATAGCAGAGCCAGTGTCATAGAGCATTTCATGGAAATCAGTAACACAAGTGAATAATCTTTTGCCTCGTGTGGTCGACCTCTTTTTAAATAAATCAACACTGTGTCAGAAAAACCCATCTTTGGTGTGTGCCAAACAATGTAGTTTTATTAACAGTAGGCTACGTCTGCCAAGCAAGATCATGTTAAAACAGCATTAACATCATGGATTTTAATAATAAAGACCTCTGATGTGTGCAGTCTCACAAGGGTAGGTAGAAATGGTCAAGTGGTCTGACCACTGACCACTCAGGCCACAGAGCCAATAAATCCTGTTTATCATATAGTCAACCAGTTAAAGATTTATATTATCATATGATCCTACTGGCCCACCTTTGTCTGCACTGTGGTTATCTGTTGGTGTGAGGTGTGAGGTTCTTCATTATGAACAGTGGATATTTGAAACTGGTTTGGCCCTGTTTCTTAAAGGCATCTTGAGTGTTAGGGTTAACCCACCAGTAGAGAAAAAGTTAAGTGTGATGCTTGATTAAATGAGAATGACTTATCAACTGATAACTAATGATCTCGACTGCTGTTGAAAGGACAGAAAGCTGAATTTAGTTTAATTCCAATTAAGTTTTAAGTCCAATTAACTCCCATTAGGTTTTTCTCCATGGTTTTGGGTCTGTAGGTCACTTGCTAAGCTAGCCCTTGCTACAGATAAACCGACTATCAGACAGCTCAGTGCAGCTGCTGTTGACTAGCTCCTGTAGATGATTTTTATTAAAGAGAGCTACTGGTGTTGAGAGTACCAGAAAGGTGAAATGATTTTGCTGTGTTTGGACACATAGCTGGCCTTCTCGACTTAGACAAGTTAGCTCAGGCTTGAATCTCAGGCTCAAATCACACACATTTTAAGAATAAAGCCTCATATTTGAAAGTGCAAAGTCGAGATAATGGTCTTTACTTTTTTTTTTTATTGTTTTCAGGCACATTTAGTAGCCTGGTTCAGTCTTGCTCTGCCCGTCAGACAAACTCAATGTCGCTAGACTCACAACTACAGCATGTGGCCACATACTAGATAGACACAGAACTGAAATTGAACACATCAGACACATCCTCATGTCTGTCAACATTTTTTACATACCAAAAGCATACAAGAAAACAAAAGGATTCATTCATTACATCTCAATGTAATACTGTGTTACAAATATGATGGAAAACTTATATGACCTGTATTGTCAAAGCCTTATTTTGATGCTTAGCAATGTTATAATTTTATAACATTTATTACAATGGAATTACGATAATCAGTTCAGAAATAATAGCAAGCTGAATAAAAAGTGTGTTGCTGGGCAATATGTCATCAAAGACTGAAAAAAACTGATTTGCTTGATTATGTCTACACAAACAAATGTTTTATGAGGTAAACATTTTAGAATTGACAGTAAAAACTATTTTTTTTATTTTGATTTTGAGCCAGAATGTTACAGAACACTGTCCCCCTCATATACAGTTGTTGTGTAAGTTGTTGTGCACATTTATTAGGATTAGGACAACTGGTATATAGAAAGAATCAAACTGCAATTTAATGTCCAGTTGTCAGTTACTCACAGCTTGGTATTTCAAAGGCTTATTTTAGAAGGCCTTTAAAGAAGAAGGTCAGAATACTAAATGCCCAATTTAGCTGGCTCACTGTAATGAGTATATTCTTTAGAATACTGCAAAGTGACTGTGGCACAGTTTTAAAAACAACATTAGGAGTCTGACTTCACATGAGCTATGCTGTGTGCTGTCGCCTGCTACAGGACCTCTTCCCATGACTCACTAGCTTGGACTATCTGGGGGGGTTAACACAATAACACAACAATAACAAGTCTCAAGCAAGTGCAGTACAGAACCACAGCTTCATTAATCAAAATGTCCAGCAAAAACAGGATTGAGATGGAAAAGAAATGTGGGAAAAGGGGAAAAAACCTGCCTGCCATGAGAGCTTTACATTGTAGAGAAGGCTCTCAAAGGGTATCACTAAAGGAAGGATGGAAGGAAGACAAAGGGCAAGGGATTGAATTCCATGCAATATTGTCATGGAATCCTAAGTTGGTGTCTCTAGGGATACAGTTAATTGAAAACTACCAAAACTACAACATCAATTTCGACCTTGTTTCTGTCCATTCTTCTAGAAGGATTTCTCCACGACATAGCCCACAAGTCATGCCTCTAAGAAGTCTAAATTGGACATTGATAAGTGTGCTCTGTTCCACATCTCGATGAATCCACATAGACGTGAATATACTTTATTGTTTAGATCAGAACTTGCTGTGGATACAAGATGATGTAATAGGCCTGTCTTCACTGAACAGTCTGAAAGAATACTTCACCCAAAAATGGTAGCAGTGGTTGCAATGCTCAAAAGCAAATGTGGGCCATTTATCTTGGTAAAGGAGATCTGTGTGACTAAACTACACTACGCATGCTTCATTATTAACCACAATACCATGTTTTCATGCCCCTCAAGTGTCCCCAAGGGGGGGGGGGGGGGGTCCCAATGCTATCTTAATGGCTGTTTCATTATTGTATTAGCTCAAATGAAATACTGCAATCTTTGCTTAATCAGCATTAAGGCTTCAGCAGTTTGTTTCAAACCAACATAGTGGTGTCATGGAATAACAACATTTTGGGTTATAGAAACATACCTGAAGCCGTCCTATAAATTCCACCTCTACCTTGTTCACATGTGACGAATGTAAATAAAACAAATATGACAAAGTATGAATGACCCCATACACCACCCCATCTTCTCCCTTTTAACCTTGTCAGCTATCATTCCTGGCTCCACTTGTCAGAAAGGGCAGATTGGCTCCCTGCCATAAGCAGAAGCCACCTAAACTCCAATCAGAAGTTCTCTGAGTTGTCTCTCCTCTCTTACTGCCTCCTAAATCCTGCTAGTTCATACATTTAATCCTGCTTATATGCTAAAGACATGGTCTGAACTAGCAAATTTCACTTTAAACACCTCAAAAATGACAGACAATAATGAGCTGGATTGTCAGTGGCACAAATAGGGGTTTTAAAAAATCGCCTCACTTACATTCTGTGGTAAAATGTCTCTAAATTGTTTTCTGCCTCACTTCATCTTCTGAATTCATTAGGTTTGTATCTTGTTTGAATTCTTAAAACAGGCTGAGATGTTTTGAAATATGATTTGGAGTGGCCACGTTCTCTGAACCAGTGCCAAACTAATTTAGGAGCAATTAGTCCAGGGCGATCCAGAAACAGACCGCCGATGCATGTATACGGATAAGATTTCCAGCACCAGGAAATGAGACCAAAAATCTGCCAAAGTCAGAGGCTTGTTCTTGCCAAATTTCCATTGTAATTAAATAGGAGAAAAGTTCCTGCACTTCAGAGGTTGCAAATGCAAATGTTTTGCATTCTGTGTTTTGAAGATGACTGATGTCAAGGGATGATGTCAGGTCTGCCTCAGTTGACGCTTCGTGGAGAACAGAAATGGAGCAAGGTGGGAACAGAAAGGGGAATCAGGGGAATGAAGTGAGGTCAGACTGTGCCAGGAGATGACGCGGCCAACAAAAACAAGATCATCGCAAGTCTTTCACAAACAAAACCAAATTAATACAATGTTTCGAAATAGTATCAGCCCAGGAATGCCCAATCCTGGTCCTGTTGATGTACCATCCAGGTAATGAAGACCTTCAGGGCCAGGTGTTTTGGATCTGAATTCTCCAGGGTGGTAGATCCCCAAGGCTAGGATTGAGCACGCTGCCATAATACACTCTTTAGCTCTAGGGGCCGGCCTCTTGGACATGCCATAAGTTCAGTCTGGGACTAAACTGAAGTGCCAATGGTAATACTGGAGATATGTTTTACTCCAAGATTAGCCTTAATTTACATCTGGGAAACTGGCCCTAGACATACTGTTACTAATTATAATTAAAATATGACAATGCAGACTAAATATGAATGCAGAGTAAATAATAAATACATACCAAACAGTAAGTACTGTTCTATTTAACAAGTTCTGTGGTTGTTGAATAATATTGCCGTCATGCAAAAACCTAATCTCCATTTTAGCTGTTTTTGCCTTTTTGATATAATTTGAATCTGGCAGTTGTTCCTTACAGTGTGTCAGAGGTGTCACCAAAATGGCTTTGAATAAAAACGTTTTCCATTGACTTCCATTGAAAGTTAAGAGCAGTGACAAAATGTACAAAAGGCCCCATTTAATTACTTGCATACTAGTTTCACTTGCCAGTACATAGCAGGTGCCAAGCTTGTATAATAGTTAGTAAATAACAGGCCATAAGAATAATAACTTAGAAGCCTAGATTCAATGGGGTTAAGTAAAGAACAGCAAGTTTTTCATTTGTTCAGTTTGGCACTAGTCCCCAAATTCTGTCCTCAGAGACCTCATACTGAGGTCTTTGTAAGAAAACAATAGTGTTTTCACACTACATTTTATTTTACCATTGGTCAGAATGAGAGTTTTGGTTATCTCCTATGACGTTTTCATATTTGCACACCCAACAGACAAATTTAATCCACATTAGATCATTTTAAAAAGAGTCCTAATCCAGATATGTGTAAAGAATCTGGTATGAAGTCAAAGTAGTCTTCAACATTCAAAGCAAGGTAACCTCCTCTTTAAACAATACTATACAACAGAGATTCTGAAAGAACACTGGAAAGTTTAGTATCTCTTCTATAGGTTTGAACGTATACTGTCAGGAAAGCTAACCCTAACTTTACCTCGCCCTCTCAAACCGGAGGACAATTTCCAATCAACATCAAATACCCTCTTATTACAAACCCGGTCTGGACTCCAATCAGAAATTCCCTAGCATGTGGCTTTATCTTGACCAAGGCATGATTCAGTATTTCACACTCTAAATTTAGCCCTATCATGTAATCTGAAGTCATTCTCCCATCTCCACTTCAAAACTGTCATGGCAAGAAGGATGAAAACGTTCCTATCAACAATGACTACTTCAAATCTTGCAGCTGGAGATACTTTACATCAGATTGCTCGTCCAGGTTCTTTGTAATAGGTCACTCATATGGATACAGGAAACTTGAAGAACATCTGTGTGCAGTATAATTTGCACATCACTACATCATTCTCCCAAGTCTGTTTTACTGCAATTTGTTCGTTTTAAGAATTGGTTTGTACAAGGCATAGATTTCAGATTGAACATGATACGAATAAAATCTGAAACATTCATTAAAATAAAACATAAGGAAACATAAACCTTTATATCCCTCTAACTGTGACATGACCTCTCCTGGGTGGATCTGGAACCATACTCCCTTTAAGTTTCTTAAGAAATACATTTTATCTTAAATATACTTAAATATACTAATATCTAATAAAGATTTAGACACTATGCTGTGCCTGGTAGTGTTCACTTGAAGACCGATGTAACTAGCTTAGCTTAAAAGGTATATTTAGTGAAACATTCACTTATTATACACTGTACAGAACCCATAAAACCCATGATTTCACTCATGTTAAATGTAAGTGAAATTTAGTTCATTTTCTAAGTTCAATGTTCTTAAGATTTTGAGATAATGAAACTTCTCCAAAGGCGTGGAGGACCCGTTTTGTTTAATTGCTCCACTGACGCTTTGGGAATCGGTTTTGTAGAGTGATAAAACAGGGCCTATGGATCAACATTATGTCTGGAGGAGGAAGAATGGAGCATATGCATAAAAAAACCCTGCCTCTGTGATCACCTGGCTCGGTGATGCTCTGGGGCTGCCTTGCTTCCTCTGGCACTGGAAACCACCAGGGTGTGCAGGGCAAGATGGAGTTAAACAAGTATCAGGAAATCTTAGGAGAAAATGCCCTGCCTGAGGAAGCTGAAGGTGTCACTGGGCCTTACAACAGGACAATGATCCCAAGCTTACCTCAAAGTCCACCGAGGCTTAGTTTCAGAAGAAGCCCAGGAAGATTCTGGAATGGTCGTCACAGCCTACCTAACCTAACCTGACTTAAATCCTATAGAAAATCTTTGGGGTGATTTAAAGAAGGTGTTTGCAGCACGCAAACACAACAATATTAGTGTACTAGAGACCACCATCCATGGGAAATGAGCTAGGAATACTCAGGAATGCTGCCAGAAGCTGATGTTGTTTGCAGTAGGTCATAACATCTAAGGGCTGCTCTACAAAGAACTTGTTCTATTAGTTGTGTTTTGTTTTTAAATTGCTCTTGTTTTATTGATTTATTGCAAACAGCTGAAAGTTTCTTTATTTTGCTAATAAACCTAATTTGTAATGAGGGTTGACAATTTTTGAGAACTGTATTTAAAGTCATGCCTGTCCACATAGACTTCTAAAACAGTGATGAGAAACTTCTATTCTTCACTGTATTGCTGGCATTGCAGTCTTTAGGAATGGGACTTGGGACTGATGGTTTTCATCATGTATCACTTCCTCCAAATGTACTTATTGCTGTTGCTATACTTGTTGAGAAATTTTAGATCACTCATTCCATCGTTTCGCTAATGAAAGTCATGTCTGTTAAAGAGCAAAAATCATTACACACAAATAAAAGACTCTCAAACCAAAGCCTCTAATGACCTTTTCCTACTGATTTGTGGTTTGAAGTTCTGCCAGTGAGATAAGGACCATGGTTTACGCCAGTTCTGCCCAGTCAGATATATCTGGTATTTGATTACGATACTAATAAAAGGGTTGTGTAACATTGTTGTTGCAGTATTAAGTGCATATTTTTAGCTTTTTAGTTTGTTTTACCAAACAAGTGGTTACCAGACAGTAATGATTTGCCATTAATCTGTGTGAGATACACTGATAATATGGAACTCAATGTGCAGCTTTGTGTCTGGTCAGTCTGATACTAAACATAAGTTCATTTGGGTGTCTGAGCTTTATCAGTATGATTGACGTTTAAAAAAAGTCTTGCTTAAGCTGGCGGGTAGCCAACAATGTAGTTACAGATAACTCAAACAGAGCTCCAAGGGAAGTGTGGTATATGGGTTACGGGGCCTACATCTCAGTTCCTCACTAACAACTACAAAACGCATATACGTTTCATTGTAGGTGCAGCAAATCTAGATTATGTCAGCACTGTTTAGCTATGGCTGTTTTATATTGATATATTTTATCTTTTGTATTGATATCTTCTATTACAGGACTTTTAAAGTTGTAGCAGTCGTCACATTTCATTTTACGTTCTGCAGATTTTTACAAAAGCTGTACATCACACACTAATCGACTAGGGATCACCTATTACATGACTTCAACCTGTTGCTGGACCAAACTGAATACCCCAGAACAACTTGAGGTGAGGTTGTAGATGGTAGATGGAAAGACGTGAGTCAGCATGGTCTGTACAGACTGGAGAGGGAGTTGGAGGTGGGTAGCAAAGCATTCCACTTTCAATGGTGCCCCAGTATTGGACATGTACTAACACCAGAATGTCTCTGCAGCATCACTTCAGGTGGAACTTAAAATAAGAAACTGCCTAAAGCTGCACTTTTTGTGCTCAATTTTCATTGCCTGTTGACGGGACCTGTTCAGACTGAGTTGCTGACCGGTATATGATATTAGATTATGCTCAAAAATCAAATCTGTTTCATATGCTCTGACAGGTCTAAAACATGATCAGGACTCGGTTGACTCTGACTGGCGAAAAAATCTGTAGACAAAAGCCAACTAGCATGGACTCGTGGCTAAAATCAGGGAGTAAAACTCGCATAGCATAACCTCAGCTTAAGTAGAGCTGACTGTGGTGTAAATGCTAGCTTAGCTGATCCAACAGATCCACACACATTTTCTTGCATACAAACAACTTTTGACTTATTTTTGTCTAACTAGTCTCACAATTTGCACTGTCCAAACATCACACATTTGTAGCCATGTTAGCACAGACCTTGTGCCCTATTTTAGCCGTCGTTAGGCAAGCCGTCAACCATGCATGTTAATTTACGTCGTGTCAGTGTGTCTTTGCTCTCGTAATAACGACAAAAGTACACCTTGCACGGCTTAAAACACGCAAAAGGCATGTACTTCGTCTCTTAATTAATCATGGGACAAAATGGCAAAACATGGAATAAACCAATCAGCGTATCACGTGCCATTGCTTATCACTTACAAGGTGTGGTCTGACTTTGGTGGATCGCTATTTCAATAGTCTGGGCAGGCTTGCTGAAGGGTTGGAGCGCCTCGCCGCTAGAATAATGTTTATTGTTGATGTAAAAGTTTGCTGGCACACGCTATGGGTTTGTGCACTGCTGTGTGCATGTGTGCATAACAAGTTAGGGTGTACGTGCGTAGGCCACGCAATTCACTGCCAAGATAGCAATGAACGTCTGACTGTTGGCATCTGCCCAGATTGTTTTCAGTCAGTGGTGCACCTGTGTTTTCTGTTGCCAAGATAGCCATAAGCCAGAAATTTACCTGAACACACCTCATTTCAAGACCACCACGGCCATCGCTGTAGATATATTCGCAAGCAGCGCTGCTATTTATACGGCACAGGCGGAAAGTGTGAAAATAGACTGTTGGCAGGGTAGGCCAATGTAGGCCAAATACAATAAAACAGCAGGTTTGGAAAGCTATTAGACTTAGATTGTATATTGTGAACTCCTTCTGTGTGCCTGACTGACAGTATTGTGAGATTAATCATACATATTCCTATAGTGCTGCACGTGTGTGGTAAATACATCTCATGGCTCAGTTAAGAGCATACTGCATATTTACAGCATCTACGCTTTCAGACGGAATCACTGAGCAAACCGTGTCTGGGGAGTTTAATCAGAAAAAAATAGAGAAAATTAGCCAAAGTCCTAAATGTTGTCAAATCCAATGTTAAATCCGATCAGTCTTTATCAAAGTATGTGGGAGGACGTAAATGTTGAATTTAGAGTGCCTGGCTTGCTAAGAAGCCAAGAAAGTAATGCAGCAACGTCAGATAGCAATGCACATGTTCTCTTTCAGTTTGCTTTGTCATAAATCGAATGGATGAGGCTGTATTGTTTTTAACATTTTTTCAAAGTGAGGTTTTTGATCAGCAGTTCCTTAAATAGTCTTTCATTCTCTACTTCTCATGATAAGCTGTTTAAAAGTGCCCTAGAATAGAAAACTGTATTCAACTTGATACAGTTGAATAATGACAGCTCAGTACATGGAACTGACAAATGCTGAACCTCAAACACTGTTGTGCTGTCATTCAAAAGACAAAACTCAAACAGAGCTGTAAAAATCCCGCCCAGCCAACCAGAGAAAGCCGCAAACACAAGAATAATGTGGTGTTGTAATAGAACTATATGGACAAAAGTATTGGGACACCTACAAATTACACCTACAGGAACTTTTGTAACATCCTAATCAAAATCCATAGGCATTAATATGGAGTTGGTCCCCTTTGCAGCTCTAACAGCAGTTATGGAGTCAGCAGAGGGTTGGAGATTTTTGTGCACTAAATACAGTACAGTACAGTGTCTCAGTACTCGCCGACCACAGCACAGAATCGTCAGACTTTGCTAGTCATTGGAAAACAGGTTGCTATCCAAACCAAGCCTTCTGACCGCGGCTGTTCTTCTGCCGAAGTCCCAAGTAGGGAAGCTCAAAAGCAGTATGCTACTAAATAAAAGCTGGGGAAGCAAGTGGGTATCAATGCTAGGCTGAAAGCTAACCCTAGCTGACTGGCTTTACCATCTCATTGGCTAGCTAAATGCACACCACTCAAAGGATATCAGCACTATCTGGTAAGACAAATAGAAAAATAATTACAATGTCCTCGTTTACATGTGTTAGTTGTGTAGTTTATGTCTATTAGCCTCACATACCACACAAATGAGTTAACTGTTAACTGGTCACCTGCAATTTCAGTCTCTACCAAAGCTCTCACTGAAGCCACTCCATCCATAGTGTATAATAGAGCACGCTTATCCAGACAAGCTCTACGTCAGAGCATGTAACAAGAACCTTTGAGCCAGTGCGATCAAATTTGATCCAGTACAGCTGACTTTGTAGTTAATGTTGTCGCAGTAACGATTACTCAGCATGTCACTTAAATATGCACTTCGTCCCAGTGACAGTACTTCAGCCCAGTCCCTGCGTGGCCTTCCCATGATAATTCGAGATAGGGGTTAGCCTCAGCTATGTTATCTACACTCCGGGCCAGGCCATTGGGCTGACATCACTGGGCTTTGGTGAAAACATGTACAGCATTTGAACACGAACATTGTTTAACTTGTGACATCACACTGGATCTGTCAGCGCTGCCGCTGTGATAGACTTTCACACGCTGGGTTTTTTTTTGTGGCTGCAGTACAGATCATGTCTGCCACATTTGGCATGCAACACTAAGAGCCAAACAGAGAAGCCCCTGTAAAAGGACCACTCAAAATCAGGTTAACATATACAGTCACACACACGCAAACACAGAATGTATAAATAAACCCCCCCAGCACACTTAGTGCTTACGTTTCTGCACGAAGTGTGGTATGCAGAGGTAACCTGGTAACAGGTTCTTTCTAAATGGACACTTTTTTGGAGTGGTCCTTTTTAAAGGAAATAAACACTCATCAGACCCTCAGTAACATCTCAACAACAGATCAGTGATGGAGCAGTGCCTGAGCATTCAGTAGATAATTCAGAGACTTTTACTGAAGACATCCACTGAATTCAGCTGTTCTTCACTTCACAAATTCAGATCTGTAGAGGTAGAGACATCACTGATCTGTAGAGACATCACTGATCAGGTAACAGGTCCTAATACAGGTGCTAATCAACATCCTCCACCAGCTGTTATATGTGTGCTGCTGACACCAGTCTGGAACTGGATCTTAACCGTATTAGGCTGGGATTAAGGGGTTTGGGTTGAGGTTAAGGTTAGGATTAGGGCCAGGATGAAGGTTAGAATTAGTTTTTGGGTTGAGGTCAATTCCATTCAATTCAATTCAATTAAATTCAATTCAATTCAATTTTATTTCTATAGGCTTTTTGCAACAAATGTTGTCACAGAGCAGCTTTACAAAGATCCGGGTCTGAGCCTCTTTTGAGCAAGCTAGTGGAAATAGTGGCAAGGAAAACACCCAGACTCAAAAGGGGATCCCATCCTACTCAGGTCAACACAGGACAATAAAAAAAGCAGAACAGGAATAAAAACAACAATAAAACAAAACTCAATTAAGAATAAATTATAAATGTGGCAACAAGCCATACAAGATCATAACATGAGAAAGAATGCTAAAGTCCATGCAGATAAACAGTCAGAAGCAAAGTCATGCAATGAGGTGAGGATGAATCAATGCAAGGCCACAGGGTAGAGGAGAGTCAGGTCAGGCAGAACCAGGTGGAACAGTTGGAACCGGGCATCTCAATACATGAGAAAGAGACAGAAAGGAGGGAAAACTCAAGGGGTTAGGAGGGGCGCAGGAAAATGTTATGGGGGGGGGGGGGGGGTTAATATAGCATGATAATATCCAATAAATGGACTGGTATCAGCAGCAGCAGGGGGCAGGGGGCAGGTCAGCATAGGGGGGAGAAAAGAAAGGAGAACGTTTTGATGCGTTTAGGAGTTTGAATAGACTGCTGTACGGCCTGTAAAGGAAGTAGATTAGAGAGACTGCAGTACTGATCAGGAACCTGTGAATATAAAGCAGTACAGTCCAAACGTGTTAGTATTCATACAAGCTACATCAGCAAGCATACAGTACAGAGCACTGAGGAATTATCCTTCAGCAAAAAGGTAGGTTTTTCATCTAGATTTAAACACAGACAGTGTGTCAGAGTCCCGAACACCAATGGGACGTTTATTCCAGAGTTGGGGAGCTTTATTAGAGAAAGCTATTCCACCAGCATTGATTCTCCTAAAACGAGGAACTGACAGAAGGCCAGTGTCCTGCGAACAGAATGTACACAATGGATTGTATGGTTTTAATGTTGGGGTTAGGGCCAGGATGAGGGTTAGGATTAGATTTTGGGTTGAGGTTAAGGTTAGGGCCAGGATGAGGATTAGGTTTTGGGTAATAAAGGAGAATTAGCCTCATTGACGGACCATTCTTCTGGGATTTGTTTAATTTATGAGGACAATGTGGTCAATCATTATAAGAGCAGAGCTGTGAACAATTAATCTGACATAGGCTTTTAGTTAGAACCTTTCTCAAGAACAACTTTAAGAAAATTCTTGAGAATATTTTGGTGAATGAGGCCCACTGTTTGTAAAATAAATTGGATAAGAACTTTTCCATCAAGCGAAGATTCTTCAGACCAGACATGGTTCTTTGTGGAAACAGAAGTGGATTTTTCATGGTATCATGCAAAGAACCATTTGAAGTATCTTTATTTTTGAGGTGTAGTCAAATAATTAACTTAAATAAAACCACATATACTGTTGATTCTGAGAAAAGTGTGTAATTGCATAGGGTTAGCATATTACAGTATTGTTGTCTAGCTGATAAAAAATATTGAGTGAACAGAGATTCCAAGCTTTAACCTTTTTCCACTCTAAAATCTGATCATTTTCTCCCAATGGAGAACAATGACATACACGAGGATAAGGTGCTGCTGAAATATGCTCACTCTTTGTTCTTCCTGTTAGCACTAAGCCAACATTGACCTACATTTATGAAAAACGTCACCATTTGAAACTAAGGAAAAGAAGAAAGGAGGCCCCAGGGAGGAGGAGGGGTTCCCATTTCAAGGGATGTTGATAGTGATGAAAACATTCTTGCATGTAGTACAGAAATGTTTTCTTCCCATTGTTTTGAGTTGAGTAGCATTTGTTAATGCTGTCATCATCAAGAGGGAGTCATCGGAGAGACCGTTTGCTCATAACAACTTGAAGTCTGGAAGAAGGAACCTAACTTGTAATAATTTGATAATACACTACATGTCTAAAAGAGGCCAGATATTTGCTCATCCAATATTTCCAAAGATATTTGAATGCAGTCTGTTGTTTTTGCTGCTGTAACAGCTAAGAGCCGGCTTGAAGTTAGGAGGCAAGAGTTTTATTAGTCCTCAATAGCAGCTGTGGAATCCAAAGAAAACCGAAAACACATGGCAACAACACAAGAAGCATGACAGAAACACAAAAGTGCTCAACTAGATAAAAGGCGATAAAAAAAAAGAGACATCAAACAATGCACACCAAACACAAGGTTTATAAACAGTGACCATGGACAAGAAACAGCTAGGGGGAATGAGGAGAAGGCGGGGCTACAGTCAAGATTCTTGCATTCTTGTCTGTGCTTGTGTTATTTTGAACTTGTGTAGCGTCATCAGTTGCAGCCCAGCAGTACTGTTCCATTCAAAAGTTTACATCTAGTCAAGTACAGTCCAAAAGCCTGGATATGCTTTTGTGTCACCTGTGTTATTGAGGATCATCAGGACGTGGCACAGTCAAGTATCCTAGAATGCATTACCCACCACTCTGCTGTTTAAATTGCAAAATGTGCGCACAGTGCCCTACCGTTCTCGGGAGTTTGTACTCATGGCGCACTTTGTATTGAGAATCCCCCACAGTTGAGAGCATGCAATAACAAGGCCGAAGTGGGTAGGTGCAGGAAGTCACATGACAAAAGATCCATGAAAGACAGTAAACATGAGGGGCAGAGAAAGTCCTTTTTTAGAGGGATGTCTGTACTTAACAATGCTCTTGCATTCAGCCACAAGTGCATCTATGAGGTCAAGTACAGATACTCAAAATTCATCCCCAAGGTATTGGATTGTGCTCCATCACTTAGGCCGTTCCACTGCTCATTACACAGAGAGTTCACAGTTCATTATCTTCATCATCATGGTTTTCAAGTTTAGTTCACAATGTGAAAAACAGTAAAGCAGGTAATTCATGTCTACCTCATGCTCTACGTCCCACTCTCACCATAGCACATTCTGGACATTTGACAGTTAACACACACCCAGGTGGAGCCGCTGTGGATATACTGGGAATTTAAAAAATCAGAGCATTTGCCTTGTCTTTACAACTTGTTGCTGTAGCTCTAGATAACACTACAGCAGTCAAGGCTCACGCTTTTTCACACTGATGTGTAATCATCTTATTTTATTTTAACATCACCTACATCACGTATTTTGAAGGCCTTGCTAATTAGCTATTCAGTTGACTCAGGTGTCTCTATTGAAGCAGTATGCTAAACCCAGAAGGAACCCAGTTTGACACCTCTGCCATAGCCCTTGACCAAAGTTTTAGCATGGCTGAGCTCAGAAGGCTTGAACAAAAACTTATGAGGGGAAATGTTGGCAAGGGCTGCAGATTCCTGTATGATAACAATGGGGCCAAGCATCCCCAACGGCTATGATTTCAGAGGCAGGCCCATGATGTAATCTTCTGAGGGAGTATTCTGCTGTAGCACTTCAAGAAATCATAAATGGTAATCCAGCAAGGATGAAATCACTACAAACCTTTTAAAAATAAGGAGATGTTTAATTTATACTCTACTGAAAAAAAATTATATTAATAAACTCTTGTTTACATACACTTTATGGACAAAAGTATTGGGACACCTGCTCTTTCATTATTAAAAGAGTTGATCCTGCTTTTGTTGGAGTAACTGTCTCTACTGTCCCGGGAAGGCTTTCTACTAGATTTTGGGTCATTGCTGAGAGAATTTCACAAGAATGCCAGTGAGGTCAGGATGTTGGATGATCACCCCCTACCAAGTACTGGAAGGAGCACCATCATTCCAAACACAGTTCCACTGCTCCACAGCTCAATGCTGGGGGGCTTTATACCCCTCTAGCCCACACCTGGCATTAGACAATGTGCACGTATAGTTTGATATTTGTCTGTCAAAGAGAGTCCTATTCTATTGGCAGTACTTCTCTACAGAAACTAGACAAGCTGTCTGTGTGCATTTGCGCATCAGTAGCTGATTAGATTATTCATTAGATTCATTAGACGGTCATAGGCCCACCCCCAATACGGAGTGCTGGGCCGAATGCAATCAAATCTTCACAGCTATGTTCTAACATTTAGTGTGCATTTAAAAAAAATATGTCCTCAATTTTAGAAAAAAACATTGCAAAGCAGGTGTCTACAAACATATGGACACAGGGGAAAATGTTATGAATGATATAGTTTAAGACACAGTTTTCTTTTTTTGTTGCAAATGCAGACATTTGGATGGCTTATTTGTTTGTACACATTGGCACTGCAACATTTAGACTGAATACACACACTGTAGTGGTTACAGCACTTCCTCTGTTTACAAGCTGAGAAGCACCATTGCTCAGAGACAGTGCTGCACTGAGAGCGAGCAGTTTGCACTTGTGTAAACAGAATAATGGGAAGTGGACTGGACAACCACAGAAAAGTAGGAGCCCTCTGCAAATAGGACACACTGGCCATTAAAGGCTTGAGGTCACCTTTCATCTCCTCAATTAAGCCAGGAATAATCATTTTCAGGGCTTTTCAAACAATCAATTCACTGCCACATAGCAATTAACATATGACTATTGACATCTGCCTAGGTTGTTTTCAGTCAGTGCCCCATCGGCGTCGATATATTCGCAAGCAAGGCAAAAAGACTGTTGTTGGGGTGTAAGATAGCAATGAGCATTGCGACACTCCTTGTGCAGGGTGTAATATAGGACCCTAAATGTAGTGCATACAATTGCTAATGTGTTTGTATTTATTTTATATTTATTTCATTTTTTTAACAGAATAAAACTGCATTTCTTCACAACATGCCACACTTCCCCATAGCCAGTAATATAGCTAACGTACAGTAAACACGCGCCTCTTTCGATTTCATTACCACCCAGTTCCCCATCAGTGCATATAAAAACTTCAGATATTCAATCTTGGCAGACGTGTAAGAGAGACCTGTTCAACATGAATCACATGATGGAGGCCTGACTTGGCAGGGTGTTCATTCCAGATGTTAAGCACGTACCTGAATGCGATCCAGTATGTACAGTACATACACTTGTGTCACTCTCCTGAAATAGAGCAGGCCTTGTTGCTGCGAAGGTGACACAGGAGGAAACTTTTATAGGCTGCGATCCACGAGGTGATCTAAGTGAGCAAAATATTATTCAAGTAATTAATAAATGATTTATGCTCCTCAGCCTGGTGACCTGTGTTTCCACACTGACCTCATGTTGTTAGCAGGAGACAATGACCTCACTTTGTAGAGTCACCTGTTGGGACCGACATAAACACAGCACATGAGTAAACAGATCATTTGTTATAATGCTTTTAATGGTTTGTACTGGTCAAAGAGAATCCATCAAACAAGCTTTTTTTGCTTGTCTAAAAGAGTCTTTGCTATTCAGCACAAGAAACAGCTGTAAAGCTGGCCTTTCACTTTAATCTGGACACTTAAACACGTAAAGAAGGTGGCAATACCAGAGCGGCTCAAAAGTGGATCAGCCAAAATGCAAATTTACACATTTATTCCCATTACCCAACAACATGCCTGTTGTCTGAGATGTTTGCTTTTTCAGTTTTGCACTGGAGCTGAGCGGCTAGAATGCTAGCTATGTCACATATCTAAAAACAGCAATAGCAGCAGTCTTGAAATCCAATTTTTTAACAAGTCTATATAAGACATTTTAACAGTTTGGTGTGGTTTTGAGGCATGAGTGGGTTGTGGGTTCGATTCCTGGGCTCGGCAAGCTGCCACTGTTGGGCCCTTGAGCAAGGCCCTTTACCCTCTCTGCTACCTGGGCGCTAGAGTTGGCTGCCCACCGCTCTGGGTGTGTGTACTCACTGCCCCTAGTTCACTAGTGTGTGTGTTCACAGATGGGTTAAATGCGGAGGACACATTTCGCTGTACATAGTACAGTGACAAATATGTGCACCTTTGCATGATGCTAATGAACCTCCATTACATTTTAGCATTAGCCTTGCACGTTAACTGCAATTAAAGACGCGCATTTGAGACACTAAACATTTCTAGATTAATTAAATCTGGGGTAAGGAGGATATTTTTTAATGTCTGTATGAATTAATCAGCATTGTCAGAACCTTGTATCTCCAAAAAGAAACTTTACAAGTGAATACTAAAAACATGTAACTTTCATTGGAATATATAACTACATTAGTATTAGACCATTTCTATGCATTATGTCATAGAATTTTAACGCAGACACTGGGTTTTATTCTGATAGTGACAATGTGGAAATGATCTGGTTTGGTTCTTGTCTTCAATCATTCTTTAAGTTGAATGTATCAATTTAAAGCCTTCAAGAATGCCTTCCCATAACTGTTTAAGTGATTCCAGAAGATCTCGTTTTAAAGGTACCCTAGAATGGAAAACTGTATTTACCTTGGCATAGGTGAATAATGAATGTATTATACATGGAGGTGGCATGTTGTGAACATCTATCACAGTTGTGTCTTTTTTCAAAAGGAACCAAAAAAAAGAGCTGTAAATTGGCCAATTTGAAAATCGTTACTATATACTCATTATTATTACGCATCAAGAATTCACATACAGTTAAACCACTCACGATTTGATGCCCAAAGCTGTGACAGGGGTGTTTAAATTTGGCAAGCATGGAAAGCAAGCTGAAGCTAAATACAAGTATCTTTAACACTCTCTTCTTTCCAACATCTGCTGGACTCAACAAGGCCAGGCCCAGGGAAATGAATGGGTGCTAGGCTAAAAGCTAACCCAGCTACAATCTCTCCAGCTCGCTAACCAAGCACTGTGCCGAGAGGACACCAAGAGGACAGCAACAGTATCCATCAAAACTAGGGAATAATTACAAAACAATAATTACAGTGTTTAACACTATGCTATGGTTTGCAGCTCCGGCTTCCAACTAAAGTCACACACAACTTATAATACTCAGTGTCAGAGCTGGTAAACTTGGCACTGTTTTTTCCCCAACTATGCAAATTTGTTAACACCAAGGCTACTCAATAAGACTGGAAAGCTGTGCCTACAGCATAATACAAAAAGGGGTAAGACAGCAAACGCAGCAGTTACCTGTTCAAGCTGGGTTTTCATTACTTTGGGGAAAGTATTAGTAAGCCATAGTCCTGCAGTTCAAACAAACCAGGCTATATGTCACTGACCTTTTCACAACAGCGGGTGCCTTAAACTGCTGGGCTATTTCGTGCTAGCTAACCTCTAGCTTTCCTTATCCTGCCTGTGCCATCTTATCGCATGCTAACCTCCCTGCTTTGCCCTAAAAGAACCACAGTCTGGTCAGATTTTACAGACACATGGGAGTGCTGCATTTTTGAAGCAGTTGCCTAAACTGAATTAACAAGCAAGACAAATGCGGTGAAGTCTTTGTTGGCTGTGAGCTGTCCAGAGCTTCCACAGCTTTTCCATAAATAGTATGCTTAGTGGTACCTTAGACCACTGCAGTAAAAACCGCATGTATTACATGTGCATCCCTTGTGTGAAGCGGTACAGCCATGGGCCCAGATTGATCAATCACGCAAAGACAACAGAAGACAGTAGTTTGTAGCATATATTGTTCTAACGTTGTTCCAACAAATGCTTAATAATGTAATTTGTCCACTACTTATTGGTTGTATATTAAATAGTGGACAAATAGTGTGTGTGATACATTCCAGTATGACAACCGTTTAAGACTGATGGAGCTATAAGCCTCTGCTAACTATCCCCACTGCACTGCCTTAAATGGGAATCACATAGCAACAGGCCATGTTTTCTGTGTGCTTCTGATTAATACCAGATTGTGTTGCACTGGCACCTGTCCAATTCCCATCCAGGGATTACTTATTCTTGCCATGTTGAACACACATTCGAGCATGGTATGACCTGTTACCTTATTTTAGACACATCTCTCTGTTTAACAAAGGCCAAATCTCCCTTGAACTTATGCCAGTTTGAACTGCAGGCCAAAGAGTCTATGAGTGAACTGGAATGCGCTCAGATGAAAGCGCTTTGCTTATATAGAATTTTGTCCTATGGTTTAACTTAAGACAAGATTCATAAAGAGCTTCAAGAAAGGATCCAATTCACACCAAACAGATAGTTAGTAATATTCTTTAACATAAGGCCTATTATTTACATTAAATCTCTAAAACACTGGTGGTTCCTGGCTTTTTCCCCACTGTATATAATATAATTTATGACTCAGCCAGTTTGCATTGCTTTGTATGTGGTTACCAATTAGTAATCGTTAGGGTGTAATAAAAGACACTAAACATAAACTCTGAAGGGTAAACATGCGCAGCTGTGAAAGTTCATGTTCAGAAACTGTTCATGTCCTTCTGTAATATCGATTTAAACTCATATTCATAATAATTCATAGTACTGACTAGGACAGGTTAGGATCAGGATTGTGGATGGGTTAGGTGACCTAGTTCATGTAATCTGTATAATTCATATCATTCATATACAAGTAAAGTAACAATAACAGCCAAAAACAATAGGCTATATATTTTCTTTCCTCACTCTTTTTCTTACATACCATAAAATCTTAAAAATGTTTCTCTAAATTTCATTAATGACATTTTACAATGTCTTTGTTCTTTAGTATTAAACTTTTTTAACAACAACAACAATAATAATAATAATAATAATAATAATAATAATAATAATTCACAATTATATAGCGCCTTTTCCAATCCCAATGACACTTTACAATTTGGTACGCAAAACAAAATAAATAAAAATGAAAGAGAATGAACGCTTTCATAGAAAAGATTCCCTAGTTTTTTTCTTGGCTGGGCTTTAGCGATGGAAAGAGAGGGAGAAGAGCGAATAGAAGGTAAGGAGTTTCATAGTGGTTGCAGCAACACTAAAGGTCTTGCCACCAGGTAAGCCTGAACAGCCAGGAGAGACCTTAGCTTGTGCAAAAGAGCATAAGGCAAAGCCTCAAAGAACAACTGCGTTCTGTGATTGGGATACAGTGTAGCTGATGAAGTACGGGGTGATATGGGCAGATTTCCTAGTGTGTACTCAGACTCTAGCCGCAGAGTTCTGAATATACTGTAGAGGGAGCAGAGTTTTAGATGGGAGGCCATAAAATAGCGAACTGCAATAATCTAACCCAATAACACATTTTTCTTTCATTCCATGTTATCATGAATGGTCTCTGAGCAATTTCTCTAGGTATAGAAGATATTGATGATAATGATAGAACTGATTATCACTGATTAATACTGCACTTATATAATATACTGTCCCACATTACTTGATGTCATACTCCATTATTCTCAATCAAGGTCTCAGGGGACCCACTGCCCGACTGAGTTTCAAATATTTCCAGATCCAGCTCCACGGATGATGTGATAATCAGTTGATGAGCTGGATTATGGAGAGGATGGGAATAGATGAAACTGTGCAGGGCAGTGGGTCCCTAGAGCAAGTCTTAGTTCAGGTCACGTTCTGTATAAATATATCATTCTGTGTAAAATATCAGTAATACAAGAGTAGGAGACCAGAAATGAAGAAATGTCTAATCTCCTGATTAGTTTCTATGTACTGGTAATCTTACCTCATAGTTCAAATATATCTGAAATTATATGTAGGGATAAAACACAGTCAGACAGATGGACGGACAGTCGCACAGGATTTCATCATTTCAGTTGCTTTTGTGCAATGAAACAGTAATGCATCGAATGTGCTCGAGTCAAATGTGCACATCATATCCAGCTGAATAAAATACATCAAACACATCTCATGTATTAGTTACTTCATTTTTGAGTGTAAAACACGCTGGTGCTCAATAAGAACTTTACTGAGCGGATGCTGATTACAGCACTAGCCGGAGGACCTTAAATGTTTAGGTCTAGGCTTGCCAGCTAAGGCTGGACAGATCAGCACGTCAGCACGTCTGATCCTTATGTTACTTTGTGAACATCAATCTTCACGTGAATACAGATGTGCTTTCTTTAAACAGTATAGTACAAACCCAGGGTGTCATAAATATGAAAGACACTCATAAATATGAAAGAAAATGATAGCTCATAGTTACATGTTTTGTTTAAGGTCACTTATAACATATAACCTACCAAAAATACATATTAGACCACTCCAGGCACGTGTGCTCACTGCTTGGATGGGTTAAAGGTGGAAGCCAGAATTCCACCTGTATCCATCACTAATGGTGAGTATGGTTGCATTGTCTTGTCCTAATAGCACAAGTTTGCAAAGTAAGCATTGTGATAGGGTCAATATAACAGGAACATACTAATTTAAAAGCCCTGTATTATCTGGCTGACATGAAATCATAATGCTAATATAATACTGTTATAATAATAATAATAATAATAATAATAATAACTAGTAATATTATTAGGCAAGCAGAGGGATGCCAGAAATGCTGTTGTACAAACCTGATTGTGTCTCTAATGTTGAAAAAGTAAATGAATGACTGTAGAGAATTGAAAAGTGTGTTTCCTTCAGTATGGTTGCCCAGCTTAACTAGGTTCCCACTTCCAGGTGATTGCTATATGATGACCAGGGTAAAACTGTTTTGCTGGGTGGCTGCTGTGATATCAGGGTGCTAGGTCCTTGCTAGATGGTTGATGTCTAATCCAAAAGCTGTATACAAGCTAGAACTGAACAGTCAGACAGAAAAGTTGAGACAGTGTTGATATCTCGAAAACCAGAGGACGAGTTAGCCGCAGAAAGCCACTGGATAAGTGTGTGTGGCACAGCTTCAGGGACCTGGGGTTATGGGTTCGATCTCCACTTTGGTCACTGTCTGTGAGGAGTTTGGTGTGTTGGTTTCCTCTGGGTTCTTCGGGTTTCCTCACGCCTCCTAAAAGCACACATGGTAGGTGGCGTGGCCATGGTAATTTTCACTTAGATTTGAGTGTGTGAGTGAATGGGGGTGTGGGTGTTTGTTACCCTGCATGATGCCCAGGGGGTATTCCTGCCTCGTGCTAAATGACCCTGAACAGAAATAATCAGATAAGAACATTCACTATACGGACAAATATATTTGGGCACACCTCTTAATCCTTCATTCGTTCAGTCCCGTTGGCACAGTTGTATGAAATCAAGCACCTAGCCATGCAGTCTGCCTTTACACATATTAGTGAAAGAATGGGTGGTTCTAAAGAGCTCACTGACATCCAGTGGTACTGTAATAGGAGGTCACCATTGCAAGGCAGTCCATGATATTCCATGACAAACTATAAGTGGCATTACTGAAAAATGTATGCGTTTAGGAACCACAGCAACTCAACCAAAAAGTGGGAGACCGCAAAGTTCCAAAGTAGGGTCTGCAAATGCTGACAGCTGCAGAAGGAAGACCAACTCCATAACAATGTCTATGGATTTGGAATGGGGTGTAATAATGTGCCGGTGTCCCAATAGTTTTGTCCCTATAGCTTCAATCTACATAGTCTTTTACCTCCCTTTTAATAAGAGGGAGGTAGAGATGAAGCGGACCTCAGGACTGGAGTGTTGATGGAGGTCTGTTTCTGTGAGTCATGGGTGTACAGTTGTGTCAGTATCTGTATCTGTGAGATTTCTCATTAGATATTTTTAAAATTAATTTTAACATAACATTATTACACATTTCTAACATATTTGTATATTCTTCTAGCTATAAATAAATAAGCCCAGCTGAAATCGCCCTCTCTATTTTTCCTCACCTCAGACCTGTTTGCTCTACGCGGCACGCCGTAGGTGGCGTCATCGCCATGCGCCGCTTGCCTTGACATTCAGAGCGGAGCTCCATGCTGGTTGTTTTCATGAATGTCCTGCTCTTATCACTGAGATTAACGCGGACGGGTGAGATTCAACAGACATTTTACATGCATATTAACACGTAGCAACAACCCCTTATTTTAAAATAGCTTGGTTTTCAATGCTCGAATTTGTCAGTCAATAGCTTTTCCTAGAGGTTAACAGCGAGCGAGCCAGAGAGAGGTTATTTACGCTAGCTAGCACTAGCTAATGCTTACAGTCATGCACCTGCAACCCAGACACAAACACACTGCTTGTAAGATAACATCCCTCAGTTATATCGGGATTATACTGACTGCTTTGAGAAATGACAAAGCGCTCAATCTCCCAGAAGCAACTTCGATAGACATGAAAATATAGTAGGAAGATAAGACAGTTAGTAAGGCCCTGTGTTTCACCGTATTTTAATGTGAATGGCTAAAATAGTCTTTATTAAAACGTAGAATATTGAGAACCCCTGTCTAAAATCTAGCTCGACAACTGAATAGCTGGTTTTAGATGGTCCAAGCTGGTGTTTGATTGCCACGTTGGTTGAAAATCTGCTCATGGTGGTTAAAACATACCCAGTGTTGGTAAATCAGCTGGTTAGCCTGCTTAGCTCCTGGCCAGCATATTGTTAACTACTTAGTTTAGCAGTTTTGGCCAAACATACTCAAACACAAACATACCCTGTGCTGGTTAAGAGCTAAACTTGTCAACTAGTTCAGAAAAGCTTGACCAGTTTGAGCTTGGCAGGCTGGTTTTGTCAGCAGGGCATACTTCAGTGCAGATATCATTTAAAAATACTTGGGAAAGTATAAATGCATGAATATTGGACTGTCATACATGAGGAAAACATCTAGTTACTGTCCATATCTGTTGTGAATGTGAAAACGTAAACATGGATTTGTGGATTTTTCAGGATTCTGGGAGTCTTAAACATGTCTTTGAAACAAGTGTCAGTTCATGCGAAATGGGTTATTGGCCAAGTGATTGGGACCAAGATGAGGAAGACAGCAAAGGTTCGGGTTACCAGACTTGTCCTGGATCCATATTTGCTTAAGGTACATATTAACATTGCACAGTAAGAACAGAGTGTAAGATCGTTTACAGTTGCATCCAAATGTTCTGTAGTCAATTTGCCCTAAAGCAGGTAGCTAATGTAGGACGGTTACAACAAATGGTTGCAGTGTCTGATGCTGGCGACATTCTTATGTTATGTTTTTATGTTGTTGTTGTTTTTATAGTTGTTGTTCATAGTATTTTATAGTTGTTGTTCATAGTATTCAAATGATTGTATAAAAAAAAAACGAAAGACACTTGTAGGATCGCTGATTGTTTTGAATAGCAAGAACATGGATAAATTTAAACTACTTATCTTGGCCAAAGAGGGATGGTTCCTGTCCCTCTCTACGACCGGATATTTCACATCCAACCACATTTTAAATAGCTGACATCTCATCTGATTGAATTATGCATTACTTTTATAGTCTGTATAGTGTATAATCTGTATTACTAGTTTTACCTGAATTACTCGCCTGAATTACTAGTTTTAAAATTTACATGACATTAAAAAAAGAAACGATCTTTATGCCACCACATTATTGGAAAAGGCACCTTAGATGAAGATATGACTGAAATGGATTCTTGTATTAGCAGACTATAAACATAGCATGTCTTGTGTTGTGCTGAATATGACTTAGAAATGATTAATATTTAGACAATATTGTCTATATATAATGTATTTTGTGTTTGTAGTCTAAAAAAAAAAATCTAAAACCTTCTCTTTCTCTCTCAGTACTACAACAAAAGGAAGACCTACTTTGCCCATGATGCCTTGGAGCAGTGCACCGTTGGGGACATTGTATTATTGAAGGCTTTACCAGAGCGGAGATCTAAACATGTTAAGCACGAACTGGCCGAGGTAGTATTTAAAGTCGGGGCAGTGGTCGACCCCCTGACTGGCAAGAAGGTTGCCGGAGGGTGCTTTCTGGAGCCCCTCACAGAATCCACAGAAAACTCAGAGGCTTCTTTAACAGAAAAGTTAGAACAGCTGAACATTTCTGCATCTCCTTCAGATTCTGCCTCAGCTTCTGCCAGCTAGTTTTGTGTCTTTTTGTATTCATGTATGGCTGCACTTGTATGTTCTTGTTAAATTGTCTTGCAAATTAAATGTCCATTATTCCGTTTTGTGTGATACAATGGGCTCATTAAAGAAGGCTATTGAGTTACACATCAATGTGATACTGTAGCACTGGCCTACCCAGAAAGTGTCCAAGGTTATACTCTGACTTGTACAATAGACACTATTATTGTTATTAATATTAAATGGCACTGGACATAAAAATCATCTTCTGGCCAGACTATGTGAACTGTAAGCAGGCAGACATTTTATGCTATATACATGAATCCTCAGCTGCTTTGTCCAGTCTAATCATTTACACAAGCAGTTTAAGTTTTGAAAACCTACATGTGAGGTGCCTCTGCCCATAGGTCAGTGCTTTAGAAGATTGCTTTGTGGCAAAGGTACCTGTAACCATATCAGGTTTGAAACACACTTTAGAAGGCATGAACACATTGTCAAAGTACTGACAGCTTACTGCTGATCAGCTACCCTTAAAAACTGAAAGTATAAAACCTTGATTATCTAGTTACAATGGGACATGTTAGAAAGTATGCAGTCAGTCATTAAGCCACTTTGCCAAAGGAGAAATTGTGATGGCAAGACAAATCAGTCAGAACATCTCCAAAACATTAGGCAGGTATTGTGGGGAGTTACAGGTAAGCAGTGGCTAGTATATGCCAAAAGTGCTCCAAAGAAAGACAACCAGTGAACCAATGACAGGATCAAAATTGGCACCACGGTGCAATGGTGTAATTCTCACATTGAGCCACTTCTAAAGGATGTACATTTCTAAACAAGTTTAAAGATACAGAACCGTTAATGAACATGAAAGAATCACATGGAATTAAGTGGTAGAGTAGCTTTACAGAATTTTGCACAAATATGTTCTTACAAGCATTTTCCTGCTTGCTTCATCAATGTTACATAGTGTAGTTAGCAGCGTGCTGATCCTGGACTAGCAACAACAGAGATGCTATTCTCCCTTTTACAAGTCCATGAACCTTTTTAAGGTTAAAATGCTACATATTTTTGCTCCTACCTTTTCTCCTGCAGAAGGCCATCGTTCCAGGACCAGAAAGTGTTGGAGGAAACGGGGGTTAAAATGTGAGAAATAGCAAGTGTGGCGTTAGATTAGAGCCAGTTGCTTGAATCTTAAAGAAAGAACTGCTAGTTCTGCTCACTTTTTTTGAGTTTGTTACATTCAAATACACCAATCAAACCAGATTCATAATAGTTGGTCAAAATTACCAATGTATTTAATTACCATGAGAATGGCACACTTTGATGTTACAGCCAAACGGGACAGAACCTCAACAGAAGAAGTATCCAACATCCTAACCTTACATTACAGTACACACCAGTTCACCAATTATTTAGTATTCAGGCAGCACAAACTGAAAATGTATAGATCTTAATATTCCTCAAAAATCTCTACAATACCTAGATACAGTCATGTCCATGTCAAAATAATACTGTGCAGTTTTGTCTGTAAAATGCCAAAATTACAAAGTTACCAAAGTGCCAATAGGTGATGCTATGTAAAGCTTATAAGTGGTCAATTCCTGCATAAGCCAAAATATCTATGCCCTTTTATAAAGTCAGTTCCAGAGAACAGCATTACATAATTCATGGTTTCAAAACGATATAAAACCCTCAATAACATTTTATTGACAGAATTATCATTAAAAAGCCAATTGTGAACTTTTAACTTACTCCATACATCAAAAAAAGAATTTACTGTGTTTACTTGGGAAGTACTTAGATGTATGTCACTAAACTGACACTCCAGCAATTCACCCTTTTTGTCCTTTACTGTTGTTCAGATTCCTGCTTCACCCAGTAATATTATGAGTGCTGCGTGGTTAGTGGTGGCCTGAGTCAACTGTCCTCTGGATGTGAGACACCTCTAGTACTGGCATTAAGAGCTGGAAAGCATCCTGGATATATGATGCACTGTTGGAAGCCTGAACAAGAAAAAAAAAACAAAAAAAAGGAATTAGCTGCAGCTCCAAATACCTTAACAGCCAGTCAAATGTTAAAGACACTTCTATACAAAGAGCATTTTACACAACAGTGAAGACATTCAAGCTATGAAATAACATGTACTAAAATATATAACGTCATAGTTTATAACTTACATAGAACCAAGAAATATAGCATAGTTATGCTTTCAGGTAAAAATAGATTTAGATCTATCAGATCTAATAGAAAAAACACAACAGGGATGTCCAAACTGGTGATTTAAATACATTCCTATAACTTGCCATTGTACTGTGTATACAATACATACAAATAAATACAAATATTATTGATTAAATACACATATTCTTATTTAAACAAGATATCAAGTAGTTCTTTTAAAATCAATTAATTCTCTAACATTTTATTGCATTAATATTGCCTTTATTCTAACATTATAGATGTTTTTACAGGCAGTGGCACATTTGATTTCATGATAAATGCTTTTAAACAACTTAATAGACTGTGTTTTTCATGGGTTTGTGTGTACTCTTGTTCTGAAACGTTAATTTAAAGGAACAGCCAATAGATTAGGGCAGTGGTGGCTCAGCAGTTAGAGCGCCAGGCTATCAATAACAGGGTTGTGGGTTCGATTCCCGGGCTTGGCAAGCTGCCACTGTTGGGCCTTTGAGCAAGGCCCTTTACCCTCTCTGCTCCCACCGCTCTGGGTGTGTATGTGTTCTCACTGCCCCTAGTTCACTACTGTGTGTGTGTTCACTACCACAGATGGGTTAAATGCTGAGGACATGCTGAGTACAGTGACAAATATGTGCACCTTTACACAACACCTTTTTACCTTTTATTACTGACTGGTGGTTACCAGCTTCCATTCATTTTAGCCATGTTAGCATGCTTGTTAAACTATCCCTTTAAAATCACCATGGGTAAGCCAGTTTAGAACATTAAACTTTATAAAGTAGTTCCTGCCTTGTGCCCAATGATTCTTGGTAGGCTCAAGACCTACTGTGAACTTGACCAGGAAGAAGCAAAAAAGAAAAGAATGAATGAATGAATAAATGGATGGATGAAACAAACCTCCAGAAATACTCCAGTGATTAGTGGATTAAGGACCTCTCCCTTCTCGTTTGACTGCAAAGGAAAGATTATGTCTTTGTTTATGCTTTATGTAGAGTCAGGAACAACCATCATCAAGTAGACATTTATGGATATTGGTGGCATTATAGTAGTGTGTAACAGGATGTATATTAATAAGGATTTGCATAGATCAAAAGAACCTGCATATATCAAAGAGCTTTAGCTGTCTTACCCCGATGGTTGTTAAACAAGCTGTGAACTTTTTGGATAGTAGTGATATTTCTTTGCAGAGAACAATGGTGATTCTGAAAAGAAGCATACAAACATATGACATTAATTTATTTGTTTATTTATTTATTATTATTTTTTAAATAATATGTTCTATTTCCAGCTGTTGGTTGGAAAGGGCTTACTGTGAAAGGACTTTGGCTTGTTCCAAGGCTGTGACCTCCTCAGGGTTAGAGTGAAGCAGCATCTCTGCCACCTTGTGGAACTGCTCGATAGATCTGGCTGTGAGTTCAGCCAGGCTTGTGATGGCAGAAGAGTGAGCAGCCTAAGGCAGAAAACAAGGATTAGTTCATTTTAGTATTTAGTAAAAGCAAAGATGGAAATAAATAAAACTGGTCAAATGGTTCTTCAAATACAAAGACAAATTTGTATATGGTTCTTTCAAGAACCTTGGTTCTAAAATCTAAAAAAGCATCAAAGAACCCCTTACTGTCAGTCTAGTCAGTACTATACAGAATCCTTTTGGCTTTGAGTTTAGTGATTTTATAGGTGCCAATATGTTTGTTTGACCTCTTCTTAAAGCAATACTATGGAGAATTGGCTTTTCTTGCACCCCCCCCCCCCCACACACACACACACAGTCTGGAAGTCCACAGGACGTGTTCTCTGGACGAGCTGAGAGATACAGTACTGTCACTGAAAGTGAAAGAAGTATGTGGACTGAGGCAGTAGAGTACCATTACAGGATTGTACACAAACATGACTCGGCAGCATTACCAAGTTCTCCTGAGCGTTGCTCGGTTCGCTTTACCAAAGTAAAGTACACAGTGCAGTTAGCAGCAGGCCGAGGCCAGAGCAGCAACATCAGCGACGCTGTTCTCCATTTTACAAGTCAGTGGAGCATCAATATGATTTTGAAGCTGATATTTTGAGATAAAAATGCTACATAATGTTGCTTTAAGAAAGTCCAATATTACTTGAGGTCATCATCTTGTTGGGCCAGATGGAGTATACAGAGGAGCAGTAACAACAAAGAAAAGAAACGTATTATATGTCTGGTGGTGTGTCAGTTCGAGAGGTGACTGACAACAGTACTAATCCTCACATGCAAATTATCATAGATGTGTGCTGGGTACTTTAACACTAATAGAAGCTTGTTTTACATTAATTTAAATGCACAAAGATAAAGATCTCACCGTTTTTGAGATTTGCATGAAAATGCAAAAGTATGTGTAAATGAGTAAAAATTGTAATGAGTAAAAATGTTTTTCTAATTTCTTACAAGGGTGAAGTACAGATCTTCCAAAAATAATACTTAAAGCAACAGTATGTAAAAATATTAACCTGTAATAGGGAGAATGGCATCTCTATCACTGGCACTCAGAACTCAGAAACAAAAATATACGCTCATGAGGACTGTGTAATATTTGTATAGTACTCTACCACCTCAGTCCACATGCTTCGTTCACTTCAGATGTTGGTTCTGTACCGATCAGCTTGTCCAGAACCATCAATTCTCTTTAAATAAATGCTGCTTTAAGCACAGAAACAAAGTTCAGTTACTCAAGCACTTTCCACTGAGTAGAAGATAAGGTAAGAACTTTCAAACAAGATAAGAACAATCTGGCTTCAAAAGATTTTTCCAGCACAGACCTTCACAAGCTTATTAAACTAATGATCTTAACATGCAGAAAACATAATCTAACAGTCCAGACTGCAAAGAATGAAATAGCAGTAATTAAACTGTCAGAAAACAAAAAACTCTGTGCTAATTACAACGGTTTAACACAAGATCTCGTACCTCAACCGTGCATTTGGTCTCTGCTGCTGCCTGCTCTTCGCCCTCCTCTTCATGCTGCTGGGCTTCAGTTGGCAGTGTCAGGTCTGTGGCGCGGCTGAATGCACTCTTCCTGGCCTGAAGTACAGAATCACTCGGTATGAGTGAGGTTTTCCATTCAAAGTAGATTATACCCTCCTCAACAAAAAGTCATACTGTTACCTTACAAAGTTTCTCAGATGTTGATGATATGTGAAGCTTTTCAAGCGCTTCGGTCAGTTCCTTGTCAAAGCTTTCACCATCATCCTCTAAAGGGGCAAAATTATAAATGTGAACATATCTGTCCCTAAATTCATACAATAGAGGAACAAAATAAACAAAAACTGAATTCTTAACAATCAATCAATGTGGTTACTGGTTGATCACTGGCTGAATGTGAGAAATTAAGTAGGTATACATTCCACATGTCATTTGTAGACACAGTCCCCATTTTAGCTTTTACCCTTTGTATCGTCCACCTCCTCATCATCAAACTCCATGAGGGAGAAAGACTCCTTGATCTGCTCCAGTTCCTCTCTCAGCTGGACCAGCTGATCACCAGACAGCGTGGTCAGCACAGACTTCACCTGCACACAGCAACCGTAAAACAAATACGGGTTAATGCTCCTAATGGTAATCATGTTAGACTGATACTCATGCTCTTAGTATACACTGATTAGCCATAACATTAATACCAGGTGAAGTGGGAAAACGTTGATTATCTTCACCTACAGAGACATCAGTTAAGGGGTAGGATATATATGGCAGCAAGTGAACTAAGCCACTTTAACAAGGCCGAGACTGTGATGGCCTGACGACTCGGTCAGAGCATCTCCAGAACATCATGTGAGGGGTTTCCTAATTATGCAGTGATCAGTATCTACCAAAAGTGGTTCAAAAATGTGAACTGGTGAACCAGTGACAGGGTCCATAAAGGCCCCACCTCACAACTTGCAGGACTTGCAGCTCCTAACCTCTTAGTGCCAGATAGCACAGGACACCTTCAGAGGTCATGCATGGAGTGCATGCATTGAATGCTCAGATCTGCTGTGGCGCCACAAGGGGGACCTACTCAATATTAGGCAAGTGATGTTAATGTTATGGCTGATCGGTGTATAACCTACAGGACAGTGTAATCACCAAATCTTTAAAAATGAAAGCTTTGTGAACACTTGGCTGCATTGCTCACACTTTGTTCACACATAGTTTAAACTGCAATGCAAGGACATTGATGGAGATTTCATTTCAGTGGTAGAAAATAGAAAATACAAACATTTAGAGTTAGAGTCTCTACCTTTGCTTCACTTTCTCTGGACAGGAGCTCTAAAGCCTCCAGATGGGATAGTCCCTGGAACTCATCAAACAGCATGCCATAGTGAGCCACCTTGTCCATCTCAGAAGTGAAATTCTCAGTCGTCTGCTGTTCCTCGCGTTCCTTTGCCTCCCTTAAAACCTTGAAAGAAGAGAAGGAAACACACATTTTAAAATATAAAGATAAATATACATAATATCATACATATTATTTTCACTTAACATAACTTCAGTCTCAGCATCACCAGCAGAAAAATCTGATCAGATATCAAAAGAAATAATAAAGCTGTGGCGTGCCAGAGCATTTATCTGAGCAGTGTGACACATTTAGGTGGTCATCTTTAGTGAAGTGCGTTAAACAAAATAGCTCATTATTAAAGCTTTAATGTTGCATTAGTATCATCTGATACTTAAGGTTTCAGTATTGGTAGCCTTAAAGTGGTCTCTTGGACTTGAATAACAGCAGATCTATTAATATTCCACCAACCTGTGAGAGTGTGGAGGTTCTGTGCATCAGCCCTTTGGTTTTCTTGAAGCCAGGGTCTCCCTCAGCTATCACATCCATGGTCTTCTTTCCAATAAACTCCAAAGCATCCAGACCTCCACTTATTACTGTTTTACTCTGGCCAACAAAATGTGGATAAAAGGAGTGAGGCAGAGAGTCCAGACAGTGAAAGTTGCACAAGCTACTGGATCTGTATATGTCTATCAATTTATAAATGTATATTCTTACCGTAGTCTGAACCATACTGGAGAGGGAGGAGAGCATTCCCATACTGCTGGAGGACAGCATTCCCATTGTGCCACCAATCGTGATCCCCTCTTCTTCTGACTTTTCTGCTTCACTGCTGGAAGCAGCTGCAGTGAAACGAAGGAATTAGAACAGTAGCATTTCTTACTGAAGCTCACCCACAATAACAACAGCAGAAAATGTTATAGCCCTCATTTTTCACTAGATCAAAGAAACAAGTGTGGAAATTCTGTCCGTTTGTGTTTGTAAGGAGAAAAGGAGATTTTATTATGATTTAAAATGTATGGGGAAAAAATATCAACATTATGTTTACAATTTCGGTCATTTGCTGACAACAAAACAAATGGAAAGACATCAGAAGTCCTATAATGAAGACTATATGGACAAAAGTATTGGGACATCTGCTCATTCACTGTTTCTTTTGAAATAATGGGTATTAAAAGAAATTGTTTTTGTGGGAGTAACTGTCTCTCCTATCACCAGCAAAGACTTTCTACAAAATTTTGGAAGAGCGTTGCTGTAAGGATTTGATTGCATTCAGCGACAAGAGTGTTGGTAAGATCAGAATGTTGGATGATCAACACCCCACCTCATACCAAAGGTACTGAACTGAATATCATCATTCCAGAAAACACAGTTCCACTGCTCCATAGCTCAATGTTGGGGGGGCTTTATACCCCTCTAGCCCAAGCCTGGCATTAGGCATGGTGTCAATTGGTTTAATGTTTATCTGCTTCAGAGAGTCCTATTCTATATCAATACTGCTCTACAGGGGCTAGACAAGCTGTGTGTGTACATTTGTGTCATTTAATATGTCAATAATATATTACATATTACATATCTGTCAGTAATAATATTACATGTGGATATATAATGTATGTAAATCAAAAGTAAATCTAATCCTAGCACTGAAAGAGTAAAATACCATCGGTTTTCTCTTCCTGTTCCTCCTGGGCAGAGAGCTCCTCAGGGCTGGGGATTCCTAGTGATGTCTCTGCCTTCTCGATGACCTGAGAAAGTCCTTGTCCTTGGTCAGAATGCAAACAAACGATTAGACACAAACAGTACAGTGTCTCCCTCTTCCCTTTCTAAACTGAAACCCTGTCTTGCTTTTAAACCGGCATAGTCTGATCCATCGTGTCTCTACACAGGTCAATGTGTGTTTTTATTTTGTGTGCAGTCAGTGTTCACTCCCTCTTGCAGTGCCTAATGGCTGGTAACTGTGCAAATATCAAGAGCTTTGAGAAGACTTGCCTACTGTGGCCACAGTGGCTGTGGCAGTTGAAAGTATAGACTTTCCCCAGCTTCCCCAGTAACCCCAGGAACCCTGGGATACAGTTGTCTGTGTGGAGGCCTGTGCGGAAAACAATTACAGCATTTCAGTGGAGGCACATTGTTTTGTGTTAGATACATATACAAAGAGCCCCTGTCAAATACATCACTGATTGAATAAGATACCAATTATATTGACAACTAACTGAGAAATCAGAAAAAGGCCAGACAGCGAAAATTTGCATGACAATAACAAATGCCTGTCAATATTTTACAAAGATATTTTACTGTAGAAAGCTAAGGAACTTGTCTAAACAAGGGTACACAGCTATTTAAGTGGTAATGGTGTCCTCTTGTTGAGAACCGAGTAATCGTGACAGTCCTAGGTATAACTGTTCAAACTGGCAGGTTCTGACTTAAGCAGCATGTTTTTCTTTGGCAATAAATGAGTCTCCCACTAGTCAGTAGTGTGAAATTACTGGCCAGTTCCAAAGCCAAATCAACATGTGCAAGAACATGCTTTGACCTTTTTTTTTCTTTACTATGGGTAAAATTCCAACAGAAGAAAGAGGTTCACCTGTGCTGCATTTTCCGATGGGCCGGGGGTCTCTGGAGTTTCCTCTGGAGGTGGGGATTTGTTCTCTGGTCTCCTCCTTGTCTTGCGGGTAGGGGCTATATCTGTGAAGCCATCACTCTGAGAGTCACCAGAGGAATCATCCTGCGTGGGTGATGACCGCTCTTTGGGAGCTGTAACCTCTACGTTTCCCTCTGTGTCATTTGCTGGGCTTTCGTTGTCTGACATCTTAAAACATACCAACGCTCCTGTTATGGAGAAAGAGAGAGCACAGTGTTGTGGATTAGGGAAATTTCAGTAAATTTACTACATGCAAAAACCTTGTCTCTCCAGGAGAGCAGCTTTACAGAAGAAGATAAAAAAAAAAACTACTGAACTTCAAATGGATGTCAAAGTGATGTCAATGTCAATTTCTTTTCATCAATTTATTCTGACATTTTGACAAAATGTGAAGAACTGCCAGATTCTGCACAAGGGCAACAATATGCTAAATATTTCCACAGAACATACAGTACAGCATGTACTACGTCAATCTATGTTACTGGTGTCTCTAAAATGGTGACTTTACAGGAGAAGGCAAAAATGTTCTTGACTTTGAATGAAAGTCAATGTAAAATAAGGGTTTATTCCAAGTCATTTAGAGCATTTCTATTGGCCTATTCATACAGAATTATTTGCAGTGTACAGAGCAGCTACAGAAAACTAGAAAGGGACAAAAATGGAGATGCATGTTTTTCATTGGACAGCAGAGATACATTACATCGGGATATACACTAAGAATAGCATATCATCGCTTGTACATTATTTCTGCACTTCTATCATTGGTCGCTTTTTGACCTTATTTAAATTTGGCAGTTGTTCTTTATATCGTGTCCTAATTTCAGGTTGGACAATACAGTAAAAATACTACATCACAATATTTGAAGACAATTTCACAATACACTGTATTTATCACGATATATGTGATCACTGACTAAATACATCAGTAGCGACAGATTCTACTATTCAGATCCTCTCTCGTACTGAGTACAGTGATTTTCATTAAACATCTGCTTCACTTCGTCTAATTACAGTGTTGGTAATGACACCTGCAGCTGGTAAGTGTTCTTCAAGCACTGACAATATACTCAATATGCTTATTTATTTATAATAATAATATATTATTATTAATTATATATGTTAATGGCAATAATCATATATCAATTATTCCATGCATCACAACAGTGATGTATCAATCTCCAAGTCAGTTCCTCAAGCACTGTAAGTCATCCAAAGGCGCAACAATTTCTATTGAATATTAAATAATTGAAAGATTAACACCTGATGGAGGCGAAAGTTGACTTAACGACATGTCTATATGTCCTACTCCTGAGGGACAGGGACAAGTAGAGGACAGTCATGAGTAAGATATTTCTACCTACAGATGAGACGTGGGGTTTTTACGTAGGTCGCTATTTTCAATGAGAAGTATTTGACTTTAGAGACACAGTCCAATTCCTGATCGTTCAGGTCAGCGGACCTGCAACCCTGTGGCCAACATCTGCAAATCCTGTAGCTAGCTAACATCTGGGGACAGCTGCTTAGAGACACTATGAGGTTTCTGACTGAAGATCTCAGATCTCTGATACGACAGAGCCGTAGGGGTAATAAAACAGAGGAGACCAGAGACTACAGCCACGCTGTCCCTCCACTTTTAGGCCTGTTAAGGCGTTAGTGGCGCAAGAACTACTCAAATACATTAAGACGAACTGGAGGTCAAAAGAAACAGACGATAAACACTAACTCAAACCTGTTAATCTCTGTTCGTGTCCACGGCCAGGCGATCCTCTCGAGCCACGTCACTGGACTTCTTGTCCCGACGCCTGTGATGCGATTTGTTTTTCCTAGTTGATCTTTTCTTCGACTCCAAGAAACGAGGCCTGATGGTGTCCAGAGGCCGCCACCTGCTGGCCTGGAGCGTGTCAGAACCCGGCAGTCCCACAAACCCAGGAGCACATAATGTTCAGAGAAGCACAATTCAGAGAATTCAGGGAAACGTGTGTTGGCGGTTTTTACAAGACGGTGAGGTAAATTTGCTGCTGCTGCTGAAGGCTTTCAATAGGCAGGACTAATGTCTCAAGTTAATGCGAGTCGTTCTCGGCCGTATTTATGAAGATTAAAATGTGTAGAATTGCTAGACTTTACACTTAAAATGATCTTTATGGGCAAAATGACGTCATTTGCCTAAATTACGTAAGATCTAAACTTTCACACTTTTAAGTTAAAAGGCAAATCTTAAGAAGTACACGCCCCCCAGCTAACTCCAGAAGCTGATTGGACGCTGTGAGACATTCGCATGTTTTCGGCTGCTGTGATTGGTGCAGCGACTCGCTCCTCGATAAGCTGTTCCTCTGTTGTTATTTTTTTTTTTTGTCCTCATCCAGAGTCACTCAGACACGAAAATGGCTGAAGAGGCGGCCGAGCAAAGTTCTCCTGGAATCCTTCAAGAGATCTTCACCTCGCCCCTGAATCTGAGCTTGCTGTGCCTCTGTCTGTTTCTCTTGTATAAGATCTTTCGAGGAGATAAGCCCGCGGATGTGGGCGAGATCGAGGAGCAGCTGCCCAAACTGAAGAAGAGGGATTTCACCCTGGCCGAGCTGAAGCAGTACGATGGAACCACAAATCCCAGAATACTCATGGCTGTCAACGGGAAAGTGTTTGATGTGACGAGAGGAAAGAAGTTCTACGGCCCAGGTAAAACGGTTCCTCGGTTCCTGCCCGACCCCCTGTGAATGGTTCAGCAGTGTGGGCTTTTAGGGTGGACAACTTTAGCATGGAGAGAAGGGAATGGGTGGGCCATGCTTTAGGGGGTTTCCTCTGCACTTCTGCACTGGTACTTTTTCCTCTTGGTCGTGCAGATCTTCTATAGATCTTCTATGTCCAGCACACAGTTCTCCATGTAACTTCGGCCACACCCCTCTATTTCCTTCCTTCCTTGTCCTGTGGAACCTCCTGAAATATTCATCAGCTTTAACCCCTTTTACTTTAGTGCTTTAGGGAGGGTCTGCCTAAGTCTGGCTAACCTCTAGAGGCCTGATGAGTCACATATTTAAGGTTTTAGGAGTTCAAGGAGGTCAAGAATTGAGATTTGTTTGAGAAATGTGTCAAGCAAGCTGTTCGAGCAAGGTTCTCCATATGCCCCCGGTGCCTTTTGCACACACATTGTGAGGAGGCAGTGTGCAGCTGTTTGTAGATAGTGAATGAGTAATAAGATCAGGGCAAGGCCAAAGGTCAGGGTCTGCCTAGATATTTCGCTTTGTACGCAATTAGGGGAAATGTCAACTCCTACCTGCATGCGTTTCCCACAGACCTGACATACCACATATTTCTCAGAATTTCTGCATAATCCAGGGGTTGAGATGTAAACAGGCTGGCGCAGTGTGAAGTGGCTCATTGTAGAGAAACTTAGCGACTCGGATTTCTATACGGTGGTGGTAGGAACCAGGAGTCACAATGTATACAGTATAAATATAGCCATTTTATTTCTCATCCAAAGCCTCCAGTGAACCTACACATCTTCTGAGTTTCACATGGAATGATGAGGATGGTTAAACAAGTTAATTTTGCCCAACACCTTGAACATATCCCTGTTTCATGAATGGGTTTTAAACATTTTAGGCCACAACCTTCCCAAAGTGATGGTAGCTATAGGAAGTATAAACGGTTCTTCCAGTAGCAGGAGATGTATTCGTATTCATAACCTTCTGAGAGAACTTCTTCAGAGGTATTTCAAACATTTCAAATGTCAGGTTTCTTTGGACTAATGAAATGTCTCTATAATGTAGCCTTTCACTTTAGAACAGGACTTTGTTTATGTCACAAGCTTTTGAATGGTTGGTGTGGCACAACGGATAACACCGCTACCTGCCAGTGAGCTGCCAGGTACACCATGTGGCAGGCCAGGGTTTGATTCCTGGTCTGGGTGGCTGTGCTGCACTACATCAACAAGAGTCCTTGGGCAGGACTTCTAACACTGCACTAGTCCACTTCTGTAATACGAGTAACTTCGTTAGTTGCTCTGGAGAAGAGCATCAGCTAAATGCCATAAATGTAAATGTAGTTAGGTAGAAATCTTGAGAAACAGGTGGAATTTCTAATGTTAAGTAAATCAAGTAAAATCATGCTGAATTAATTAAACCCAAACCCTGAGTTCCCCAGGAGCAGTTTTCCAAAGAGTGCCTGGGGAGAGAACAAATGTGTCGAGCAAGCTGTTCTAATTCCTGTTCTGTCTTTTTTTTTATTTTATTTTAGAGGGTCCTTACGGGGTCTTTGCAGGCAGGGATGCTTCCAGGGGATTGGCTACGTTTTGTCTGGATAAGGAGGCCTTGAAAGACGCGCACGACGACCTTTCAGACCTCAATGCCATGCAGCAGGAGAGCCTGAGCGAGTGGGAGACACAGTTCACTCGTGAGTCAAATCCCAGTTGTTCCTACTGCAGCTATTGGGACTGAGTGTACCTAGATTAGCATTAGCAAGGAGAGTTAGAAACGTGGGTGAATGAATTAAGTGCAGCAGCTCAGCATCACCTACATATTCTGCTGTTCCAGAGTATAATAAAGCAATATAAATATTGGTTTCACATATAGTCCAAACTGGAACATCTCTCTGATGCCGACAGTTCTACGCATCCCTAAATGATATTGCATATTTATTATTCAGCTCCACTATGTAACGATCCTTGCTCTAAAGCAGCATTAGAGTAAATAATGCATTTCATTTGCTCCACAGACAAATACGATTACATCGGCAAACTCCTGAAGCCTGGTGAGGAGCCAACGGAGTACACAGACGATGAGGAAGTGAAGGACAAAAAGAAGGAGTAGAACGCTCAGGGCCACAAGAGGCAGCCACTCACCTCGGTTCCCTAGTGTTCCTGCAGTCATCAATAAGTGCAGATAATTCTGCTTCACTTTGACTGTTTGGTCTGAACGAGGATGTCTTCAAGTTTTTCCGTTTTGCCTCACTGTGACCTTAATTAACCTGTCTTAGATCGCCAAGATGCGTTTCAATCATAAGGCTTTTCTCTTAAAAAAATGCTGTAGTGTATGTGAGAGTGCCAGCAGATGTCATGATCTGTAGTTGGGATAGGATGCCCAAATAGCGTACTGGTAATAGTCATGACTGGTATGGGACCCACTGTTTTATATTCGGAAGGTTAGTTTGTGGCCATTTTATTGAACATGAATGTTTAACAGACACAGAACTGTGATACACTACAGATCATTCATACGCCGTTTCAAAAGCGCTTTTGTGAGAGTGGTAAGGATGTGCTTTATTACTCTACAGACGTAGGCGAAATGTAACATTCCAGTGGTTTGGACCTTGGGAAAGACTAGACTAGAGTGCCCGGTTGAAACACTTGAGTTGTACCTTGAAGCTACTCATCATTAAAGAGAATCTTGTGCTACCCTGGTCTGGTTTATAATAAAAACAAAAATGCAGCTTCACTGGTGCCAGTGTGATTTTCTGGTGCAGGCTCAATACCAGCGCCATGTCAGTATGTCAGTTTGTGTCTTTCCTCAAAAGATCGGTTACAAAATGCTTAACCTTAAATACTTGTAGGTGTTGTTCAGTAAGTCTCATCCATCAAAAATGGCAATGCTCATAGAGAGTACATACACTATACACTACACTATATTTGTGGACACCCCACTTGGGGACAGTGGTGGCTCAGCTCCGGGCTATTGCTGACAGGGTTGTGGTTTGATACCCAGGCTCGGCAAGCTGCCACTGTTGGGCCCTTGAGCAAGGCCATTCGCCCTCTATGCTACCCGGCCGCCGCAGCAATGGCTGCCCACCGCTCTGGGCACGTGTGCTCATTGTCCACTGTGTGTGCTTCACAGGTGTGTATGCGTGTGTTCACTGCACGAATGGGATAAAAGCGGCCAAATTCCATCTGTGTCCGTTACAAATGGTAATATATGGTGGTTTTGCTTGTCTTGTCTTGTCTTGTCCTGCTAATTAATGTATTCAGCTACAGACACAGATGTGCAATGTACCAAAATTTAGTAGAAAGCCTTCCCTGGACAGTTACTACAAAAAAAAAAAAAGCACTCTATTAATATCCATGACATTGGAAGAAACGATGAAAGAGCAGGTGTCCCAATACTTTTGCTCATAAAGCAGCTATTCCATTTTTAAATGAAGATCAATTAAACATTGAGGTCTTTCATAAGTGCTTCTCAGTCCTGGTCTGGTGCACCCTGCTCTAACCCAGTTTAAACTTCTGAAAGGCTTTACCATTACTGGAGGAGTTGAGTTGATTCTGTCGGACCTAGTAGAAATGTGGAAAAGCAGGTAATTGAGCCGTAAGTCAAGAAAGCACTACATTATTGGTTTTGTAAGCCTGTTAACACAAAGTCCCAAATTCTAAGACTTTAGCATGCCACCCTGTGGTCTCGAAATGTGGTGTGTTCAGGTCAATATCTGGCGGATTTGCAGCGAAAAACACAGGTGCACCACTGACTGAAAACAACCCAGGCAGACGTCAACAGTCAGACGTTCATTGCTATCTTGGCAGTGAATTGTCAACACAGGTGCGTGCCTAACGCGTGTACACCTCCACTTTGCGCCATTGAAATAGCAATTCGCCAAAGTCAGCCCGCACCTGACTCTTAAAGGGAATGGCAAGTGACGTGCTGATTGGTTTATTGCACGTTATGCCCAAAACACACCCATGATTTATTAAGAGATTTAGTACATGCCTTTTGTGCATTTGAAGCCAAGCAAGGCATGGTTGATGACTCGCCAAAATATTGCTAAAATAGGGCCCTAGGTATTTTTATACTACTAAGGCAATAAGCACAGTAATTTATTCATTAATGCAATAAGCTACATAAAGCCCGCTACCTATACATGTTATAGAGAGCTTTAGCAAGAGCTGAGTTACAAACACAAGTATAGTGATAATCACATTTAGCCAACATCTCTAAAATTCCAAGTATCAACACTAAACCAGTTAAGCCTAGGCTAAATGGAATACTTCTAAATTTCTAGACACTTCATTCAGTAAGATGTAAAGAAAGACTTAGACATTTAGAAATGTATCAAGCCAGAATTAGTCATAGTGGCGGTGATTAAAACTAGTTATCTAAATCTTTTAATGACTCATAAAGACCTGAGACACTTTTTGTGAGATTTGTGAGATTGAGAACGTTTGGGCCTAAAATAAGTATTTGTAAAATCAATTCATGGCCGATAGGTACATGTAGGGCATTGTAAGGCAAAAGAGTCACTAAAAAAGACGTTTTTTTTTTCAGATTTCCCAGTATTTTGCCAATCTTAGATATAAACCTTGTGTATGTGTACTGGTCATGAATAGCAATATAGGGCTATATTTGCATTATATACATAATTAGCCCTGGTTCTATAACCACCATTATAAAGAAAATGAAGCCTCTATAATACAGAATCCCACTAAATGACTTTAATGACTGAATTATTTGTGATAAATCCATCCAAATCTCCTTAGATCAGTTTAAGAAACGGACCCTGTCTATACCAAAATTATCTGAGTTTTACAGGTAGCATGTTACAGCCCTCATGGCAGCTTCATTACTACATTCTGCATCTGGATCTGTTTAAAAGCATTAATACACTGTCTGTTATCCCAGTGATGACAATCACTGCACTCTAGAGAGAAGATCTCCTTACTCCTCCTCACCATATAACCCACAGGGTCACCTTTATAGAAGCAGTTCTACTTAGCTTCCCTACACTCAGCAGCCTCTTGCTCACTACAGACTCTCTGAGCTAGATGTTTCAAAGCCCGGCCATGGGGAGGTGCGCAACAGGCAGCGCTTGTGCTTCATGAAGAGGCCATACACGGGGGTCATGTCTGGCTGCTTGCCTGGCAGGCTGCTGAACTTTAGCCTCTGGATTAGGATGGCGAGAAAGAGGAAGATTTCGGCGCGGGCGATGGCTTCACCAACACAACGCCGCTTGCCCAGGCTGAACACCATGACCTTCTCAGCTTTGGTCCTGTCATGCTCGCCGCTGTCTGTGCTTAGGAAGCGGTCGGGGTTGAACAAGGAGGGCTCCTTCCACTGTTCTCTGCAGAGAGGAATCAGATAGTATAGGGTAAACTCACTGGCCGCTGACTTTATCAGAATCACAATCAGATTATATCAGATTATAAGAATTATAGGATTATAGGAGGCCTCTGAGCTACTACAACATGCATGAGCAGATTGTTTGAGACACACTGGGTCATTCAATTGGGATTTATCATTTGTGGCTTCTTTGATTTTGAAGTACTGCCTTGGGAAAGTGTTAGGAAAGACCTTTTTAAAGAATACTCTAGTGCTTTACAACATAATCTTTATCAATAACATCTGAAACTTATGACTGATTAGCATGGAGAATTATTTGCTTACTAATAATAATCTTTTTTTTTTTAAGAAAAGAACAGAAAACTTGTCGACTCAAAGAAGCCATTGGGAACTTGCCAGTTGACGTTTTTGTGAAATACTATATGAAAAGTCTTGCTTGACATAAAAGACCTTATGCTTAGGGTTACACATAGGGCTCTGTCAGTTCCATAGAATAGGGATCATCCATTTCATTACAACTTCTTCACAGGGGTCCCTCCGTCAGTGCTCTACTGGGTTAAGCCCACCTCAACCACCAACTGCGCTTTAATGTTGCTGTGAACAGAACACAGCCACCACTATGATCCGATACTGGCTTGACAAGGATCCAGAAACACAGTATAACACTGTGTTCATGGTCTAAACACCATGTAGTCAGATCTACGGTAGAATGTACTGGTTTGGTGTAGAATACTGTCTGTAAATAAAACTATGAATATATATGGTCTTGTATATGTATATAATCCTCTATTTTGCATAATACAGTCACATGTAGTCATGTTTTGTACATGTACATGTTCACATGTAGGCAAGTATTGCACCTCATGTAAATGTTGTCTTTTTCAAACATATTGAAACAATATTGAGAGATGAAGGTAATATAATATTGATGGAGGTAATATTTCACACAAACAACAGCAACACCAACTTCAACTTGAATACATACATACACATACACACACACACACACACACACACACTGATTACTCTGATCCTTCCAGTTTATTCACCATATCCATACTGAGCTCCACTGACCCACGGACTGCATGCACTTTGCACTTTAACCGAACTCCTCTCTGGACATAAGCTGTGTACTATTCTCTCTACCTGAGCACTAGCTGCTATACTTATTACTTATACTCTGTGTTTGCCTACAAGATGCTGCTTCCTAAACCAGACTGGTCTACCTCAGCATATGCTCCTGAACTCCCTGTTTTACTCTCCATTTACATGCACAGCACATCACTACTCTACATATTTGTTCCATTTACTGTAGTAACTTAGTTTGGACCTTAATCACCCAGCCTTCATGCACACATTGGCACATGCACATATTTGTATTTGCATATTTTTGTATGTATTGCATTTATCATCTTTGTACTTATTGTCTAAGCTCCCTGTCCAGCGTTTTGTCTATTGTCCTTGCACTATTGAATGTCCTACCTATTCTGCACTGGAGACCTAGTCTAACAGTGTTCCAGTGGACTGTAAAAACCTGTATTAGTATAATTACAAAAAAGTGTTTTGAATTTAACTGAATATAACTGAATAAAACTGAAAAATGCGTTTTTAAAATAATTTGTAAAATGTAACTAATAAAAATGCAGTTTTCTTGTAAGAAAAAGATCCCCACACCCCCACATTTATTATTTAAAATGCCTAAAATTAGAATCAGATGCAGAACATGGTAAGAGAGGATTCTGGAATAGCCAGTCTTATTGAAATCTCAGACATTTAGTTTGGTTTGCTCTTGACTGTTGAAATGAGTGATATCATCATGGTGAGATCCAGATAGCTCTCTGAGGTCTTCAGAAAGAAGGCTGTATAAGCATATGAGTCTGAGAAGAAATGTAGATCTTAGAACAATCCGAAATCATGCATTCCACTGTTAACAAAATAATTAGCAAGTTAGAGAATATTTCATCTAAATACACTGATATTATTGTCTGAAGACACACATACAGCAGATACAGTCTATGTTGAAAAAAATGTTGGATTGCCGGATCAGCTGGAGCTGGCGTGTTTAGGAAAATACCACAATATGCATGACAAAGGTACTCCAAGGATACTAACTGGTCACAGAGCCAGCCCTAGAGAAGCCTGGAGTGCATTATTCTGAAGCACAGTGATCACCTATTATCCGACCATGTAATTCATAACGCAATCCACTGGCTGCCAGACACCACTAATGACAGCCTTCAGTCTGCCAGTAGCATGCTGGACCATCCCCTCTAAAAGAACTGATGAAGCAATGAGCAACTTACGGGTCGTGGTTCATTTGCCACTGGTTAATAAACACACACGTGTCTTTCGGAATAAAGTATCCATTGAGCGATGTGTCTGCTGTGGTGCTGTGAAAGAAAGCACATGTTAATAACTACATAGTTATTAACATGTTGCATAGTACTACTACAGAGGGCATCAACCAAACTGTAGACTAATGGTTTTCATGTCAATATGTGACGCACCAGTGTGGGATGGTGAAAGGGATGAAGGATGAATGTCGGAAAACCTCTGTGATGAAGGACTCAAGGTACGGCAGGTTGGTTTTGTCTGACAGGTGAGGTGTACGATCCATTCCAATCGTGTCCACTGTAGAGAGAAGAGCAGCACTCACAAGCTACAATCATAAATGTGTATTTTTAAACAAATAAACATTTTTTTTTACAAAAAGAAATAATAATAAAATAATTTAACCACTTTAAAAATCCACTAAATCTTTCAGATTTTTAAGTTCACTAGTTTATTTCACACCATGAAAATCCATGCACTTGCAGAACTGGAGGATATGTGCAGATCACTCTGAGCTCTTAGAAGTCAGAGGTCTCTTCTGTACTATCAGTCAGAGAGGAAGATAAACTGTGCATACTCAGCTCCTGGTGAAGTTTCTCCTGAATCTTGGGGTAAGTCACCAAATACATAATAGACCATGACAAAGCAGTGCTGACGGTGTCGATACCTGCAAAGAAACATGAGAGGAAAGACAGGACAGTGAAGCACTATCGCAAGAAGTCGCTGTGTACAAAAAAACAGGCAATCTTTATCATATTGTTTAATAACTAACATTATTTCTAGTTTTACACCATATTTGGAAATATCCTGAATGTCATTTCCATGGTGTGAACATTCTATGACAAATGATTAGCAAAACTGCCACAACATCTAATTTTGGACTATGGACCAGTAGAAATGGTCCAAAATAGTTTTGCCAAATGGAACAATAGAAATGGTACCAAATTGTAAAAATATCATATCACAAGGAATGCACCAACAGAAATGATATAATTTTGATAAAAGGACCAATAGAAATTGTCTAAATTACACTCCTATAATTTTACGAGGAATGAACCAATAAAAACTGTCCCAAATTACAATACAAAAATCATAATGAATGGACCATTAGAAATTATTCAAATTAACAATGACTAATTTTGCCAATAGACATGGTCCACAATTACAATAACATGGACCTATACTAGAAATAAAAATGATCCAAATGTACAATACAATTGAACTGAACAAAGGAAATTGTTCAAAATTATCATAAAATATAGTAATGACAATTAGTTTACCTTTCTGAGAAACATAATTTTGCTTTGCAATAGAAATACAGGTAGGATAAGCCTAAATGAATTGATGACTTATTGATCATATTAGCTGCTTCCTAACTCACCAGCCCCAAAGAGGTCATTCACTATCCCCACAATCTTGTCGTCAGATAGCTGCACATTGGATTTCTTGTCCAGCCTCCTGTCTTCGCAGTGATGAATGAGGGAGTCTGTGATATCCCGAATGTTGTTCTGAAAAAGTGATTCATAACACGGACAGTATCAACATCCTGGATGTAACTGGCATTCTCAATAGAGTAGACAAGAGACTGTACAACCGTCAATCAAGTACATACTGTATACTTAGTAGCCCAGACATGACTATAAACACCTATTATTCAGTTATTAGGCTAATCTTAACACTTTTGTGGAAATAAAGAAAATAAGGGGTGGGGCTGCATATGTGTCCTTAGAACAGCCGTGGAGGGTCTAGTTCCAACACATCCATCTCCACATTTTAGATGCTCTGAAAGGTTGTCTTTCAGTGAATGTGATGTATAACAATAGGTTTGGAATCAGGGCAGGAGCAACAGTGAATAATTTGTTTCTGACATGCCATGTGATATGATGTGGTCTTGGAAAGGCCTAAATGAAAGGTCTAAATTCCACAAAATGATTAATCTGTTGGGAATTGGGCATCATTACTTTACAGTTTAAGGGCTTGAAATTCACTTACCTTATCATAGGTTTCATAATGCTCTTTGACGATTCCCTGCACGAATATGCTGAAGCGGCTGTTGATGTCCAAGAACTTGTCCATGGTCTTGCTGGGCAACAAGCGGAGGAAAGGGATGAAATCTGCCAGGTTGCCACTGCCCACCACCTGACTGAACTCATCGCTCAGGTTCACCAGGCTCACCAGCTCCTCATGGTCGTGGCTATAGCGCCGGCCGAAGCACATGCCGCAGATGACATTGGCCACAGACACCACGATGTGGCGATAGGCATCGAAGCAGCCATTGGCCTCTGTCACACTGTGCAGTCTGTCCACCAGGTACAGACCTTCTTTGCTGATGTGCTCCTCCAGGGTGCAGGAATACTCAGGGTTTTGGCCTTCCAGAGTAGCGAAAGAGCGCAGGGCATTGTGGGCGAGCTTACGGCGAGCGCGCCACACCCTACTCTGATCTGTGCTGAAGGCCAAGCTTTTACCATCATTGATGAAGCGGAAACTGCAATAAAATTCACAATAAATAACAGCTGTAATAGTTTGTTACTACATATTTTACTATGTAGACTAGAAGTATATGGGTATAATTCAAGACGAATGCAGTGCATCAGTTTCTTCAGTGTAACTGCCAATACCAGCTTTGCCAGTGTGTAGTTTTACCTGTGTAGATCTGGTCGTCCAGCGAACTCGTCTCCCTGCTTGATGAGTGCCTGCCGCACCGTCTCACTGCCACTTAGCACCACCACAGGTCGCGAACCAATGCAGATCTTAAAGACAGGGCCAAATTGCTTGCTCATGGCGGTCAGGCTGAGGTGAGGGTCCCATCCAAGTTCCATCACGTTCCCAATGAAGGGGAGAGACTTTGGACCTGGAAGTGGCTGAAGACCCTCAGGCATCCTTGCTCGAGTCAGTCGGAGGAGCAGGTACACTGTACAGATCGTCACCAAAGCCACCAGACTCTCAGAGACAAAGATTGGGCCGAAGAATGGTAGGACTGCCAGTGTCATGTTTTCCTGCTTTCTACAGCGTCCTTAGTGAGAGAACTAGAAGACAATACTCTGAATGATGAGTAAAAGGTAAAAAGATAGCATTAGAGAGAGTGAAAAACAGAAAGAGAAGTCTAATGTTGAAGATTTGCAGCCAGGTTTTTCAGTTCCAGTTCTAAAGCAAGTTCTTGAGCAGGAAAATTACAAAACTGAACACTGGTTTAGAACTCAAGAACTCTACAGTTGATTTGACCCTATTATAGAATGAAGACCTACAAGAACATCTACACTTTACTGTGGAATGAAGACTATCAGTCCTGAATAAACTTCTGCAGTGTTACTGGGGAATGAAGACCTGCGGTGCTAAATGAACACCTACAGTGTTACTTTACTATGGAGCGAAGACCTATAGTGCCAAAGAACATCTACAGTATTACTTTACTGTGGAATGAAGACCTACAGTACACAAGATCTACATTGTAACTTTATGAGGATCTAGTCCTAAATCTACATACATCATCTACAGCACTGCATTGGCATCTACAATGCTTAATGAGCACCATAAATAAATATTTTTGAACTTTATTTAACACATGGAATTACTAACGCAATCGTCACTAATGTACATGAACATCTACACTTTACTGTGGAATGAAAACCATCAGCCCTGAATAAACTTCTACAGTGTTACTTTACTGTGGAATCAAGACCTACAGGGCTAAATGAACACCTACAGTGTTACTTTACTGTGGAGTGAAGACCTACAGTGCCAAAGAACATCTACAGTGTTACTTTCCTAAGGAATTAATACATTCAGTGCTGAATGAACATCTACAGCATTACTTTACTGTGGAATAAAGACCTACAGCACTGAAGATCCACAGTGTTACTTTATGAGTATCCAGTCCTTAATTAAAATCTACATACATCATCTACAGCACTGCATTTGCATCTACAGTGCCTAATAAGCATAAATTAAGCATAAATAAATATTTCAACTTTATTTAACACATGGAATTACTTATGCAACCGTCACTAATGTTCACAAATATTAAACCTGGAGCTTACCTTCCAGGGCAAATCACAGGCTGGCTATTCTGTGGTAAGTAAGAGTTGTTGGGTCAGTTTGATGGGTTTAGATGAAGTGTTGCAGTAGTAGAAGGTATAAATAGAGCCCTCCTGGTGATGTCACAGCGACAGGGCGTTTGAGCTGAGGGGTATTATAACGTCCATCTCACCTTCTTCATTGACCACACACAGTAGAGAGAATCACATGCAGAAGCGCAAGCAGGTCTGTGTGTGTGCACGTGTGGTGGGTGGGTGTTTTTTGCGTGTGCATTTCTGTAAAACAGTAAGAAGCGATCTCTTCTCCAATAAAGTGCTCAGATCAGAATAAAATCCCTTTACAAAGTAGGATCATTTTTAATAAAGACATAACACCTGAGCATACAGATCAATAAGCAGATAGTGGTTGGGATGAATAAATGAACTCATGGACAGTTTTTTCTTTTTCTTTTTTTATAGCCAGATTGATTGGATTCTCTTTAAAGTAAAATATGGTAAACAAGGTTAATTAAGGATTTCTCTCTAACACTTACTTCTATCGATAAACATGGACTGCAGCTCAATTATACAGAACGAGTGAGTAACACTTTTGCATAATGTAGGAATGATAGAGAGTAGGGAATGGCGAGATTATGCACAAAGGACAGTTTGCTCTATTTGTCTGGCCTTGCTGTGTTGTGTACTTTGCTCTTGATTATAAGATGTGGCAATGCCAGCATGGTGAAATCAGTTACTAGACAACTGTGCCCACCGCTCACAGGAAAAAACAAGAGATGATAGTGCTTTGCTATGAATAACAAAAGTACTGACAGTCATCTCTCACACACTTCCTCTAGCATATATTACTACTTTACAATTTTGTATTGACCATAATTCCATTTATAAAAGTAATAAAAGGGGAAACATCCATAGATAGATAGATAGATAGATAGATATACTGGTAGATATACTGATAGATATACCAATAGATAGATAGATAGATAGATTGATAGATAGAACAGTGTTGATGATAGGAGTGATTTGAATGTGTTGGTGCAAGTGTGTATCCATGATCAAGTCCAGATCTACCCAGTTAAACCTGGAAAATGCTCTTTAAGATGCATCTTTTTAAGACAGTAAAGTCTTTGAGAGTTTGACTGGGGGTAAATTAGAGCTGGACAATATGCCAATATTTTATCGTATCGTGATAAATTTTGTTTATATAGCTTATATTGTAAAATATCTTATATCTTATCTTATATTTAAATATGGTGATAGAAAATGTTTCCATATCGCCCAGCTCTAGGGTAAATCATATTCGCATGCAGAGAAAGAGCAGCTAACAGGCCCAAGCTCAAAGGAACAGTTGCTGTGGTAACTTCAGAACTGTGGCATTATGATGTATAAATGTTCTATGACAAATCGTTCTATTAAACTCTCAGATTCTCCTCTGATCCTCAAGCTGCTGACTTCTAACCAGAACTATCTCCACTCATCGAGGCTTCAAACGTAGGATAAATGGTCTTTTAATTATTCCTGCCCGCCGTGGCACCATGCTCTAGCCTTGGGGATGCTGGACTGACTGGGATTTTAAAGTTGGCTGCTGGTGGTTTTTCCTTTTAACTTGGTAAAAGCTGTACATGTGGAGATGTGCTTTATTGGACATGTGTTTTAGATGCTCCTTTCAGTTATTCGGGTTTGCTAGTGGGGAAGACTAATCTTGACTATCAATCTATCATTCTAGCCAATTTTATCATTATCTATGATTAGATAGGTAGAAAAATACACATGTAAGTTACAAAGACCCAAGAGGAAAATGAAAGACCAAAATATAGATAGATAGATAGATAGATAGATAGATACACTAACTGCTCAAATGTTTGTGGACACCCCTTCTAGTGATCACATTCAGGGTTGCACAAATGCATATGCAGCTTGAATAGCACTCTCTGGAGCAGATAAACATGAACCTATTGGCACCATGCCTAATGTCAGGCATGCACTAGAAGGGTTGAGCATTGATCAGTGAGCTGTGCAGCAGTGGAACTGTGTTCTCTGGAATGATGGTGCTTCATCCAATACTTTTGGGATGAGCTGAAAAGTTGGGGATGAGGTGGGGTGGTGAACATAATGACCTCACTAATGCTCCTGTGGCTGAATGTTATCAAACCCTCACAGCAATGCTCCAAAACCTTGTAGAAAGCCTTCCCTGGACAGTAGAGACAGATACTCCAACTAAAGCAGAATAAACTATTTTTGAATACGCTTGATTTATAGAAAAAAACAAAGAACAAGCAAGTGTCCCCTTGTCTTTTGTAGATATATAGTAGATATATAGACTGTATAGTCAATATAGCGTAGATAGCTAAATAGAGAGAAATAGCTGAACTGTGGATAGGTGAGCAAATTGATAAACAGATGGATAGAAAGACAATTACTTAACATTACAAAATAAATAAATCAATTATTTGCTTTGGCACAGTAAGAGTTTAAAAACTGCTGACAACCTTTGGGTGTGTTTGACACATGTTATGCTAAAGACAATTGTTTCAGTGAGCGGTTTGCTTTGCATGATTGACACAGATATGTGGGAAAAGGTTTACAATCAAAAGCTAAACCTGATGGAAATAAAGATGATAAGCTGTCAGACTGACAGCTGACAAACTAAAACCAATCAGGAGACATTTTATTTTAAGAGGGTTATGGGTGGTAAACTTGATGACAATTGGTCTGCTGTCTTTGGAAACCCTACTTTCATAAAGACACAAAAGTATAAAAAGTGCAAAACTTTGTGAAGACAGTAAACTGCCTGGTCAGTGGTGATGGGACAATGCTGTGATATACCTGCTGGACACTATCTCAGGCAAAAGAAGATATATTAGAATAGGTTTCATCAGAAAATAATATTTTGGTGAACAAAAAATGGCAGCCTGAATGATGACCTCTATGAGTTTTCTGCTATCTGTAAAAAAGGTGAGACTCATTTGATTCACATCATTTCATAAATGTCTTTATTAATATATATTAATATATGATTTATTATGTTATTACAATATTAATTATTTCATTATGAATATCTCTGTATCTCGCGACCAAACGGGGATCATTGGATAAACAGATTGAGAAATAGAAAGATAGACAGATAAATATATTTCGAGATAGCTAGATACATAGATAGATAGATGGAAATATAGATTAGGACATAGAAAAATAGTAAGACATATTGACAGTCAGCAAAACAGAGAAATAGATATTTGGATGAACAGATAAGGACAAAGAAAGAAAGACATATCGGCAGTCAGCCAAACATATGAATTTTAGCTTTTTTTTTAAACGTTGATAAAAGGTAAGGTTTCATTTCATTACTTTTATAGATAGATAGATAGATAGATAGATACACAGATAGATACACAGATAGATAGATAGATAAATGGAAATACAGATTAGGACATAGAAAGACAGTAAGACATATCGGCAGTCAGCCAAACAGAGAAATAGATATTTGGATTGACAGATAAGGACAAAGAAAGAAATTAAGACATATCGGCTGTCAGCCAAACATATGAATTTTAGCTTTTTTTTTAAACGTTGATAAAAGGTAAGTTTTCATTTCATTGCCATACTTTTATAAACATCTCTATTTTATTTATAAAAAGTAATATCTGATTTTCTTTTTTTGCAGGAAATTGTGTTTAAAATAACTCAAAAAGGAACATCCAGACTCTACAAAAGTTTGTCCACCTGGCTACAACAGGGATCGTTGGATAAACAGATTCAGAAATAGAAAGATAGACAGATAAATATATTTTGAGATAGATAGATAGATAGATAGATAGACAGATATATAGATAGATAGATAGATAGATAGATGGAAATACAGGTTAGGACATAGAAAGAAAGTAAGAGGTCAGCATATTGACAGTCAGCAAAACAGAAATAGATATTTGGATTGACGGATAAGGACAAAGAAAGAAAGTAAGACATATCGGCAGTCAGCCAAACATATGAATTTTAGTCGTTTTTTAAACAATGATAAAAGGTAAGATTTCATTTCATTACCATACTTTTATAAACATCTCTATTTTATTCATAAACAGTAAAATCTGGTTTCCTTGTTTTTGCAGGAAACTGTGTTTAAAACAAAAAAAAGAGAAACCAATGCAGATTATTCTACAGTTTGTCCACCTGGCTACAACAGGAGTCGGTGGATAGACAGATAGGGAGATACACAGACAGATAGATAGATAGATTTGTCGATGAATAGATAAAAATAACTCAAAAAGGAATTTCCAGACTCTTCAACAGTTTGGCGACCAAACGCGGATCATTGGATAAACAGACTGAGAAATAGAAAGATAGACAGATAAATATATTTGTAGATAGATAGATAGATAGATAGATGGAAATATAGATAAGGACATAGAAAGATAGTAAGACATATTGACAGTCAGCAAAACAGAGAAATAGATATTTGGATGGACAGATAAGGACAAAGAAAGAAAGTAAGACATATCGGCAGTCAGCCAAACATATGAATTTTAGCTTTTTTTTATACGTTGATAAAAGGTAAGATTTCATTTCATTACCATACTTTTATAAACATCTCTATTTTATTCATAAAAAAAAAAAAGGGGCAGTGGTGGCTCAGCGGTTAGAGCGCCGGGATATCGATAACAGGGTTGTGGGTTCGGCAAGCTGCCACTGTTGGGCCCTTGAGCAAGGCCCTTTACCCTCTCTGCTCCCCGGGCGCTGGAGTTGGCTGCCCACCGCTCTGGGTGTGTGTGTGTGTACTCACTGCCCCTAACACATGTGTGTGTGTGTGTGAGTGTGTGTTCACTACCAGATGGGTTAAATGCGGAGGACACATTTCGCTGTACAGTGTACACTGTACAGTGACAAATACATGCACCTTTAGAAATATCTGATTTTCTTTTTTTTGCAGGAAACTGTGTTTAAAATAACTCAAAGAGGAACATCCAGACTCTTCAACAGTTTGTCCACCTGGCTACAACAGGGATCGTTGGATAAACAGATTGAGAAATAGAAAGATAGACAGATAAATATATTTAGAGATATTTCGAGACATATTGACAATCAGCAAAACAGAGAAATAGATATTTGGATGGACAGATAAGGACAAAGAAAGAAAGTAAGACATATCGGCAGCCAGCCAAACATATGAATTTTAGCCATTTTTTAAACGTTGATGAAAGGTAAGGTTTCATTTCATTACCATACTTTTATAAACATCTCTATTTTATTCATAAAAAGTAATATCTGATTTTCTTTTTTTGCAGGAAACTGTGTTTAAAATAACTCAAAAAGGAACATCCAGACTCTTCAACAGTTTGTCCACCTGGCGACCAAACGGGGATCATTGGATAAACAGATTGAGAAATAGAAAGATAGACAGATAAATATATTTCGAGATAGATAGATAGATAGATAGACAGATAGATAAATGGAAATACAGATAAGGACATAGAAAGATAGTAAGACATATTGACAGTCAGCCAAACAGAGAAATAGATATTTGGATGGACAGATAAGGAAAAAGAAAGAAAGACATATCGGCAGTCAGCCAAACATATGAATTTTAGCTTTTTTTTAAACGTTGATAAAAGGTAAGGTTTCATTTCATTACTTTTATAGATAGATAGATAGATACACAGATAGATACACAGATAGATAGATAGATAGATAGATAGATAGATAAATGGAAATATAGATAAGGACATAGAAAGACAGTAAGACATATTGACAGTCAGCAAAACAGAGAAATAGATATTTGGATTGACAGATAAGGACAAAGAAAGAAAGTAAGACATATCGGCAGTCAGCCAAACATATGAATTTTAGCCGTTTTTTAAATGTTGATAAAAGGTAAGGTTTCATTTCATTACCATACTTTTATAAACATCTCTATTTTATTCATAAAAAGTAATATCTGATTTTCTTTTTTTGCAGGAAACTGTGTTTAAAATAACTCAAAAAGGAACATCCAAACTCTTCAACAGTTTGTCCACCTGGCGACCAAACGGGGATCATTGGATAAACAGATTGAGAAATAGAAAGATAGACAGATAAATATATTTTGAGATAGATAGATAGATAGATAGATAGATAGATAGATGGAAATATAGATTAGGACATAGAAATATAGTAAGACATATTGACAGTCAGCAAAACAGAGAAATAGATATTTGGATTGACAGATAAGGTAAAAAGAAAGAAAGTAAGACATATCGGCAGTCAGCCAAACATATGAATTTTAGCCGTTTTTTAAATGTTGATAAAAGGTAAGGTTTCATTTCATTACCATACTTTTATAAACATCTCTATTTTATTCATAAAAAGTAATATCTGATTTTCTTTTTTTGCAGGAAACTGTGTTTAAAATAACTCAAAAAGGAACATCCAGACTCTTCAACAGTTTATCCACCTGGCGACCAAACGGGGATCATTGGATAAACAGATTGAGAAATAGAAAGATAGACAGATAAATATATTTCGAGATAGATGGATAGATAGATAGATAGATAAATGGAAATACAGATAAGGACATAGAAAGATAGTAAGACATATTGACAGTCAGCCAAACAGAGAAATAGATATTTGGATGGACAGATAAGGACAAAGAAAGAAAGTAAGACATATCGGCAGTCAGCCAAACATATGAATTTTAGCTTTTTTTTAAACGTTGATAAAAGGTAAGGTTTCATTTCATTACTTTTATAGATAGATAGATAGATAGATAGATACACAGATAGATACACAGATAGATAGATAGATAGATAGATAGATAGATAAATGGAAATATAGATAAGGACATAGAAAGATATTAAGACATATTGACAGTCAGCCAAACAGAGAAATAGATATTTGGATGGACAGATAAGGACAAAGAAAGATAGTAAGACATATCGGCAGTCAGCCAAACATATGAAGTTTAGCCGTTTTTTAAACGTTGACAAAAGGTAAGATATCATTTCATTACCATACTTTTATAAACATCTCAATTTTGTTCATAAAAAGTAATATCTGATTTTCTTTTTTTTGCAGGAAACTGTGTTTAAAATAATTCAAAAAGGAACATCCAGACTCTTCAACAGTTTGTCCACCTGGCGACCAAACGGGGTTCATTGGATAAACTGATTGAGAAATAGAAAGTTAGACAGATAAATATATTTTCGAGATAGATAGATACATAGATAGATAAATGGAAATAAAGGTAAGGACATAGAAAGATAGTAAGACATATTGATAGTCAGCCAAACAGAGAAACAGATATTTGGATGGACAGATAAGGACAAAGAAAGAAAGTAAGACATATCGGCAGTCAGCCAAACATATGAATTTTAGCTTTTTTTAAACGTTGATAAAAGGTAAGATATCATTTCATTACCATACTTTTATAAAAATCTCTATTTTGTTAATAAAAAGTAATATCTGGTTTTCTTTTTTTTGCAGGAATATGTGTTTAAAATAACTCAAAAAGGAACATCCAGACTCTTCAACAGTTTGTCCACCTGGCGACCAAACGGGGATCATTGGATAAACAGATTGAGAAATAGAAAGATAGACAGATAAATATATTTTGACAGAAAAAAAGTAAGACATATCGGCAGACAGCCAAACATATGAATTTTAGCCATTTTTTATACGTTGATAAAAGGTAAGGTTTCATTTCATTACCATACTTTTATAAACATCTCTATTTTATTCATAAAAAGTAATATCTGATTTTCTTTTTTTTGCAGGAAACTGTGTTTAAAATAACTCAAAAAGGAACATCCAGACACTTCAACAGTTTGTCCACCTGGCGACCAAACGGGGATCATTGGATAAACAGATTGAGAAATAGAAAGACAGACAGATAAATATATTTCGAGATAGCTAGATACATAGATAGATAGATGGAAATATAGATTAGGACATAGAAAAATAGTAAGACATATTGACAGTCAGCAAAACAGAGAAATAGATATTTGGATGGACAGATAAGGACAAAGAAAGAAAGTAAGACATATCGGCAGTCAGCCAAACATATGAATTTTAGCTTTTTTTTAAACGTTGATAAAAGGTAAGGTTTCATTTCATTACCATACTTTTATAAAAATCTCTATTTTGTTCATAAAAAGTAATATCTGATTTTCTTTTTTTGCAGGAAACTGTGTTTAAAATAACTCAAAGAGGAACATCCAGACTCTTCAACAGTTTGTCCACCTGGCTACAACAGGGATCGTTGGATAAACAGATTGAGAAATAGAAAGATAGACAGATAAATATATTTCGAGATATTTCGAGACATATTGACAGTCAGCAAAACAGAGAAATAGATATTTGGATTGACAGATAAGGTAAAAAGAAAGAAAGTAAGACATATCGGCAGTCAGCCAAACATATGAATTTTAGCCGTTTTTTAAACATTGATAAAAGGTAAGGTTTCATTTCATTACCATACTTTTATAAACATCTCTATTTTATTCATAAAAAGTAATATCTGATTTTCTTTTTTTGCAGGAAACTGTGTTTAAAATAACTCAAAAAGGAACATCCAGACTCTTCAACAGTTTGTCCACTTGGCGACCAAACGGGGATCATTGGATAAACAGATTGAGAAATAGAAAGATAGACAGATAAATATATTTCGAGATAGATGGATAGATAGATAGATAGATAAATGGAAATACAGATAAGGACATAGAAAGATAGTAAGACATATTGACAGTCAGCCAAACAGAGAAATAGATATTTGGATGGACAGATAAGGACAAAGAAAGAAAGTAAGACATATCGGCAGTCAGCCAAACATATGAATTTTAGCTTTTTTTTAAACGTTGATAAAAGGTAAGGTTTCATTTCATTACTTTTATAGATAGATAGATAGATAGATAGATAGATACACAGATAGATACACAGATAGATAGATAGATAGATAGATAGATAAATGGAAATATAGATAAGGACATAGAAAGATATTAAGACATATTGACAGTCAGCCAAACAGAGAAATAGATATTTGGATGGACAGATAAGGACAAAGAAAGATAGTAAGACATATCGGCAGTCAGCCAAACATATGAAGTTTAGCCGTTTTTTAAACGTTGACAAAAGGTAAGATATCATTTCATTACCATACTTTTATAAACATCTCAATTTTGTTCATAAAAAGTAATATCTGATTTTCTTTTTTTTGCAGGAAACTGTGTTTAAAATAATTCAAAAAGGAACATCCAGACTCTTCAACAGTTTGTCCACCTGGCGACCAAACGGGGTTCATTGGATAAACTGATTGAGAAATAGAAAGTTAGACAGATAAATATATTTTCGAGATAGATAGATACATAGATAGATAAATGGAAATAAAGGTAAGGACATAGAAAGATAGTAAGACATATTGATAGTCAGCCAAACAGAGAAACAGATATTTGGATGGACAGATAAGGACAAAGAAAGAAAGTAAGACATATCGGCAGTCAGCCAAACATATGAATTTTAGCTTTTTTTAAACGTTGATAAAAGGTAAGATATCATTTCATTACCATACTTTTATAAAAAATCTCTATTTTGTTAATAAAAAGTAATATCTGGTTTTCTTTTTTTTGCAGGAATATGTGTTTAAAATAACTCAAAAAGGAACATCCAGACTCTTCAACAGTTTGTCCACCTGGCGACCAAACGGGGATCATTGGATAAACAGATTGAGAAATAGAAAGATAGACAGATAAATATATTTCGAGATAGATAGATAGATAGATAGACAGATAGACAGATAGATAAATGGAAATACAGATTAGGACATAGAAAGATAGTAAGACATATTGACAGTCAGCCAAACAGAGAAATAGATATTTCGATCTGACAGATAAGGACAAAGAAAGAAATTAAGACATATCGGCAGTCAGCCAAACATATGAATTTTAGCTTTTTTTAAACGTTGAAAAAAGGTAAGGTTTCATTTCATTACCATACTTTTATAAACATCTCTATTTTATTCATAAAAAGTAATATCTGATTTTCTTTTTTTGCAGGAAATTGTGTTTAAAATAACAAAGAGGAACATCCAGACTCTTCAACAGTTTGTCCACCTGGCAACCAAACGGGGATCATTGGATAAACAGATTGAGAAATAGAAAGATAGACAGATAAATATATTTTGACAGAAAAAAAGTAAGACATATCGGCAGACAGCCAAACATATGAATTTTAGCCATTTTTTATACGTTGATAAAAGGTAAGATTTCATTTCATTACCATACTTTTATAAACATCTCTATTTTATTCATAAAAAGTAATATCTGATTTTCTTTTTTTTGCAGGAAACTGTGTTTAAAATAACTCAAAAAGGAACATCCAGACACTTCAACAGTTTGTCCACCTGGCGACCAAACGGGGATCATTGGATAAACAGATTGAGAAATAGAAAGACAGACA